>NC_039367.1:151471881-152071881 GCF_003573695.1 Papaver somniferum | reverse complement strand
TGTTGTAGTGGGCGTTGATCTGTATATATGATCTTATTATATACCGTCTTCAAAATCCTCTCTTCTCACCCTGCCTGCATAAACACTCACATGCCCAGAGATATTTTATATTTACAGTTGTTGAGTGGGTGTTAATCTGTATGTGGTCTTATTTAGCATGTAACATTTTTCGTAGATACCTACAAGAGCTTAGAACCTAGAATTTCAACTGTAGATTACTCTGCATGGCTTGATTCGATTCCGTTTGAGTAGTCATGTTTAACGCTTTCCAAAATTGTTCAACTTTTCTTGTTCAACTTTTCTCTAGAAGGGCGGCCATCTAGAAAGACAGCCATAGGTGAAAAAAATATTTGCGTCATATCTCAATATTTGTCGTTTGTGTGGTGAAAATTTGCGGCTACAACATTTCATATAGCTAATTATCGAGTGACTGTTCTAAGATTTTCACTCTTATTATTGTAGGATTTTGGACCAAGGGTTGCCACTTGAACCATATGAATGGTACCTCGACCTGCGACGCTATGGGACTGTGAAGCACTCAGGGTTTGGTTTAGGTTTTGAGCGTATGGTGCTTTTTGCTACTGGCCTTGACAATATCCGAGACGTGATTCCTTTCCCTAGATATCCAGGAAAGGCCGATCTTTAATCGTGTTTTTCTGTCACATACTTGACCAACAGCTGTTTACTGGAATTTCCTTTGATTTGTTTAGAAAGAATCATAGTAACTAGATATTCTTGATGATTTTATTTTTTCTCAGTATCATATTGAAATTATACTCTGGCTTTAAGCATTTTGAGCTGTCAAACCCCTCAGCAGTATATGGAACTTTTGTTAAACTGCCATGTCCATTTGAGATTCTTATATATATTTAGATTTCACGCAAACTTTACCTGAAATCCTGCTTTTGGTAATACAACTTTACCTGTAGAATCTGTACTCCAATGCTTGATCTTTTTCTCAGCTAATTTTATCCCTTGGATTCAACCAATAAATGATCTTGTAGATGAGTCGGAAGACTCGGAACAGCAGTGGTTGCCCGTTATATGCGAGCAGTGACTACAGTGTCCTACAGTTGCAACTGCCTGCAGAAATCATTTTTTCTGCGTATGAATGGGCCTAAGAGTTTCTTTTTGGTAAACAATGGGCTAAGATAGTTGTTGGGCTGAATAGGAATAACGTCTAACGTGTGCCCTGGTTTCTACAAGGAAAATTTCATCTTAAAATCAATTGTGAAAACTACAGGGAAACCCATTCTCCCAGATCTTTCCACTGTGAAACCCACGCTCCCAAAACTAAAGGCGCGCGCCCATTTTCTGGAAGAAAATTATTCTCAGACCCATAATTTATAAAATTCAGTTGTCGTTCTTTTTTCTTCTTCATCATCTTCAATTCTTTTTAACTCAGATAAGGAAATCGAAGAATTTAGACAACGAAGACTCGAAGGAGAGTTCGCTACTATGATTTTGGTTGAATCAAAGAAGAAACTGAGATTGGGGTTTTTCAATCAGATGGAAGGTTGCTGTTCAAGAAGAGGAAAGGGGATCTGTGAGATTTTGAAATCAAAGCAGATGAGAAGAAATTGCTGATTTTGAATTGCGAAAAATGGGTTGTAGTCTGTGTGTTGATTGGAAAGGAAGAGGAATTCGAAGGTGGGTCTGTGATGTTGAGAAGATTTAAGAACTTGGGTTTGTCTTTGATTCCAAGATGGCAGCAGATGGTCTCGAAATTATGATGTGAGTTCAACACAGGAAGATGCAGAAATTGGTTGGTCGATTCAGAAGTTTGATAGTGGTTCCGTCGTCGTATGTGAAGGTATCAATAGAAGGTTTAAGAGATGGAAGTTTTGGCCGATGGAGATAAGGAAGAAAACGAGTTGCTGCCATCGATTTGGGTGAGTAATGGAGGAGGTTAAGACAAGGAATGTTAAGCGGAGAAGAAAATGAAGATGTGTTTTTATCGAATTTGGCTTCACAACAAGGATTGATAGTGAACAGCTTCAGAAGTTATATCAGCCAGGGAAGAGAGGAAAGTTGTTGTTGTTGTTAACTTCAGTGAATAAAGTGCATTTTGATGAATGTCTGAGGTTAATGTGAATGTTTAGGACAGTGGGTTTGTCTCTAATCCACATTTTCTGTTAAGAAATTGATTCTGGTAGTTTCCAAGATGCATCCATAACACAATCCGTCACCAACTCAAAACTGCACACAAGGTGCTTGGCTAAATGCCTGAATGACCGGCCAGTTCTTGTTGCCACCTTTTAACTATAGAGTGGTGAGTCTTTGCACAGGTTTTGGAGAGGATTTAAAGTGGTGTCTGAGTTCGTTTAGAAGATTACCAGTTGAGTTGGATTCAAGAACAAGTTGCTTATGAATACATGAGTATTTGGCTCTGGTATTTGACGAGAAAACAAGGAAGAAAGGTGGGTCAGTTTGCCATATTTTCTTGACCCTGTAACAAAGGTTTGCTGCCGGTTTCAATGGGTTCATTGGTTGTTTTTCAAGGGCCAGTAGAAAATAGTTGTTGTGGATGCTTTTGTTTTGTTGCTTTTTTTCAGAATTATTATGGTACTTTATAGTTTTAGTCGTTTTTTTGAGAGGTGTTGGTGTTGTTGGTTGGGAAGCCACATATGTATTTGGTCATATTGGTGTTGATGTTTGGTCATAATGGTTGAATAATTTGTTATGCAGCTATGACAATGGTTGCATAACCTGTTATGCATCTACAAAAGTTGTTGCATAACTTGTTATGCAGTCCAGAAAACGGTTGCATAACACGTTATGCAGCTACTTTTTTCTTAGTATTGAAACCAACAAAAAATAAGGTTGCATAACTTGTCATGCACCTACAATAATATCTACATAACATTTTATGCAGTCGTGAAAATAGATGCATAACCTGTTATGCATCCGAAAATATGACTGCATAATGCATTATGCATCGATAAAATTGTTGCACAATCTTTTATGCATCGAGAAAATAAATGCATAATCTTATATGCATCCGTAAATATGGATGCATACTGCATTATGCATCAATTTTTTATGTACGAACTAAAATCAACCAAAACAATGCATCACTTTGTTATCCAAATGCATAATTTGTTATGCAGTGGAGAAAATGGTTGCATAATTCGTTATGCATCTGCAGAAAGTGTTATGCATCTTTTTTGGTGGCGGTGTAATGTATTGTGAATACATGAAAGAAGATGATGGTGTAAATACATGATTTTGACCAAGAGCCCCCGAATAACTGAAAGATAATGGTTTGCGTGGGAGTTAATGAAACATGAAAGAAGATGATGATGTGGTTATGACTGCATAACATGTCATTCAGTCGAGAAACTGTCTGCATAACATGTTATGCATTCGTGAAAATGGATGCATAACCTGTTATGCATCTACAAAATTTGTTGCATTACTTGTTATGCAGTCCAGAAAACCTGCATAACCTGTTATGCGTCCGAAAATATGGCTACTTAATGCATTATGCATCGAGAAAATAGATGCATAACCTGATATGCATCCGTAAATATGGATGCATACTGCATTATGCATCAATTTTTTATATGTACGGCTAAAATCAACCAAAAAAAAATGGTAATATAACTTGTTATAGATGCATAATTTTGTTATCCAAATGCATAATTTGTTATGCAGTGGAGAAAATGGTTGCATAATTCGTTATGCGTCCGCAGAATGTGTTATGCATCGTTTTTGGTGACTGCATAATGGTTAAGTATCAAGTTTTCAAAAAATTTTCCTAAAATGAGGATCACCTCCGATTTTTTCATTAAAAACAAAAATTTGATATTTTTGTTTGTACTCGTTGCGTAGCTCTTTTAAAAAGATTTCCAACGATATAAAGTTTGTAAAATTCTAAGGCGCGGATTGTTAGATATGTTATGTCCAAGTTGCGCTGCCAATTATACCCCTGAAAAATTAGGCTGCGTAACGAGTTATGCCTGAAAAGATAGTATGCATAACCAGTTATATATTGATTCATATAATAATTTCATATAATTATGGGTGTCACGATATAAAAAATTAATTATGCGCCTGAAAATGAGAATATTTTTTTTTTGGATCTCCCCCTAATTTTCCCAAATCAATTTGAAGAACAAAATAAAGGAAATATACTTCCTATAAATGATTAACTAATGCCATGATAGCAATTAGCAAAGTGATAACAGTAACGAAGCCAAATATGGATAGTGTCTAATATGTTCTTTTTTCTCAAGATTTTATTTATTTGACCCATTAAAAGATGAAAATATCAATCACACCATCAAATTTGACGGAATAATACACCAAAATTTTTCAATAAAAAATTAAAAACCCACCAATTTCACCTAGGATTCCTTCCTTCTTGGGTAAGGCCAAACTGGCTATAATTTGCAAGGTGGCCATTAGTATGGAATCTCTGTTCACACTCCTGTAAGAGCAAGTCTTATGATGGAATCCAACCTATTCCAAGTGTGGAAAAATCATGGAATGTCAAGTCTAATGGCTTCCAGGTTGGGGTATTCCACAGAAAATCCAAACAAGGTTCCACCGTTTCGTGGAATCCATCTGAACGCCAATAAGAATAGCGTTAAACGCTATTAAGAATATCGTTTTTTTTTGTCCGTAGATTTAGGATGAGTTTTTGAAATCTAACGGCTGAGAAAAAACGCTATTCTTAATAGCGTTTTTTTAGCGCTATTAAGAATAGCGTTTTCTCTATTCCACCACTACACTTGCACTTCCATCCACGATTCAAATGCTGAGGTGGCGTGGAAGATGGAAGATGGAACTCTTCCATCATAAGACTTGCTCTAACCAGTGTATATTTCACATATTCTTTTGATTGGTTGATTATTTATCTGATGATCTCATTACTCTTCGTTACTTGTCTCCATATGTCTTCCTCATTGGATGATAAACTTATTGCGTAATGATACTGACTACCTGAGCCGAAAACTCGCGAGTATCAAGTTACTTGCCGATAAGAAAAATGATTTAAGTAACGAAACTATGTTTGAGAAGAATAAATCTAAGGAAACTAAGAAATCACCCAACATATATGGACATTATAATGAAATTCAACTTAAAAATTTACCATATGAATCATATTCTAAAAACCTGTCTTGTAAAAATCTGTCAAGCAGGAAGCCAACCACCTTCCTCCCATCGGGGAAGTTCAAAGAATCATTCCAATATCCTAGAGTAGGAAAATTTTAACCTTAAAGAAGAACATATTTAAATAATATAATTTTAACCATTCCAATATCCTAGAGTAGGAAAATTTTAACCTTAAAGAAGAATATATTTAAATAATATTATAAAAATTCAATGATAATAACTAGCATCAATTGGAGATCTCATACCTTGTATAAGCCTTGGTTTTAAGAGTTGGCTTATATATATGTGATGCACCTTGTCTTCCTGTTCCATGAGCATTCTAAGATTACTAATCGATCACACAACCATAACCCAAAACTCCTCCATATTGACAAGTTATAGTAATACATACTTCCTGTAATAATGCTTATGCTCATAATGAAGAGTCCTATATAGAATTTTTTTTTTCATCTGGTATTTTTCTTTCTTATTATCTTCCTCCTAGCCATGCTCCCGACCCCAACTTTATCCAGAAAAGAACCGAAACCTGCTTTATCTTTAAAACATCTAGAGGGTTCTCGTAAAGGTCAGACCGTAAAAGGTTTGCATGAAATCAAAAATTATCTCGAAAGATTTGGGTATGCTAATGTGGTGGCTAATATTAGTAATTATCATCGGGAGCATGAAAACAATGATGAGTTCGATGATGTTTTAGAGTCAGAGATCAAGGCTTATCAACTGAATTACAATTTGGAAGTCACTGGAATGTTAGACACTCAAACTCTACAACAAATGATGTTGCCTAGATGTGGAGTGCCAGATATCGATGAGAATGGGAAAAGTTCCATGAAATGGAATCAGTATAATGGAGGACGCGGGAACGTAACTTCAAGTTTTTTAATGGGAAACGTAAATGGCCACCTTCCAAACATAACCTTACTTACAAATTCACCAGCGATGGCTCTCTAACTAACATAGATTATGGGAACCTAAGTTCTGTTTGTGCACGAGCTTTTGCAACATGGGCAGCTGTGATTCCTTTTCACTTCAAGGAGGTTGGTGGAGTTGAACATGCTGATATCTATATTGGCTTTCGAACAGGTGATCATGGTGATGGTAAACCCTTCGATGGACCGTTGAATATCTGGGCTCATGCTTTTGCACCAACAGATGGAAGACTACATTAGAACGATTTTTCGGGGACCGTGGTTTTATTTTGGGTAAAGACATTAGAAGTAAATCTAGGTCACCCCTTATCTAGATATTTATATTAATACCTAAATTATCCTCCTGATTAATTTTGGGTGATGATTAGTTAGTGTTAATAATAGTTAGTGTAATGATCAGTGAGATGATTAAGTTAAAGATAATTAATGAGAGTAAAGTTAGAGAAAATGAAGAAGGAAAACATGAAAAACGATGGATTTTACCAACCACAACCGGAAGAAGGGTATTTGGGTACCCAGGTAAGCTTCAAACTTAGATAATGTTGGTTGAATTGCTCCAAACTTTCAAAAAAAATGAAATTTTTTATGTGTATTTGGGCCAGTTCGGTTACCATATGTCAAGAACATGTAACCGAACACACCTGAAAGTGTAGTTCGGTTACGTTTTCCAAACACGCAGGTTACCGAACTCGCTCGTTAATGGAGGTTTTGGTCGTACAGTGTAATGTTCGGTTACCTAGGATAAAATGACAAGTAACCGAACTTTGAACTTAACAATTTATTTGGGTACATCTTGTGTGTTCGGTTAGTTCGCAAACTTCAACGCAACCAAGTTCCAAACCGAACTGCAGGTTAAAAGTAACCTAGTGTTAGAAGTTCGGTTGGTTCGCAAACTTCAACATGTTTTGCGAATCAACCGAACTGGGCTTATATATGCATATATGCAATTAAGCAAACGTTCGGTTACTACGAAATTTATTTCTTGGCGAATTAGGTAGAGTTCGGTTACGAAGTTTAAAAGGTAGAGTTCGGTTACAAAGAAAATTTAACATTTTTGCGAACGAACCGAACTTGTGGACTTCTCATTATTTTCGTAAACTAAAGTTCAGTGATATCTTTATTTTGCGAAGGAACCGAACTTATGGACTTGTGTTGTTCTAATACAAGGAGTTCGTTTAAAAGTATTTTTTTGCGAATCAACCAAACTCTGAGTTCGGTTAAGAAAAAATTAATTCTTGATAACCGAACTTTTCTCTGAAAAAAAATCCTCCATTAAACCTCTCTACAACTTCCATTTTCAACTCATTTTAATGATTAATTCTCATTTATTCAACCAAAAACGAATGACAAGTAATGGGTTTGTGAGAATATCTTTGTTAATGTTTTAAATTAAGCTATATATATATAGTGGTGGTGGTGGTAATCGGTGGTTGGTGGTGGTGATAATCGGCGGTGGTGGTGGTGGTAATCCGTGGTTGGTGATGGTGATAATCGGAGGTGGTGGTGGTGGTAATCGGCGATGGTGGGAGGTGGTGATGGGAGGAGGTGGTGGTTATATATATATATAGGTGGTTATTGGTTGGTTTTAAATTAAATTAGGTTAAGGGTAGGTTAGTCATTTTAATGCTTTGTGACACCCTTATAACTATAGGGTAGGTGGCGTAATAGAACCATGATCCCAAAAAAAAAACCATGATCCCCACAAAAATCGTTCCTACATTATGACGCAACTGAGAATTGGGGTACTGGCCCAGCATCAGATGAGATTGATTTAGAATCAATTACTGTTCATGAAATTGGACATATTTTAGGGTTGGAACATAGTTCTGATGGGAGTGCTGTCATGTTTCCGCATATCGGACTAGGGGTGGCTAAGAGGCAACTAGGCTCGGACGATATTATCGGTGTTAAAACTTTGTATGGGCTAATTGGCTGAGTTGGATGCTCTCTAACTATGTATGCTTAAACTTTATGAATATTTATTTCTTGCATTGGAATAATTTAAATAATAAAAAGAAGGAAAAAAGAGATGTTAAGGAATATTGATTTCTAGAAATATCATAGCTGTATTTTCCTTCAATATAATGATTCCAATCAATGAGCACAATATCTGCTGGTTTTCCTTTTTTGGGTCATATACTGTTTAAACATAGGTTGCTTCTCCTAAATATGTATTTTCCTTTTTGTCAGCAAAAATAATATTGATTAAAAAACTCTGCAAAAGGGCAGAGGCTGAAGAATTGCAACAAACTAACAAACCAAAGCAGAATGATGTCCAGAGGACCCAAATTAAAGGACAAGAGGAAGGAAACACATTTGAGAGGGTCAAAGAATTTGGCCCTCCAGTTTACAGTAATATCATTAGAGGTAACGTTATGAGTGCAATTCTTATGGGTTCGACATATTTTTAATTTTTTCATTTTGATTCCACTAAGGACTCAACAAAAGAGGAAAATTGAATGGAAGACGGAAAAACTTAATGGTTTGCCCATTGAGGTTATTGATCATGCGTGCGTCTTTTCTCAAACCACACGGATCATCAGCTGCCGTCAACTGTCCGTTTTAACCTTAACAACTACAAATCCAATCGTCAACGGCTCTCTTTGAGTTTCCTATAAATGCGATTCATTTGAACTCAAAATTTACACCCTTACGTCTAAATATCACTCGAAAATCATTTGAAATGTATTCCAGTGTCTCTCAGAGTTCGCGGTCTAAAATATACTCTTGAAGAGGATTTAACCATTTGTAGAGCCTATGTTCTTCAAACAAATGATATTATCAATGATAATTAAGGCGTGTCAATTCATACTTTATGGAGAAATGTTTTAGATTATTCATCATAGAAACAGGAAACCTGTTTAATTGTGAGGCTGAAGGGTTGTCGCATCGTTTTAGTATAATTAGTCGGGAAATATCGCAATTCCTAGGTCTACTAGTGCACAATCACCGTAGTAAATTGAATGGTAAAGGCGTGGATAAAGTGGAACCAAGAACAGTAGCGATGTGGGGAGTATCTCACCGCAGATCTTCAGCCTACCAAGCATGTTTCAACATACTTAGAGAGTTCAACAGATTCAACCCCTTTATCGTCCTAGATTCTCCGCTACCGGGGCAATTGAATGAGAACGTTAATTGACGGTTATATAGTAAATTTTTTTTAATATTTTGTATTTTTTTAATCTATTGTAGTTGCTTCAATCCAATGTATAATATTCTTTTATTATAAGAGATTATCAATTTAGTTATGATACCAATAGTGTGAGTGCAAAGAAATTTTCATTAATTACATAAACATAACATAACCCAAAATATAAAAAAAAATAGTGAACCAATTGGTTCTTACACTTTAATTAGTATCCTCCACCAAAAAACATGTAGGACATTTCCAGAAAGTGCTTTCCGTATGCATTTTCTTTTGTAGTAGTGTAGAAATGCATAAAAGTTCTGTAACCGGGCTTTGAGCATAGAATGCTTCTCTGTGAACAATGTTTGAATTCGTGATCTCCATCTCCACAGTGCTCGCAGTGTAGTAAATTCTTTTTCTTCGACACATAATATTTGTTTCCCTTTGCTTTTAGAAAACATGGTGGATGGTGTTGGCCGAGAATGATTTCTGTTTGTTGGGTTGAGAATGAAAATTATGGTGTACTTATAAGATTGCAAGAGACGTTATTTTATAGTCGGTGGTAATTTATGTGAGGCGGTCTAGGTGAAGCCGCTCGCTGCTACTTTGACCTCCAACGGATAAATATCCGACAGTTCTAATTTCTTACCCTACAAATTCAATTCTTTCCATCTCCAAATTCACACCTTTAATCTTATTCTTTCTTTCTAAAACTTTTAATTAATATCTCATTCTGTAGAAATATGTTTACTTGATCAAGACATGTCGTACCCATCTTTTGGCGGAACATTTTCATAATGTTCGTTGTAGAAACGAGGGACCCCGGAAACCAAGATGCTGATGGACAACGACCATCAAGCAAAAGATTCACCACTTCAGTGATAGAAGTAAGTAGTTCGTCTGCAATAACTCAACTGACTCACTGAGCGCATCAAGAAGATGTTGAGCATGCAAACCGTCCCTATCACAGGAAGTACCTTTGGGGAAACTTTTAATACGACGAAGAACTAAATCCTTACTAGCAAGAAAAGGATCAACATCAATAGAAGCGGAGGGGATAACAGGTAAAGGTGCAGTTGGGTGTTTGAGATGCAAATTTTACTTATTTGACTCCTTAAAAGGATAAAAATACCAACCATACCATCAAATTTGACCCCATGTAATACACGAAAATTTCCAAAAAAAAAACCCCACCAGTTTCGCTCTAGGATAAAAAAAAAAATCAAGTGGGGTCTACATATCCCACTTGTCTCCTATATTTAGTGGTAAAGTTATTGGGTAACAATACTAATGACATGAGTTGGAAACTCGCCAACACCAAGTTATTTACTAACAAAAAATGGTTAAATGACGAAATTATGTTTTAGGAGAATTTTTTTTAATGAAATTAAGGTTTTGTTTGATACTAGGGAAAAAATAAAATTCCTTGGAGATCATATTCTGTAGATACAGTTTCTAGCGTGGGCAAAAAAAAAAAAACTCCGCATGAAATTTCGTGGAATTGATGGTGGATTTATTTACAGAATTCACGATTTTGAGGATTTATAATCCCATGGGAGTATAAATTCTGTGATTCATGTAAATCCTTATGTGTTTGGTAGCTCATTTAAAATTATTAGGATTCATAAAATTATCTTGTTTTAACTTTCATATACTGTTTGGTGCTACACTCAGAATTTTAAAATTAAAGTTAAAAAAGTGGGTCTATAAATCCCTTGATAAATTTCCCAACAAATCTTAAGGAAGGGATCGGACTTTATATGAAAGATTTGCTGAAAAATTGATTCCCGTAAAAAACGTGATTCTAGGGATTTGGGCAACCAAACATACAAAAGCAAACGTAATTACACTTAATCTCATGGGACCACACTCTTTACTAATGTAAAACATGTAATTTCCATGAAGAAATGGTTAATTCCATGAAATTAGATGTCATTAAACACAAACTAAGAAATCATTCAAAAGATGGACAATAATGAAAACATAAAGTAATTAAAAAAGTTACCATATTCTTAAGAACTGTCTTGTAAAGTAACATGTTATAGGGGCGGAAGGAATTATTAAAGGGGCTGAACCATGATAATAATGTCTATATAGTTGGTTAGGGGGTGTCCAAATGGTATTGTAAATTGTCTAGATTACCCTCCCCATTTTTTAACCTAAATCAAAGCTAAATTGAAAATATGTTTTCTTTCTTCTTCTCCCATCAACCGTAACCTCCATTAAAACTGAAAATTCCATCATCTTCGACGAATCGGCGATTCGAAAATTAATCAAATGTCATGACTTATATGAGGTATGTTTTGAAAAACTGAGTTAGGGTTTAGTTTATTTTGTTCGATTTAAGTTTAATTCTATCAAAAATTAGGGTTTTAGATGAAAATTGAAATTCAAATTTCCGGGTTTGTGCGAGTTACGGTTGATTTTAACTCAATTACGAACCGTAACTGGAGATTTTGATATTGTTACGATTGGTAATAGTTCAATTACCAACCGTATGTTCTTATATCTGAGAATTCTTTTCAGTTACATTTTTTATTTTTCAACTATAAGTGAACTTACGGTTGATGTCGATACCAGAATTACGAACCGTAAATAACCCTGGAACCCAGAGTTCAGAAAGGTCACCAATTATGGTTACCAACCGTAACAGTATTTACGGTTCGTCTCGAGCATTTGGTTACCAACCGTAACTGGTTTTACGATTGGGTTTTCCCCAAATTTAACCAGTTACAGTTGGTAGTTCATCTTTTACGAACCGTAACTATGATTTACGGTTGGTTATGAGCAAAATTCCAACCGTAATTAGCTCTGAAAATGTAAAACAAAATTGATTTTTTTATGTACTTTAGATAACTTTGAGTAACAAAAAACTAGTTGGGACTAATTTAGAAGTATACCTGGTCATTCTCAGACACTGGTTCTTCAGTTTGTTGGTTGATTTCTTCAATTGATTGAGATTGACCTTCACTTTGGGTTAAAACATCTTTACCATCTCTAAATTTTTTTCCTTTTTTTTTTAAACTCTAAAATCTGATTTTGTTTTGATTTAGAGTTAATTGAAGTGAAATTTAATCACCAACACTAAACTAGATTACCAACACTAAACTAAATTATCAACACTAAACTATGTAAGGGTTAATTAGTCATTTTCATTTTTTTTTGGATAAGGGGCACTTGAAATTACCATGTATTGAACTTTTTTGCCCTATTAGGTTCAGCTCCTCTAATAATTCCTTCCGCCCCTACAACAGGTTACCTTGTAAATATCTGACAAAGCAGGAAGCCAACCAATAATTTATCTCTCGCGAATTGGATTCCGCGGGTCATCCCGAAAGTGGGAATGTGAGAGAGGAGGTAGGACCCACACTTAATCCACCCCTACAAACCGCCGAGCCATAAAGGAATTCCATTTTCTTCTGTTGTCGGGACACATCGCGGGACCAGCCCGGGATGAGTGTATCATTACTGCTTTGGGATCAGGGAAGTTTAAAGAATCATTCCAATATTGAGAATTTTTAACCTTAAAAAAGCAGACATATAGATAATGTAATTTAAAAAATAAAGGGAAAGTAAGTTTAAAAATTCAACGATAATAAATAGAATCTGTGGGAATTAATTGGAGATCTCATACCTTATAAGTCTTTGTTATTAAGAGTTCGATTATATATATTTGGTGCAATCTGTCTTATCAATTATCAATCACACAACCACGCTAACCCAAAACTCCACTACCTCTCAATAATTTCTAGTATAAGTATTGCTTGTGCTCATGATGAAGAGTCCTGTATCAACTTTTCTTTTCCATCTGGTATTTGTTTTTCTTATTGTCTTCCTACTAGACTTACTGCCGAACCCAACTTTATCTAGAAAATTACCGCAACCTGCTTTATCTTTAAAACATCTAGAGGGGTCTCGTAAAGGTCAGACCATAAAAGGTTTGCATGAAATCAAAAATTATCTCGAAAGATTTGGGTATGCTAATGTGGTGGCTAATATTAGTAATTATCATCGGGAGCATGAAAACAATGATGAGTTCGATGATGTTTTAGAGTCAGAGATCAAGGCTTATCAACTGAATTACAATTTGGAAGTCACTGGTATGTTAGACACTCAAACTCTACAACAAATGATGTTACCTAGATGCGGAGTGCCAGATATCGATAGAAACGGGAAAAGTTCCATGAAATGGAATCACTATAACGGAGGACGCGGGAACGTAAACTTCAAGTTTTATGGTGGGGGACATAAATGGCCACCTTCCAAATATAACCTTACTTACAAATTCACCACCGATGGCTCTCAAACTAACATAGATTATGAGACCCTAAGTTCTGTTTGTGCACGAGCTTTCGCAACATGGGCAGCTGTGATTCCTTTTCACTTCAAGGAGGTCGGTGTAGTTGAACATGCTGATATCTTTATTGGCTTCCGTACAGGTGCTCATGGTGATGGCATACCGTTTGATGGACCTTTGAAAACGTTGGCTCATGCTTTTGCACCCAAAGATGGAAGACTTCATTTAGACGCAACTGAAAATTGGGGTACTGGCCCAGCATCAGATGAGATCGATTTAGAATCAATTATTGTTCATGAAATTGGACATATTTTAGGGTTGAAACATACTTCTGATAGGGGTGCGATCATGTTTCCGTTTATCGGACTTGGGGTGGCCAAGAGGCAACTAGGCTCAGACGATATTTTAGGTGTTAAAACTTTGTATGGGCTAATTGGCTGAGTTGGATGCTTGTATGCTTAAACTTTATGAATATTTATTTCTTGCATTGAAATAATTTAAATAAAAACAAACAAGGAAAAAAGAGTTGTTAAGGAATATTGATTTCTAGAAATATCATAGCTATAGTTTCCTTCAATATACAGTAGTGTAGGATCAGAATCTCGTAACAATAATGTCTTAGCGAAATTATTAACAACACAACACGACAGTGTCGCAAAACAATTTCAGAAACGACATAATAAACGACATCAACCAAATCATGAGAAAAGTGTGACGATCCTGCGAAAATAAGGAAGTTTGCGAGATTGATATTTGTAAGGTTGCGAGAATGTCGTAAACCATATCCGAAAATAAAGGACAGATTAGCTGTCATCCATTATGTATTTCCTATAAATAGTCATTCAGTTGTAAAGAAAAGGGGAGAGATCTTTTTTGATTGAGAAACAAGTATAGGAGAGAGAAAATCTAGAGCAGTGGTTATTCTTGATTCCTTTATCTTTTCTTGTAAGATTGTTCAAAGATTCATCAATAAAATTAAGATTGTTAATCTAAAATGAGTTGAATGTTAATGAAATCTTGTGAGGGGTGTAATATTGGATTTCCTGCAACTACATAATGGCGCTAGAAACAAGGAGGGGTGATTGAAGATTGAAGATTATTCTAGAAAAAATTGAAGATTAATATTGAGATTTGTGAAGATTTGGAGTGATTGATTATGAATTTTACATAATCTCTTGCAATTCATTAATATTGAAGAAATGGCTAGAAGAAGAAATACATCAGAATAACCAACTACTGTTAGAAGAAGCAAGAGAATTGCTGGAAGTGAAAGAAGTGAAATGGGAGAATCTACTAGAATGAGAAATAATATAGAAAATCAAATTCAAACACCAGTTCAACAAACACTAGTACAAAGAAGGAATACAGATTATGATAGGGTGATCGTGTACACACTTGGCAATCAAATTCAGCAGAAGAAGTAGAAGAAGAACATCAAACCAGAAACCATAGACAAGTAGAGAGAAATCAAGAAGCAGATGAAGGAATAATTCGTGGAGATGAGGAAATTGGAGCGTTAGAAACGTTGAGACGACGAATACATGAAGAAAGAAGAGTTGAGGCAGAAGAGCGTGCGAATTTAACAAGGAAAAATCACGAATTGAGGATGGAAAATATGAGACCACAGAGTAGAAGATCGAGAAGTATTATAAAATCATATTCAAGATCGACTAGAAGAGAGATGAGGCAAAACTCACCCACAATTAATGCCGGAAATAACGTTCAAGAAGAAATATCAAATCCTGATGAAGAACATCGCGAAAATAGAGAAAGGACTGATGATCGTTACGTTCCATAAAATTAAACTTTTGATGATAGGCAGAATGATAGAAATCAAGAGAATGGACAATGTCAGGGACAAAATAATCAAGATGGCGAAGGGAATCGAGAGGAAGGAAGGAGAATTTTACATGAGAGAGAAGATCAAAGAAATCAACAAACAATCGAAGAAGAATTGAAAGACATTATGCTGAACAAGCACGTTTAATTTGCGAACGTGAAAGATTGAGAGCGGAAATGGAAGAACAAGATCTTCAGTAAACAATTCGCCAGAACAATCATGACAATCGAGAAAGAAGACGAACACAAAATCAGAATAAGGGTAACATCAATGAAGAGTATGATAGAGTACAAAGAATGGCTGAAAGACAACGAATGGAATTGATGAGAAATGAACAAAATCATGGAGGGGAAAATGAGAGATATCATCATATGCGAATTCAAGATAGAGATGAGGAAGAGAATCGCAGAAGAAGACGAGATGAAGATGATGAAGAAAAAATGCAAAATTTCGCGAGAGAAGAAAGATATGAACGCAGAAGAAGGGAGGCGAAATTAAAAAGACTAATGGATCAAAATTCAGGTGTAAATAAACAAATCTTAAAAGAATTAAAAGAAATGAGAGGAATGCTAAATAATAGAGGAGAAGTAGGCAGAAGACAATTGGATGAAGCTATAAAAAAAGCTGCGAAAACTCCATTTACAAGGGAAGTACAACTAGGAGGAATACCACCGAAATGCAATTTTCCCGCATTAACTAGCATTTTTGATGGAAAAACTTGTGCAATTCAACACATTAAAGCCTACGTGAGGTGCATGTTGCAATGGGAAAATCATGATGATGTATTATGCAAGTTTTTCGCATCCAACTTAACAGGGGACGCGTTAAAATGGTTCGAAGGTCTACCAAAGAATACAATAACATCCTTAAATCATTTGCAGACTACATTCCTGGGGGCATATATAAGTAATAATTCTTCGCGACCTGGTATTGAAGACGTGTTTGGATTAAAACAAAGAATTGGCGAAAGTTTGAAGAACCTAACTGAAAGATGGAGGACTATGTGGAGCGAAATGGCTGGCCGTGTAGATGAGAGATATCTTATCTTATCATTTATCAATGCTATGTTTGCAACCAACCTATTGTATATCCAAATTTTCAGAGTCAAGAATACAATCACAATGACTGAATTGCGAGAACTTCAGGAAGAATATATTGCTCTAGAGGAAAGGAAAAATGAAATGGAATCATATCCGGTTGCGAACACCAGTTCACAAACAGCGAATGCAAGCTTATTACCCAAACTAATAAACACAGTGGGGAGCACTTCGCAAGTACAAAAAGAAAAGGTGACGGGAAACAATCAACAGGAATTGGTAGCTATGGGAAGCCGATATCAAGAGGAGTATGAAGAAGAAATAAATTTCTACAATTGTGGTGGAAATAACAAAATTTAAAGACTCGATCAGCCGCAAGAAACTTATGGAGGTCAAAGACAAAACTATAATAGAGGACAAGGAGGTCACAAGGTGGTATGGGAAGAAATCAAGATGCCACCTCTAAATGCAAGTGTGGAGAAAATATGGAAAGCTATAATTTTGATGGAGAATATACCAACACCATGGAACATGGGAACGGAACCACTTCCAAACCACAGAAGTCATGAGTTTTGTTATTATCATCATTTTCATGGACATACTACAAATGATTGCAGAAATGTAAAAAGAATTATTCTGAGAATGATTGATCAAGGAAAACTAAACCACTTTTTGGTAGGGAACCCACAATATCAACCATTGCCACCACCACCAAAGCATCACAAAGTAAACACGATGAAAAAGAAGGAAACATTCTTCATAGAAGTTGGTGCAAAAGCAAAGAATCTATTCTGTCACTCTATCGTACATTCATACAAGATAATTGAAGATTTTCATGACAATGTTTTGAGTAGAGTGTTCGCAAGAGATAATGATGGAAGAGAAATTATGAATATTGCGAAAATCTCGCCACTAAAGGAATGGCAGAAACAGATTATTTCTTTTACCGCAGAAGAAATCCCCGAAGGTGAAGAGGTACATGATAATCCATTGGTAGTAAAATTAGAAATTAATCCAAAACCGAAAGAAGATGAGGATGATGAAGCTGAAGATTCATGGGAATTAATAGGGTTCTAATCGATACTGGAAGCTCTATGAACATCTTATTTTATCATACTTATAAAACTATGGGAGGAAGAGATGATGATATTATACCATCAACATATAAGATATATGGTTTTAATAGTACTGCCAACAATCCTAAAGGGGAGGCTACTATGCGAATTCCGTTGAAGGGAATATCTTCTGAAATCCTATTATGTGTCGTTGATGTAGAATCACCCTACAATGCATTAATTGGTCGACCTTGGCTACATGGGATTCTAGGTGTAGCTTCAACTTTCCACCAGTGCATCAAATTCCCTCACCCCAGCGGTGTAGGAATCATAAAGGGAGATTGGGTTGAAGGAAAGAGGTGTTACGAAACTGAGGTAGAATCCTGCGAAGGAAGAGCAAACAAGAAGGAAAATTGGCGACACAAAATCAAAGAGACACAAAGAAGTGAGAGGTTGATGGTGGATGCAATCGAAAGAAAAGAAGAAGAGATGTTGCGAAACTAATGCTAGCTCAGAATAAAAAATGGTGAACATACCACTACCAAGGAAAGTAGCAGAAAATAACAAAGAAGCAGAGGATAGCAAAGGTAATGTATGAATGATTGATTTGTTGCGACACTCTCGCAATAAATAAAATTCTCAAAAACATTTTATTGAATGACAAAATTGAGATTGCGAAATGCAAATACAATGATGATGTGCAGAATCTCGCAGAGATAATGAATTCTACAAAGACAATCAGAGAACAATGACAAAAGAGAAAGGGGCGAACCTTTATGGCGTACACCCTAGTTCGCGAATACAATTTCGCAAGAGGCAAATGTAAGACCTAAAGTACGTCATATAAGGGGGTACCTGTTGCATGGCTCAGGGAAAGGCTACACCGCCACCGGAACCTGAGTCATGGAGATTTGGGGTCAATAAAGCCCATCCGGGAGAGGCACCTTGGATTCTCAGCTTAAGCATATGACTTAGGTTGGGCGACTAAGGTAATAAGGACTCTCCCAAGGAGTGCAGAATCTGATCAAGGCGCCGAGGTACACGGTTGAGTCAAGAGTGCCAGGGCGTCTGGCGTACCTTGCCATTCTTGACAAGTCTTGGCTTATACTGCACTCGGCCCGAAGAAAACCCCACTTAGGGTGCAGTCTCGTAACCATAAACCCTATAGGTAAAAGGGATAAGAGGCTGCGAAAACAACTGGTTGTTGTTAAGACTGGATGGGAGGAGCTAACCTTGTATGGTAGAAGTACGCATCCTTGAAGGGGAAACCAGGGGGAGATAAGGGCGGCACCCTCCATTAGGGAGCTGATAAGTGTCTTAAGACGCAAATGTCATGAGGATTTTTACTCGCAAGGGTATTAAGGCTTGTCATATTTGTGCAACAATTCTGAAGAGGCAATAATACTAAAGAAAAAGATAAGACGAGATCAATAGGTTTTCGCATGAAAGTGCGAAGACGTCCTGCGATTTCGTCGCAAGACAACAATATAATGGGGCTTTATTTTCGCAAGAATATTTAGGCCTGTTATGTTGTCGCAACATTCCTGAAGAGGCCATAATACAAAAGAGAAAAGTTAAGGCAAGATCAATGGGTTTTTGCATGAAAGTGCAAGGACGTCCTGCGATTTTGTCGCAAAGAAAAGAGGTGGCATAATAAGTTCTTTAACTAGGAAGGAAAAATAAGACCACACATGGATGAGATTTTGAAAAGAATAAAAATTCACTTTGCATATGATTGCGAAATTATACATAAACAACTGCGAAGTTGAGGCACAAAATAAGAAAAATCTGCAAAATCTCCCATTTGGATACAAATAACAGAGGCAAGTATGGGAATGAATAAAATTAAAAAATGTTATTTGTCTCCACATGATAGATTTACGCAAAAATTAAAAATTAATGATTATATTGTTTAACCATATTGCAAGGAAGAATTGTTTTAATGAATGCAGGTCAAAATGAAAGAAACTCATATATTAAGGAATATGGAGAACCAAAAGAATTCGCAAATATACAGAAAGGAGGAATAAATGTACAAATATTACAGAACATTAAAGAAAGAAACAAATACTACTTCTTAGTTGATCCTTCATCATATTCATCAGACTTGTTCCCTTCTTCCACCATCAGATTCTTCATCATCAGCTTCACTATCAGAAATAGTCAGACTAGGAATGTTCTTTGGGATCTCCTCCAAGAGACAAGGATAATCAGAATGAGTAATACTATGGTCATCACAAACCATTTGAATAGTTTGATTGCGAAAATGCATAGCATCGTTGCGAGAAGAAAGATTCTTGATTTGATTCTTTAATCTAGAATACTTATCGTTGCGAGAAGAAAGATTCTTTGCGAGTTCCTCTTTTTCATCTTCAAGTTCCTTAATTCTTTCGCGAGAAAAAGGAAATCAATTAATAACTTGATGAAAATTCATAAGAAACAAAAAATTAGTGAAGAAGAACAGTTAATAACCTTCTATGTCAGAAATCATATCTCTAATCAAGGTTGTATGCTCAACTTGGAGACTAACATTTATACCTAAATCTTTTCTGGAATCATCTAAGATTTTTCGCAGCCCAAGCGAATTCATCCTCATTATTTATAAGGAGATGAGAACGAATTTGGTTTTCTCTTTCGCAGAGCTCGGTATTCTTGCAGTTAGCTTCATCTAGTTCAAGTTGAACTTCAAGAAGGGTCTCTTGGAATTTCTCCAAAGCCTTAGCACCTTGATCAGAGATGCGATCCTTATCATCTATGAGACCGATAATTTTGGTTCTTAGCTCATTGATTTTCTCTTTAGAATTAAGAGAGATACGCTTAAATCGGTTGGCTAAGCATAAACTAGATCTATGGTCAATCTCTAACAGGCGAAATTTGGATCTTAGTTCATTCAGAGAAATAGATGAAATTTTATCATTTGAGAAACTATTTAAAGATTTATTAAGGCGCTCAAGAAGGGTATCATTATCCAAGGCATTTGGAAATGAATGAAGAATGGAAGCTTCATCAGAAAGACCATAAATGTCTGCAAAAAGGATCAATTAAATAAGATAAAACAACAGGATGAATGAATGAAGGGAAAGGAGAAAATTAACATAGCATAGAGTTGATTATTAGCTTGCTGAAGACTAGAGATTTTATTCATGTACGAAGAAGAACCAATTTCTAGTTGTTTGTTCTTCTCGCGAAGATCTTTGACTTCAACTTCCAATTTCTCATTCTTTGCACGAAATTGAAAATTCTTCTTTTCAAGAATTTCGCGTCCCCTCTCCAGATCTGAGGCAACAACGAAAGAAGCTTTTCCAGCCTGTGAGAAAATGTAAAAAGTATTAAAATAGAAAGAGATTCTGAGTTTCAGTAATGAAGAAATAAAAAGACTAAAGCATACCAGACTATTAAGAGAATGCAGGAAGTTGGGAGTAACTGATCTAGAAATTCCGCGAAGAGAATTATCACCATCCATTAAAGGAACATCGCAAATTATAGCGAGAGCTTTGCAGGTATTAGCGAATTGATTATCTCCCATTCCTTGCCAAGAATCAGAAAAGAGGCCAGAGAGCTTAGCCATAGAAGATTCAGATGGAGAATCTTCATTTGCAGCAAGGTCATCATTATCCTCATCATCCTCATCACTCTCAGAGTTTTCTTGAGAAGGAATATTTGAAGGAGAGGAAGAACGGGTTTTACTCTTCTTTGAAGGAGGAGCAGTTGGTTTTTCCCTGCGAAGAGCACCTTTTCCTTTATCACCAGTCCTCGCAACATTGGCAGGTTCTTCTATTTCAGCAATAATCTTCACACACAGATAGAAATAAGAAATAGAAGCAACAGTATACTGTTTAAAATCATAAGAGAATATTTCTTACCTCATCTGTGTATGAGCGAAGAGCTAACAAGGTACTAGCCTTCCTAGTCCTGTGATAGCTATCTTTCAGTTTCTGGATTTGTAGAATGGCGCAAGAGTCAGCAAACAAAAGAATAAAGACAAATAAATAAATATAAATTGGGTAACACTGGAAGAGACATACCTCTTTCTCCTTCTCGGTCCAAGAGAATACCCAAGGTTGATAGGAAGCGAGATTCTCAGGAAGGACATTTGACCCAGCAATGTAAGGTCCTTTCAGTATCAAGGGAAAAACGCACCATTTATCATCTTTGGATTGGCAAGGAGTTGTGTTCTTACCAGAATTCCAATCAATGTCTTGCATGAGTATTTTAGCTTCATCAATATCATCTTTCCTTTTCAAGCGAATACCCCAGCGAGTATTCTCTTTCTTCATGGAGATCAATTCATAATTTTCAAAGAAACTCGCCACTGTGTATTTTTCAGCAATTATCTCCAAGACTACGAATTTAGGTTCCTAAGTTCTTTGGAGTAAAGAGATCTTTTACCAGCACCACGGTTAGCGAATTCTAGCATTAGACGGATTCAATCCCCACTCAATTGGAAGATAGCTCGCGAAAATCCCGAGTGAGCGAGAATTTCATAGAACAAAGGAATATCTGGGTCATAAAGAGGAATGGGGTGACTTGCGAGAATTTGACCTAGAGAAATTATGATTGATTGATCATCACAATGTTGATCAGAGAAAATTTTGATAGAAAGACTTGACTTGGCACTTTCACCAGGAATGGTAGAAAGTGTGAAACCTTTCTCAGCAAGATCTTTTTGGGCATCTTTTAAGTTTTTCTCATGTTTGTGGCCACTTGGAGGCATATCTGAATATAGAGTATGGGAATGGATAAAAAGTAAGAAGATTGAAGAGGTAAGAATTACAATAGCAGAACTTAGGGAAGAACAATAGAGTTGCAGAGATGAGAGAATAAAAAGAGAAGAGAAAGTAAAAAGAAAATGGAAAGAAGAGTAAGAAGAATATATAAAGAAGATTTTTTTTACTCGAAGAAATAAACACCATTAAGGCGAAAAGACGTGAGCGGTTGAAAAGCAGCGGTTACAGAAGACGTGTCAAGAAATAAATGGAAGAATATGAAGAGATGAACAGTTGCGGCATTTCTCACATCATTCTCTACTTCGCAGAGAAGATATGAGAAGAGGAAATATGTAGGATCAGAATCTCGCAGCAATAATGTCTCAGCGAAATTATTAACAATACAACACGACAGTGTCGCAAAACAACTTCAGAAACGACATAATAAACGATATCAGACAAATCATGAGAAAAGTGTGACGATCCTGCGAAAATAAGGAAGTTTGCGAGATCGATATTTGTAAGGTTGCGAGAATGTCGCAAACCATATCCGAAAATAAAGGACAGATTAGCTGTCATCTACTATGTATTTCCCTATAAATAGTCATTCAGTTGTAAAGAAAAGGGGAGAGATCTTTTTTGATTGAGAAACAAGTAAATAGGAGAGAGAAAATCTAGAGCGGTGGTTATTCTTGATTCCTTTATCTTTTCTTGTAAGATTGTTCAAAGATTCATCAATAAAATTAAGATTGTTAATCTAAAATGAGTTGAATGTTAATGAAATCTTGTGAGGGGTGTAGTGTAGGATTTCCTGCAACTACAAGTAGAAACTCTTTTAATTAATACTCGATTATTTAATAAACTCTCTTAAATAATATTTTTGGCCGGTCCAGAATCGGGGATAACGTGCCAAATTAATAATTCGCTAAAATTATAAGATAATACTTTTTTGATTACCTATGGAAGCCCCATATAAAATATAAATTAATAATGCATTATATATATATATATATATATATATATATATATATATATTCAATACGTTAATGATTTACAAAGACTTTTTGAAAAATGGTTTAATTGTCTTCCTTTTTTTTTGCTAATCAATATCGCATTGAATTTCATCTCTAATTTTTCTTATCATTGATATTGATATTGTGTTTATATGAAAAATTAAATATATAATTGCATATTATGTTTATAAAAATATGATTTGATATTGGTATTGTATTTATATAGGAAGTATAAAAGATATGATATGATATTTTGTCTATAAATTAATAAGTACTCCCTCCGTCCTAAATTTTTAGTCCGCTTTGACTAAGTCAAGATTTTAAGGTGACCGGAGGAGTATACAAGATTACCCCTATTAAATGCTATGTTATTACCAAAACTAAAATGAGTGTATGGACTATGGAGTATGTAATAAAACACATATTTGGTAATTTAGTTATTCATAGAAATGTTTAAATAGAAGATAAAATTAAAAATCTTTATGCGATTAATTCAATAAATTTGTTTCCTATTAAGAAAGATATCATTTAAGATTTTAGATTGGTTATATTTAAAATTAATTTTATAATATAAAAAATTAAAGGGTATATTTGAGAGTTTGACTAAAAAATATGACTATAAACAGAAGCTGGCCAATATTTTAGGACAGACAAAAATAGAATAGAGGACATAAATTTTAGGACAGAGGGAGTATTAATTTATCGGTTAATTAATATCTTTCTTAATTAATAAGTTTTGATGGTCCCGACAACATTAATTTATAAAATTTCTACCGTATAAAGACTCAATCAATGAGCACAATATATATGATTTTCCTTTATTCGGTCATATATTGTTTCAACATGCTTTCTCCTAAATATGTATTTTCTTTTTTGTCAGCAAAAATAATATTGATTGAAGGACTCTGCAAAAGGGCAGAGGCTTAAGAGTTACAACAAACTAACAAACCAAAGAAGAAAGATGTCCAGAGGACCCAAATTAAAGGAGAAGGAGAAAGGAACCTTTCACATTAGGGAGGTCAAAGAATTTGGCCCTCTAGTTTACAGTAATATCATCTGAGGTAACCTTACTAGTGCAATTCCCATGGGTCAACATATTTTTAATTGTTTTATTTTGATTTCATTATGGACTCAACAAAAGGGGAAAATGGCTTGGCAAACGACAAAATTCAATGGTTTGCCTATTGTGGTTCTTGATCAGCCGCGTGTCTATTCTCAAACCGCGGATCATCAGCAGCCGTCAGTGGAATGTCTTTAATATTAACGTCTACGAATCCAATTGCCAACAACTCTCTTTGAGTTTCATATTAATACTACTCATTTGAACTCAAAATTTACGCCTCCACCTCTAAATATCACTCAAAATCATCTGAATATGTATCCTACAGTGTCTCCCAGAGTTCTTGGTCTAAAATACTCCCTAGAAGAGGATTCGGCTATTTGTAGAGCTTGTGTCCTTCAAACAAATGATATTATAAATAATGAAACCGTGTCGATTCATACTTTATGGGAGATTTTTTTTAAATATTCGTCGCAGAAACAGGGAACCCGTTTAATCGTGAGGCTGAAGGATTATCACATCGCTTTATCGCAATTCCTAGGCCTACTAGTGCACAATCACCGTAATAAATTGAATGGTTAAGGTGTAGATGAAATGGAACCAAGAACAGTAGCGATGTGGGTAGTATCTCACCATAGATCTTTAACCTACGCAAGCTTGTTTCAACATTCTTAGATAGCTCAACAGATTCAACCCCTGACGTTAATTGACGGTTATGTAGTAGTTTCTTTAACATTTGTATGTAGGATCATAATCTCGCAGCGATAATGTCTCAGCGAAATTATCAACAAAACAACACAACAGCGTCGCAGAACAATTTCAGAAATGATATAATAAACGACGTCAGCTAAAATCATGGAAAAGATGTGATAGTCCTGCGAAAGTTAGAGAGTTTGCGAAATTAAGATTTGTAAGGTTGCGAGAATGTCGCAAGCCATATCCGAAAATAAAGGACAGATTAGCTATCATCCACTATGTAATTCCCTATAGATAGTCGTTCAGTTGTAAAGGGGGAGGAGAGATCTTTTATGATTGAGAAGCAAGTAAATAGGAGAGAGAAAATCTAGAGCAGTGGTTATTCTTGATTCCTTTATCTTTTCTTGTAAGATTGTTCAAAGATTCATCAATAAAATTAAGATTGTTCATCTAAAATGAGTTGAATGTTAATGAAATCTTGTGAGGGGTGTAGTGTAGGATTTCCTGCAACTACATACTGGCGCTAGAAACAGGGATGAAGATCGAAAGTTGTAGATTGTTGTTGAAATTGTTCAAATCAAGAAAGTTATTAAATAAATTAGTGAACCAGTTAAAAGAAAAATGATTAGAGTCAATGAAGATGACAAAAGATTGGAGTGTAATATGATAACAAAAACAATGATTAATGAATTCCATGAAAACATCAAAGGAAGAATACATAAACGAAATTTTCAAGGAAGAAAGGTTATGGCAATAGAAAAGACATCACCCTTCAAAGATTGGGAAAAGCAAAAAATCACATTCATGGCGGCAGAAATACCAAAAGAAAATTTGAACCACACATCTCCATCGGTTATTACAATGCCTATTATGCGAAAAGAGAAGGGGACAACAAAAAAATCCACGGAAGAATGGATATTGAACAGAACTTTAGTCGATACAGGAAGTTCAGTAGATATAATATTCTATCATGCGTTCAGGGGAATGGGATTTAAAGATGAAGAAATGTCGAATTCAACATATCTTGTTCATGGCTTTGGAAAATCCGCAACAAAACCGAAAGGAGAAATAGTAGTACGAATTCCACTAGGAGAGATCGAAACACATGTGACACTATGCGTGGTGGATATGGAATCTCCATATAATATGTTGTTAGGAATACCATGGATACATGCGATAAAAGCTGTAGTATCAACGTTGCATCAATGTGTTAAATTCCCCACACCAAATGGAATAGGTGAAATCAGAGGAGATGTTGACAATGCGAAATTATGTCATCAAATTGAAGTAAAGCATTATGAAGGACAAACAAAAAGGAAACAATTTCACAGAAAGTTGGCAAAGGGGGCAAAGAAAGAAGAAGAATTTAGAGTATACATGATAAGGTCAAAAGAAGGCAGGGGAATACCCAACGAAATTTCGGAAGATGGAGAAGGACCTGTGAAAACAATAAAAGAACCAACACAAATGGGAGAATCCAAGTCCAGTTACACTACCGCAGAACCAACAAAAGAAGTAAACGTTGGGACTATAAAAGAACCTCTAATATTGAGAAATGGAACCAAGATGGATGTAGAAGAAGAAGAAAGAACTGTTAACCTTTTGTGAGAATATAAAGACGTTTTCGCAGGGAGCATGGATGAGATACCGGGAATAGATCCATAAATTGCATGTCACAAGTTGGAGATTAACAAGAATGTGAGACCATTTAAACAAAGAATAAGAAAAATCGCAACAGCTTACCATTCCCAAATAGAAGAAGAACTACAGAAAATGCTTGATGCAGGAATCATAAGAGAAGCTAAATACCCAGAATGGATAGCGAATATGGTCATTGTCCCAACGAAAAACGAAGGAATAAGGATTTGCATAGATTTCACTGATTTAAGCAAAGCTTGTCCTAAAGATAGTTTTCCATTACCAGATATTCCTCAAATGGTGGAATCCGCAGCTGGAAATGATAGGGTATCGTCTTTATATGGGTACAAAGGATATAACCAAATCCCTCTCACTGAAGAAGATCAAGAGCATACTGCTTTCTTCGCCTAGAGGTTTATATTGTTACACGAAAATGCCATTTGGTTTGCGAAATGCGGGAGCAACATACGAAAGAATGGTAGAGAAGGTGTTCGCGAAATGGATACACAAAACATTTAGAAGTATACGTGGAAGACATGTTAGTAAAGCGTAAAGAAGCCAAAGACCATGTACAAGACCTGAGGGAGATTTTTGAACAAATGCGGCAGTATAACATTAAACTGAATCCTGAGAAGTGTACATTGGAGTTGCATCGGGAAATTTTTTAGGCTACATTGTATCAAAGGAAGGAATACAAGTTGATCCAGAAAAAGTGCAAGCAGTTCGTGACATGCCAACACCCGCAACAATAAAAGATGTACAAAAGTTGAATAGACTTTTAGCTTCGCTGGGGAATTCATTTCGCGATCATCAGACAAATGCAAATATTTTTTCGATATACTCAAGAAGGGGGAGAAATTCAAATGGACTGATGAATGCGAAAAAGCTTTTCAAGGGATCAAAGAACATCTTATGAATGCAACTATTTTACAAAAGGCAGAATCAGGAGAATAATTATTGATCTATCTTGCGACGACGTCGTATGCATTAAGTGCTGTGTTATTGCGAATAGACACAGGAGTGAAGAAACCCATCTATTATATTAGCAAAACTTTTAATACTGCCGAGAAGAATTACTCAAATATTGAGAAGCTAATCTTAGCATTAGTTTATGCATCATTTAAGCTCCGCATATATTTTCAAGCGCACAAGATAAAGATATTAACAAAAGTACCAATTGAATCAGTGATGAAGAATTCTAAAAGATCAGGAAGAGTAGAGAGATGGAATGCACAAGTAGGCCACTTTGACATTAAATATGAAAATTTGACTTCACCAAAATCACAAGTTGTTGCAGATTTCTTGGAAGAATTTCCTTTAGAAGAAGATGAAGCGGTAGAATAAATGATGAATATAGAAGAAGAACACGGAGATCCAAAAGATTTATTAACATAACCAAATAGATGGGAGATATTGGTAGATGGATCATCAAATGGAGAAGGCAATGGAGTTGAAATTGTTTTAATTTCGCCAGAAGGAGTGAAAATGGATTTTTCATTCAGATTGGAATTCACATCCACTAATAATGAAACGGAATATGAAGTTGTGATACATGCCTTAAGATTCGCAATAGAAATGAAACTAGAAAATGTCAGGATCACTAGTGATTCGCAGCTAGTTATTCTCCAAATAAAGGGAGAGTATACTACAAATGAACCATCCTTGAAGAAATATAAGAAGCTCGTTGAAGAATTGTCAGCGAAAATCCCAAAAATAAAATGGAGGCACATTTCAAGGAAGGATAACAAACTCGCAGACGCTTTTGCTTTCGTCTCAAGCATGATGACAGATCCAACTACGAGATACATAAAAATACAAACACTTATGCACCATCAATCAATAAAGAAGAAGAAGAAGTGGACGTGATGATAATAGACGGTGAAGAAGAAGAACAAACGAGCAATATCGCAGATTGGAGAACAGAACTTCAGGCATATTTGGCTGTAGGATCAGAATCTCGCAATGACAATGTTTCAGCGAAATTATCAATGACACAGCACAACAGCGTCGCAGAACAATTTCAGAAATGATAAAATAAATGACGTCAGATAAAATCACGAGAAAGATATGATAGTCCTGCGAAAATTAGAGAGTTTGCGAAATTAACATTTGTAAGGTTGCGAGAATGTCGCAACCATACCCGAAAATAAAGGACAGATTAGATGTCATCCATTATGTATTTCCTTATAAATAGTCGTTCGAGTTGTAAAGAGAGAGATCTTTTTGAGTAAGAAACAAGTAAATAGGAGAGAGAAAGTCTAAAGCAGAGATCATTCTTGATTTCTTTATGTTTTCTTGTAAGAACATCCAAAGATTAATCAATAAAATTAAGAGTATAAACCTAAAATGAGTTGATTAATAATGAAATCATATGAGGGGTGTAGTGTAGGATTTCCTGCAACTACATAATGGCGCTAGAAACAAGGAGGTGTTGAAGATTATTCTAGAAAAAGATGAAGATTGATATTGATATTTGTGAAAATTTAGAGTGATTGATTAAGAATTTTCCATAATTTCTTGCAATATTGTTAACATTGAAGAAATGGCTAGAAGAAGAAATACATCCAAACAACCGACTACAGTTAGAAGAAGCAAAAGAATTGTTAGAAGAGAAAGAAGTGAAATGGGAGAATCTACTATAATGAGAAATAATAGAGAAAATAAAATTCAACCACCAATTCAATAAACACTAGTTCAAGAGAGGAATACAGATTATGACAGGGTGAGCATACACACTTGGCAATCAAATTCGGCAGAAGAAATAGAAGAAGAGCAACAAAACAGAAATTATAGACAAGAAGAGAGAAATCAAGAAGTAGATGAAGGAATAATTCATGGAGATGAGGAAATTGGAGCGTTAGAAACATTGAGACGAAGAATACATGAACAAAGAAGAGCTGAGGCAGAAGAACGTGCAAATTTAACAAGGCAAAATCACGAATTAAGGATGGAGAATATAAAACTACAGAATAGAAGATCGAGAAGTATTACAAAATCATATTCAAGATCGACTATAAGAGAAATGAGGCGAAACTCACCCACAATCAATGCTGGAAACAATATTCAAGAAGAAATATCAAATCCTAATGAAGAATATCGCGAAAATAGAAAAAGAACTGATGATCGTTACGTTCCACAAAATGAAACTTTTGATGATTGGAAAAATGGTGGAAATCAAGAGAACGGACAACATCAGGGACGAAATGACCAATATGGCGAAGGAAATCGAGAGGAAGGAAGAAGAATTTTACATGTGAGAGAAACTCAAAGAAATCAACAGACAATTGAAGAAGAAATTGAAAGACATTATGCTGAACAAGCACATTTAATCTGCGAACGTGAAAGATTGAGAGTGGAAATGGAAGAGCAAGAACTTCAGGAGACAATTTTCCAGAAAAATCATGACAATCGAGAAAGAAGGCGTACACAAAACCGGAATAACGGTAATCTCAATGAGGAGTATGATACAGTAAAGAGGATGGCTGAAAGACAACGAATTGAATTGATAAGAAATGAACAAAATCATGGAGGAGAAAATGAAATGCATCATCATATGCGAATTCAAGATAGAGATGAGGAAGAGAATCGCAGAAGAAGACGAGATGAGGATAATGAAGAAGAAATGCAAAATTTCGCGAGAGAAGATAGACATGAACGTAGAAGAAGAAAGGAAAAAATAAAGAGACCAATGGATCAAGATTCAGGTGTAAATAAACAAATCTTGAAAGAATTAGAATAAATGAGAGGAATGCTAAATAATAGAGGAGAAGCAGGTAGAAGAAAATTGGATGAAGTAATAGAAGAAGCTGCGAAAACTCCATTTACAAGGGAAGTACAATTAGGAGGAGTACCACCGAAATGCAATTTGCCCGCATTAACCAGCATTTTTGATGTAACAACTTGTGCAATTCAGCATATTAAAGCCTATGTGAGGTGCATGTTACAATGGGAAAATCATGATGCTGTATTGTGCAAATATTTCGCATCCAGCTTAACAAGAGAGGCGTTAAAATGGTTTGAAGTTTCACCAAAGAACACAATAACCTCCTTCAATCATTTGCAGACTATATTTTTGGGGGCAAATATAAGTAATAATTCCTCACGACCTGGTATAGAAGATGTGTTTGGGTTAAAACAACGGATTGGCGAAAGTTTGAAACACCTGACTAAAAGATAGAGAACTATGTGTAGCGAAATGGATGGCCGTGTAGATGAGAGATATCTTATATTATCATTTATAAATGTTATATTTGCAACAAACCTATTGTATGTCCAAATTTTCAGAGTCAAGAATACGATCACAATGACTGAATTGCGAGAACTTCAAGAAGAGTACATTGCTCTAGAAGAAAGGCAAAATGAAATAGAATCATATCCAGTTGCGAAAACCATCTTACAAACAACGAACGCAAGCTTATTACCCAAGCTAATAAACACAGTGGCGAATGCTTCGCAAGTACAACAAGAGAAGGTGACAAGTAACAATCAACAAAAACTGGTAGCTATGGGGAGCCGAGATCAAGAAGAGTATGAAAGAGAAAGAAATTTCTACAATCGTGGAGGAAATAACAAGATTCAAAGACTCGATCAACCGCAATAAACTTATGGAGGTCAAAGACAAAACTATAATAAAGGACAAGGAGGTCACAAGGTAATATGGGAAGAAATCAAGATGCCACCTCTAAATGCAAGTGTGGAGAAGATATGAGAATCTATAATCTTGATGGAGAATATACCAACACCATGGAACATGGGAACGGAATCACCTCCAAACCACAGAAGTCATGAGTTTTGTTCTTATCATCATTTTCATGGACATACCACAAATGATTGCAGAAATGTAAAAAGAATTATTTTGAGAATGATAGATCAAGGAAAACTAAACGACTTTCTGGTAGGGCATCCGCAATCTCAACCACTGCCACCACCACCAGAACATCACAAAGTGAACACGATGAAAAAGAAAGAAACATTCTTCATAGAAGTTGGTGCAAAAACAAAAAATCTATTTTGTCACTCTTTCGTACATTCATATAAGACAATTGAAGATTTTCATGATAATGTTTTGAGTAGAGTGTTCGCAAGAGATAATGATGGAAGAGAAATTATGAATATTGCGAAAATCTCGCCACTAGAGGAATGGGAGAAACAGATTATTTCTTTTACCGCAAAAGAAATTCCCGAAGGAGAAGAGGTGCATGACAATCCATTGGTAATAACATTAGAAATTAATCCAAAACCGAAAGAAGATGAGGATGATGAAGCTGAAGATTCATGGGAATTAATAGGGTTCTAATCGATACTGGAAGCTCTATGAACATCTTATTTTATCATACTTATAAAACTATGGGAGGAAGAGATGATGATATTATACCATCAACATATAAGATATATGGTTTTAATAGTACTGCCAACAATCCTAAAGGGGAGGCTACTATGCGAATTCCGTTGAAGGGAATATCTTCTGAAATCCTATTATGTGTCGTTGATGTAGAATCACCCTACAATGCATTAATTGGTCGACCTTGGCTGCATGGGATTCTAGGTGTAGCTTAAACTTTCCACCAGTGCATCAAATTCCCTCACCCCAACGATGTAGGAATCATAAAGTGAGATTGGGTTGAAGGAAAGAGGTGTTATGAAACTAAGGTAGAATCCTGCGAAGGAAGAGCAAACAAGAAGGAAAACTGGCGACACAAAATCAAAGATAGACAAATAAATGAGAGGTTGATGGTGGATACAATCGAAAGGAAAGGAGAAGAGATGTTGCGAAACTAATGCTAGCTCAAAATAAAAATAATGAACATACCACTACGAAGGAAGCAGTAGCAGAAAATAATAAAGAAGCAGAGGATGATGAGGCTGAAGATTCATGGGAAATCAATAGAATTCTAGTGAACATCTTATTTTATCATACTTATAAAACCATGGGTGGAAGAGATGATGATCTTATACCATCAACATATAAGATATATGGTTTTAATGGTACTTCTAACAAGCCTAAAGGGGAGGTTACTATGAGAATTCCATTGAAGGGAATATCTTCTGAAATCTTATTATGTGTCGTTGATGCAGAATCACCCTACAATGCGTTAATTGGTCGACCTTGGCTACATGGGATTCTAGGTGTAGCTTCAACTTTCAACCAGTGCATCAAATTCCCTCATCCCAGTGGTGTAGGAATCATAAAGGGAGATTGGGTTGAAGGAAATAGGTGTTACGAAACTGAGATAAAATCTTGCGAAGGAAGAGCAAACAAGAAGGAAAACTGGCGACACAAAATCAAAGATAGACAAATAAATGAGAGGTTGATGGTGGATACAATCGAAAGGAAAGGAGAAGAGATGTTGCGAAACTAATGCTAGCTCAAAATAAAAATAATGAACATACCACTACGAAGGAAGCAGTAGCAGAAAATAATAAAGAAGCAGAGGATGACAAAGGTAATAAAAACAAGAAATGTATGAATGAATAAGTTGTTGCGATACTCTCGCAATAAGTAAAGTTCTGAAAAATAAATTTGATTGAATGGCAAAATTGAAATTGCGAAATTCAGATACAATATGATGATTTGCGAGACTCTCGCAGAGATAATGAATTTTACAGAAAGTAATCAGAGAAGAACGACAAAAGAGAAAGAGGCGAACCTTTATGGCGTACACCCTAGTTCGCGAATACAATTTCGCAAGAGGAAAATGTAAGACCTAAAGTACGTCATATAAGGGGGTACCTGTTTCATGGCTCAGGGAAAGGCTACACCGCCACCGGAACCTGAGTCATGGATATTTGGGGTCAATGAAGCCCATCCGGGATAGGCACCTTGGATTCTCTGCTTAAGCATATGACTTAGGTTGGGCGACTAAGGTAATAAGGACTCTCCCAAGGAGTGCAGATCTGATCAAGGCACCGAGGTATACGGTTGAGTCAAGAGTGCCAGAGACGTTCGAAGCGTACTTTGCCATGCTTGACAAGTCTTGGCTTATACTGCACTCGGCCTGAAGAAAACCCCACTTAGGGTGCAGTCTCGTAACCATAAGCCCTATAGGTAAAAGGGGTAAGAGGCTGCGAAAACAACTGGTTGTTGTTAAGACTGGATGGGAGGAGCTAACCTTGTATGGTAGAAGTACGCATCCTTGAAGGGGAAACCAGGGGGGAGATAAGGGCGGCACCCTCCATTAGAGAGCTGATAAGTGTCTTAAGATGCAAATTTCATGAGGATTTTTATTCGCAAGGATATTAAGGCTTGTCATATTTGTGCAACAATCCTGAAGAGGCAATAATACAAAAGAAAAGGATAAGACGAGATCAATGGGTTTTCGCATGAAAGTGCAAAGACGTCATGCGATTTCGTCGCAAGACGGCAATGTCATGGGGCTTCATTTTCGCAAGAATATTTAGGCCTGTCATATTGTCGCAACATTCCTGAAGAGGCCATAATACAAAAGAAAAAGTTAAGGCAAGATCAATGGGTTTTTGCATGAAAGTGCAAGGATGTCCTGCGATTTTGTCGCAATGACAAGAGGTGGAATAATAAGACCTTTAATTAGGAAGGCAAAATAAGACCACACAGGAATGGGATTTTGAAAAGAAAAAAAGTTCACTTCGTATAAGATTACGAAGTTATACAGTAAGAAATTTTTTATGAAATCTCTCATTTGGGTTCAAATAACAGAGGCAAGTATGAGAATGTATGAAATTAGAAAATGTTATTTGTCTCCATATGATAGATTTACTCAAAGATTCCAGAATTAATGATTATATTGATTAACTGTATTGCAAAGAAGAATTGTTTTAATTAATGCAAGTCAAAATGAAAGAAACACAAATATACAGAAAGAAGAAATAAATGTACAAGTATTACAAAGAATCAAAGAAAGAAATAAAGACTACTTCTTGGTTAATCCTTCATTATCTTCATCAGACTTGTTCCTTTCTTCGTCTGCATCAGAATCTTCATACCATCAGAACTTCCATCACTATCAGATTCTTCATCGTCAGCTTCGCTATCAGAGATAATCAAGCTGGGAGTATTCTGTGGGATTTCTTCCAAGAGACAAGGATAATCAGAATGTGGGATATTATGATCGTCACAAACCATTTGGATAGTTTGATTGCGAAAACGCATAGCATCATTCTTAAAATTCGAAACAGTGATCTTGATTTGATTCTTTAATCTAGAATACTTGTCGTTGCGAGAAGAAAGATTCTTTGCGAGTTCCTCCTTTTCAGCTTCGAGTTCCTCAATCTTTTTACGATATCTATTTTCAGAATCTGCGAGCAAAAGAAAATCAATTATTAACTTGATGAGAATTCATAAGAAGCAAAAGATTAGTAAAGAAGAGCAGTTAGTAACCTTCTCTGTCAGAAATCATATCTCTAACCAAGGCTATATGCTCAACTTGGAGACTAACATTTACACCTAAATCTTTTCTAGCATCATCTAAGATTTTCGCAGCCCAAAAAAATTCATCCTCACTACTTATAAGAAGACGAGAACGAATTTGATTTTCCCTTTCGCAGAGTTCGATATTCTTGCGGTTAGCTTCATCTCGTTCAAGTTTAACTTCAAGAAGATCCTCTTGGAATCTCGCCAAAGCCTTGGCACCTTGATCAGAGATGCGATCCTTATCATCTATGAGACCACTAATTTTGGTTCTTAACTCATTGGTTTTCTCTTTAGAATCAAGAAGGAGACGTTTAAATCGGTTGTCTAAGCCTAAACTAGATCTATGATCAATTTCTAAGAGGCGGAATTTAGATCTAAGCTCATTTAGAGAAAGAGATGAAATTCTATCATTTGAGAAGCTATTTAAGGAATTATTAAGACGCTCAAGAAGGGTATCATTATCCAAGGAATTAGGAAATGAACGAAGAAGGGTAGCTTCATCAGAAAGAACATAAATGTCTGCAAATAGAATCATTTAAATAAGATAAAATAACAAGATGAATGCGTAATGAAAAAAGAGAAAAGTAACATACCGTAAAGCTGATTATTAGCTTGCTGAAGACTAGATATTTTGTTCTTATACGAAGAAGAATCAATTTCTAATTGTCTATTTTTCTCGCGAAGACCTTTAACTTCAGCTTCCAATTCTTCATTCTCTTTGCGAAATTGAAGATTCTTCTTTTCAGATTTTCACGTCTTCTCTCTAGATCTGAGGCAACATTAAAAGAAGATTTTCCATCCTGTGAAAAAATATAAAAAATATCAATATAGAAAGAATTTTGAGTTATAACAATGAAGAAGTAAAAGGATAAAAGTATACCAGACTATTGAGAGAATGCAAAAAGTAGGGAGTCACTGATCTAGAAACTCCACGAAGAGAGCTATCACCATCCAGTAAAGGGACATCGCAAAGGGTATCGAGATATTTGCAGGTATTTGCGAATTGGATATCTCCCATTCCTTGTAGAGAATCAGAAAAGAGGCCATATATCTTAGCCATAGAAGATTCAGGTGGAGAATCTTCACTTGCAGAAAGATTATCATTGTCCTCATCACCCTTATCACTTTCGGAATTTTCGTGAGGAGGAATATTTGAAGGAGAAGAAGAACGAACTTTCCTTTTCTTTGGAGGAGGACCAGTTGAGTTTTCCCTGCGAAGAGCACCTTTACCTTTATCACCAATCTTCGCAACATCGGCAGATTCTTCTACTTCAACAATAATCTTCACACACAGATAGAAATAAGAAATGGAAGCATGGAAGTAACAGTACTATTTAAAATCATAAGAGAAAATTTCTTACCTCATCTGTGTATGAGCGAAAAGCTAACAGAGTATTAGATTTTCCAGTCATGTTATAACTATCTTTCAGTTTTTGGATCTGCAAAATGTCGCAAGAGTTAGCGAACAGAATAATAAAAATCAATAAAGAAATATAAAATGAGTTAAATGGGAAGAAACATACCTCTTTCTCCTTCTCAGGCCAAGAAAAAACCCAAGGTTGATAAGCAGCGAGATTCGCAGGAAGAACATTTGACCCAGCAATGTAGGGTCCTTTTAGCATTAAAGGAAAAACACACCATTTATCATCTTTGGATTGGCGAGGAGTTGTGTTTTTACCATAATGCCATTAAATATCTTGCATGAGAATTTTGGCTTCATCAATGTTATCTTTCCTTTTTAAGCAAATACCCCATCGAGTATTCTTTTTCTTCATGGAGATAAGTTCATAGTTCTCAAAGAAATTCGCTACTGTATACTTCTCAGCAACTATCTCTAGGTTTGCGAATTTAGGATCCCTAAGTTCTTTGGAGTACAGAGATCCTCTACCAGCACCACGATTAGCGAACTCTAGCGTCAGACAGATGCAGTCCCCACTCAGTTGGAAGATAGCTTGCGAAAATCCGAGTGAGCGAGAATTTCATAAAATAAAGGAAGATCTGGGTTATAAAGAGGAATAGGGAGACCTGCGAGAATCTGACCTAGCGAAATTATGATTGATTGATCAACACAATACTGATTAGAGAAAAGTTTGACAGAAAGAATTGATTTGGTATTTTCACCAGGAATGGTGGAGAGTGTGAAACCTTTATCAGCAAGATCATTTTGGGCATCTTGTAAATTCTTCTCATATCTATGACCACTTGGAGCCATGTTTGAATATAGAGTATGGGAATGAATAAAAAGTAATAGGATTGAAGGAGAAAAAAAAATTACAGCAGCAGAACTTGCAGAAGAATAACAGAGTTACAGAGATGAGAGAATAAAAATAGAAGAGAAAGTAAAAAGAAAAGTGGAAAGAAGAGTAAGAAGAGTATATAAAGGAGATTTTTTTACTCGAAGAAATAAACACCATTAAGACGAAAAGACGTGAGCGATTGAAAAACAGCGGTCACAGAAGACGTGTCAAGAAACAAATGGAAGAAAGAATACGTGTAATAAATGCAGAATATGAAAAGATGAACAACTGCGGCATTTCTCACATCATTCTCTACTTTGCAGAGAAGATATGAGAAGAGGCAAGATGTAGGATCAGAATCTCGCAATGAAAATATTTCAGCGAAATTATCAATGACACAGCACAACAGCGTCGCAGAACAATTTTAGAAATGATAAAATAAATGACGTCAGCTAAAATCACGAGAAAGATATGATAGTCCTGCGAAAATAGAGAGTTTGCGAAATTAACATTTGTAAGGTTGCGAGAATGTCGCAACCATACCCGAAAATAAAGGAAAGATTAGCTGTCATCCATTATGTATTTCCTTATAAATAGTCGTTCGAGTTGTAAATAGAGAGAGATCTTTTTGAGTAAGAAACAAGTAAATAGGAGAGAGAAAGTCTAGAGCAGAGATCATTCTTGATTTCTTTATGTTTCTTGTAAGAACATCCAAAGATTAATCAATAAAATTAAGAGTATAAACCTAAAACGAGTTGATTAATAATGAAATCATATGAGGGGTGTAGTGTAGGATTTCCTGCAACTACATTGGCGAAAGGAGAAACACCAAGAAATAGATTGGAAACACACAAGTTAAAAAGCCGCGCAGCGAATTATGAATTAAGAGATGGGTTGCTATACCGAAAATCCTTTAATGGACCATCACTCAGATGTTTGACACGAGAGGAAGGAGAAAAAGTGCAAAAAATGTTACATAGTGGGGATGCTGGAAATCATAGCGGGGGAAGATCTTTGGCACTTAGAGCAAAAATGCAAGGCTAGTACTGGACATACATTGTGTAGTTCCTCTATCTAAAAGGGTTTCAAGACAACTTGGAACATTGTGTAGTTCCTCTAACCTCACTTTCTTAGCAATACTATCTTCTAAGCCATTATTGACTCTCATAATGTGATTAAAACTCCAGAAATTGAAAGAGATTAAAAGCAACTTAATGTCTCAAACTATTTTCCTGTATTCCCATCTGACAAAGAGTTTATCAGAAGTAATCGAATTGACGACATTTTGTGCATCATCTATGATGTTGATTTTGTGTGACCCAATGCTTTGACCCATCTCACTGCTTCCAAAATTGCGCTTCCAAAATAATTGCGCATTCCCCTTCCTCTGGATCTCTCATTCTATCTGCATAGGAGCCTTCGAAACCTGTGAGTTCACCTGCAGTAGAAACCAGCACCATACCAGTTCCACAATCATTAGTATCATAATCAAATGATGCATCAACATTGTAATGATACATCCTTCCTCCGATATTGTCCCCACTTAGCCACTGCGGTCATCCGGCAGTGCGGGGTTTTCAACGGGCATCGCTGCGGTAATCATTAGCATCGCTGGGTGACCTCCAGCAAAAAATTCCCGGGAGGTCACCCATCCCAGGATTACTCCCGCCCGAGCACGCCTAACTGCAGAGTTTTCTGCTAACTCTGTAGCCAATTGTGTTGAAAAGGCCTCGGTGTTAGGAAAGGGCAAGTCATTATTTATATTCCAATCGGCCAACCACTGCCGAAATCGGAGTATTAAAATACCACAACCTTAAATTGGAGCCGTCCTCGGCTCTATAATATATTCGTAAGCCCAGATCTCCGACGTTCCCTGCCCCTCATGAGAAGCACATGGACCAACCCCGTCCAGCATACCTTCCTAGCCTCGGAAGGTGACCCGTCGTCGGCTCTGATACCATTTGTAATTATCCATCCTTCCACCGATACTGTCCCCACTTAGCCACTGCGGTCATCCGAAAGTGCGGGATTTTCAACGGGATCGTCGCGGTAATCCAGCAGAAACTTTCTGGGAGGTCACCCATCCCAGGATTACTCCCTCCCGAGCACGCTTAACGGAAGAATTTTCTTCCAACTCTGGAGCCAATTGTGCTGAAAAGACCTCGTTATTAGGAAAGGACAAGTCATTACTTATATTTCAATCGGCCAACCACTGACGAAATCGGGGTATTACAAACATAAATAGTAAAAGATTTAACATGAGCAGGCATATTTGAATTGAAGTTTCTATGAACTACGCTATCCTGATTATCTATATTTTGACTTGGTATGCTTGAAAAACTGATCAACTGATATTTTATTCTAGCTACAGTGTTAAGAGGGTTTAGAGTTTTATCCTCAAATACACATTCACATCTTGCCTTCCATATAATCTAGCACGCCACCATGAGAGTTTTCCTCTAGATATCTAGTTCTTCAGAGTTTGAATTACTGACATTAGTGAACCAAGAAATGATCCAGTCCTATATATTGTCGCAGTTCATGATAACTTGATCAATTTTGATATCCAGTAATCTCCAAACAGCCTTGGCATGGTTGCAAGTGAGCAACAAATGAAAGAATGATTCTTCATCAACTTGACAAACACTACAGTGTTGTTCTTTAGAATGATTGTGTTGAGCTAGTCTTTCTCTTGTTGGAACAACATTCTTGAGACACTTCCAAGTAAAAAGAATAACTATATGTGGTAGCTTCATCTTCCATAAGCTCTTCCACACGATTTTAGAAACTATACTTATACTGGATTGATACTGCATTCTTCTCTCTGTGAGCTTATTATAGGCACTTTTGACAAAGTGAAAAAACTCCATCTTTAGCAGGAGACCATCTGAGTATGTCTTCTTTAGATCGAGAGATCTATATTAACTTGATCTTCTCAACAACTTCTTGTGAGAAGAGAGTATTTAGCAGAGAAACATTCCAGTTATTAGTATCAGAAAGAATGAGTAAACATGATACTATATAATTTCAAAATTGGGCCGACCGACCGGAGGGTCCGAAGGGAGAGAGTCCCTTTTATGGTCACTTTTTTGTAAATTGAAACCTACATAAATTTACAATTTCATAAAAATATTTTGGTAGTGTTTACTTGATAATATCAAAATGTCCCTTACTTTCAGTCCAATTACTATAATTCCTTATGTATCCTATTCTTTAGGGGTATAATTGACAACCAAACTTTGATAAAACATATTTTAAAATCCATGCCTTATAATTTTACAAGTTTTATCTTGTTGGAAAGGTTATAAAAAAAATCTACGCAATGAGTACAAACAACAATATCAAATTCAGATTTTTTACGGAAAATTCGGAGGTATTTATCATTTTAGGCACAATTTTTGAAAATTATATGTATACCATTATGTAAACCACCACAAAGGATACATAATACTTTATGTAACCATATTTTGGTTTATGCATCTAACTAATTTTCCGTTACAAGTAATAAAACGATGTACTCCCTCTGTTTCAGGAAAAGTGATATTTTCACTTTAGGGATGGTTTTCGAAAATTCAATGCATAGCCATTATGCAAACCACCACAAAGGATGCATAACACATTATAAAACCATATTTTGGTTTATGCATCGACTAATTTTCTGTTTCAAGAAAAGTGATACTTTCACTTCGTTTCAGCAAAAGAGATACTTTTACCTTTTCAATTTCCCTCTGTTTCAGGAAAAGTGATCACTTTATCAAGGCATATTATTAGGCAAAATGAAACTATAAAAATATCGCTTTTCCTGAAACGAAGATAGTATATGCTACCGGCGAAAATTGTTATTTGTTTGGTTTTTCTTCGGTCGGCCCTCCCCACCGTGGCAGCGGTGTTCTAATTATTTAATGAATTATTTAACGTTTGGTACCCAGCAAATGTCCAATACCTAGTTTTGGTACCCAATATTTGAAATATTAACGGTTGGTACCTTGACCTACTGTTGACCGTCAAACTGACTCGTTGACTTAACTAAGTTATCAATTCCGTGAAAGAAATGTTTTTATATTATTAGGCTTATCAATTATGACAATGGCTAGAACTTTCCAAACTTCCGGTTAATGACGTTACCGCAGCTGAGATATAGGGCCAGATTTGATTGACTACAGTAAACGTATAAGGACCAAAACGCCATTCTCACCACCACCATGAAGAACAGGGTGCCAGATTCGAATATCTTCTTCTTATCTCTTACTCCATTCACTTTATCTGTCATCGATTTTGTCCATCTTATATCTAATTTCTTTTCGCTTCGATTTAAACGAAACAATGAATAATAAAGATAAAACAGTAGAACCAATCTTTTCTACTCCCTTCGTTCCTTTTTAATATGCTGGTTTTTATATATAAATGTTTCAAAAAAATAGTCTGGTTTCCTAATTGGGAAAGTGAAATGTTACTTTAATTTTCTGGGACCACTTTTCTCTTAACTTCTTTTGATGATAAGTGTCATGTGAATCATTTCACTTTACTTGCTTTGCTGACAAGTGTCATGGGGACCATTTCACTTCACTTCTTTTATTGACAAGTGTCATGAGGACCATTTTCAATGATTAGTTCTCTTAATTTTGTTAATTTTCTCTAAAAATAAAACCAGCCTATTAAAAAGGAACGGAGAGAGTATAATTTATTAGTTTAATTAGTTGAATGTAATTGACAAAGAGATACATAGTTGTTGTGGATACTCTTATGTTCTACTGATGTCAGCTTGTTTCACGTCTTCTTCATCTTTCATCATAGCATAAAATTTCAGGTTTAGCAATAAGGATTTGAAGAACCAATGGGTTCCCAACAAGGCAACAACTTAAGAGTCGATGTTCTCTCATTTTCCTTTAATTAGAGAATGAATGAACCAAGTGGTTTAGATTGAGTTTTAGAAAGGATAAAGCATGTACAAACGAAATCATCTCTTCACCAGCATATAGTCGCACACAGAAGGTGTTCGACGACATCCCTAAACGAGTATAACAACTCTAATATTTAAGGTCAATGAACAGAGTCACCCGGTTTGATTGAAATCACGTGCTAACGGCGTTGATTCACCGTTAGTTATTAATTTCTATTAATAATTAAAATTTAAAAGTTAACATCATGTTAGGTCAACCCAATATTTGAAATATTCGAATACTCAACACTTGATCCATACCAATGCTACCTTGATCTGCGTCGTTATGGGACTGTGAAGCACTCAGGGTTTGGTTTAGGTTTCGAACGGATGGTACTTTTTGGCTTTTTGCTACTGGCCCGTTTAGCCTTGTTCTACAAATGATTCACTCAAGGGTGCTTTTTCTCATCTGTCATACTTTTTTTTTTGATCGGCTCTCATCTGTCATACTATTAAGTAAAAATGCTCCAATTGTTAACTATCAGAAGTCAGGGGATTAAAATGGCCCCTTTGTTAGAAGTTAAACCAAGATATGGTTTTTTAGTTCGTGGATCAACATCATATGTTGATCCAGTCCGAATGGATCAACTGCTGCAGTTGACGCAGTCAAGTTGGATCAACAGGAACAGTTGACACACTATGCGATATTTGGAAGTTCGAGTTAACTAGAAGAGCAAGTTGTGTCAGTTCCTTGTTTTATAGTTTTACTATATTAAGAGTTTCTTTGTGTTTCTACAAGTGTGCTTTATTTAGAGTTTGTTTTTATTAGGAAACTACTTTGAGTGATTCTCAAGTTTGTGAGATTATAAGTAGGCTAGTAAACCATGAGACAATACACACCAAACTGATTATCAATGTAATCGTTTATTTGCTTCCGCGTTATGCTCTCCTCTCTCTTGATCGATCCTACATTTGGTATCAAAGCAAGGTGAGAGGAAAAGAGAGGAGAAGGAGAAAGAGTTATAGAATTGTTTTCATTAAAGAAAATGAAGTTTGTGCGAAGTGTCGATGGTTTAAAAGTTGGATAAGAAAGAAGTTGCGTTAGGGTTTAAGAGTTTGTAAGAAGTTAAAAAAAAAAGAGTCTGTGAAGGAGCGGTGCTGGAAAGAAGTTCAAGTGTTTGACCTGTTGCTGTGTTGGTGTTTGTCTTCATCAGGATTCACAGCGTTGTTTCTCTGTGGGGTTCGGAGAATACAAAGAAGATGGTGGCTACAGATACAACAAGTTGTGAACATGGTTCAATGGCTGCTGTGATTGTCAAGATGATCATGCATGGTCATGAGAGAGTTTTTTGTCCGAGCAAAACAAGAAAAGTACTGAGCTGATGCTCGGTGATTATGCGAAGTTCAGATAAATAATAAGTTTGGGTTTGTCTGAAACTGAAGTTATAATATTGATCGGACAAGTTTCGAGAAGAAGTGACTGACCATCTTGATGCCATTGACGGCAGTGATAGGGTTAATATGCGGTGGTACGTAGGGAAGACTTGCAGGGATTACAGAGCTCGTTTGCTGTTAGTCAATTGAGGTGAGAGGCTGATGATCACGAACGGATGGGTGATTAATGGAGACAAGATTAGTTCTGGGAGTTTGTCATCGCTGTTTTAGCTAAAAGAAAGGTGCAGCTGTTAATGATGAATGGACGGAGATTGCTGCTGTGTCCGCAAGATAGATGGAGGGAAGGAAGATGATGCTGTTTCCATCTATTATGGCTGATAGTACGAAGAAAATTTGGGTTCGAGTGACTGTTTTCTCGAAGTTCAGGTAAGAGTGATTTTGGTAGTAGAGATGACTATGGAGTTCTAATCTGTTTTGTGAGAGGAATGCAGATACAAATTCTAGGGTTTCGCTGCTGCTTCTTTTGATCCAGTCCAAGAAGTTAAACCAAGATATGGTGTTTTGGTTCGTGGATCAAAATATGATGTTGATCCAGTCCGAATGGATCAACTGCTGCAGTCGACGCAGCCAAGTTGGATCAATAGGAACAGTTGACACACTATGCGATATTTGAAAGTTCGAGTTAACTAGAAGAACAAATTGTGTCGGTTCCTTGTTTTAGAGTTTTACTATATTAAGAGTTTCTTTGTGTTTCTAGAAGTGTGCTTTATTTAGAGTTTGTTTTTATTAGGAAACTACTTTGAGTGATTTTCAAGTTTGTGAGACTATAAGTAGGCTAGTAAGCCATGAGACAATACACACCAAACTGATTATCAATATAATCGTTTATTTGCTTCCGCGTTGTGCTCTCCTCTCTCTTGCTCGATCCTACACCCTTAAAATGGCAAAATAGAAGTAAAATGCCCCTCATAAACTTGTAAACAAAATTTTTTGACCAAGGCACGAGCATCAGTATGCAACATAACATGCGTTAGTTTGGCAAAATAGAAGTAAAATGCCCTGCAACATAACATGCGTTAGTTTTGAGCTCTATGGTTTTCTTCTTTTGAGAACAACAAAAGGAAACTTATTCAGCTTCCCTGCTTCTGCGGAAGCCACGTTAGAAATACTAGTAGCTGCAGTAAAAGATCGTTTTTCTATTGATGACAGTACGTACAAGTTTCAACATTGTTTGTAACGGTGAAACTTACACAACTCACATGACCACTGACACCGTCATTCATGAGAGCCACCACCCACCACCATCTCTCACCTCCTCTCAAAAAGTTCTACTCTAAATCTTCCCGTGACACTCAACCAAACCCTTTAACCGCTACATTCTCCAATCACAAGCAACTACTCAAACTTTGCATTGGCCTTCTTACACGTGGTACCATTACTTCATTAGTCACACATCATGATCATCTCGGCTTCATAAAACTATCCAATCACACCAATCAAGAAAAGATCACCTCTCGTCTCCTTACGCCACGTGTGAGCGTTACTCACCACCACCTGTCCCTAAGTTTACCTATAAGAACCTCATTCCCCATTTCCATTTCCACAAACACAAACAAATTCTCATTCAGTACAAAATTTCTTGAAATAAGCATTTTTAACCGTTGGATTAACATCATGGAGGATCATCATCAATATCATCAACAATCCGTAACCCAAAGATTATCAGAAATGGCACCAGACAAACGTCAAACCGTGAAGTTCCTAACAGCAACAACAATTGGAGTAGCATTACTTGTTTTATCCGGGTTAACCTTAACCGGAACAGTTATCTCCCTAGTTGTTGTAACACCACTTTTGGTGTTGTTCAGTCCTGTTCTTGTCCCTGCTGGGATAGTTTTATTCCTAACCACAGCTGGGTTCTTATTCTCAGGTGGAATGGGTGTAGCTGCATTATCTGCATTGACATGGATCTATAACTATGTCTCAGGTAAGCATCCAGTTGGTTCAGACAAAGTTGATCATGCACGCATGAGGTTGGCTAACAAGGCTAGAGATGTTAAGGATAGAGCTAAGGATTATGGTCATTATGTTCAGAACAAGGCTCATGAGGTTGCCCAACAGGCTACTTCTTAAACTTCATGAACCACATTCTGTATGGCTTGAGCTTGATCATCAGTTGGTCAGGTGAGGGTGCAGGTTGTGTTGCAGATGTTGCAAGTGGACTAGTTTTAGCCACTCTTTATGTTTCCTTTTGAAGCATTTTTAGCAGTCCTTTGATTTATGAATCAGCTTCTAGGTTTTAGATTTAGGATGGTGTAATAATTTTCTCTGGCAAGGTGTTGTTGTGTTTATTAAGGTTGTCATTTGGGGAGAAATGTAATGTTTTATGTACCCTTTCTGTTTTGGCAAGTGGAAGTAAGAAATGTACTAGTATCTTTCTTTCTTTTTATATGAATTGAAATGAAATGGGTTTACATAATTTATTTTTATAACATACCTCAATCGGCCTTCACCTCCAACCCTATAAGAATTGAAATCGAAGTCTCACCCTATAAGGTGTGGGCAATGAACTTCATAGTACTAGACAAATGAGTTCTTAATTAAGCAAGGGGATAATAATCTAAGACCAATGATGTACACTAGAATACTAGATGCATAGAGAAAATTGAGAACAGAACAGAACAATTATAGATTGCAAACAAAAGCAAGACTTTACTATAGATATGCATCAGAGAAGATCAATATACTAATTTAGCAAAATGTATATTGTAGTTGCATGAAATCCTACAACCACACTCCAATGTATCTAGATTATTTCTCAAGTAATCATAATGAATTCTTTATTAACTTTCAAGGATTATAATTGGATACAATGGATAACAATGACTTTTCTTCCTCTCCAAACAAACTTTTTCTCTCCTAGTTTCTTGTCTAACACACACTGAAGATCTCTCTCTCTATATGATGACTTCCTTCCTTTATATAGCGATTCCTCATACTGGATGACAGCTAAGAGATCCACTATTTTCGTAATCACTATGCGATACATTCGCTCATTTACAATCATTCATTCTCGCACAGACTATACCTCGTATAGAACATCACACTTTACTCGTGATGTTGCTGACATCATCCAATACGTCACTTCATCTTTGCCATGTGCGATAGTCCTCGCTTACATCAGATAATCCTTACTTCTCATACTTATTGATATGTGCGATATTCCACTCCTACATTTTGCCTCTTCTCATTTCGCTTACATTGTGAAGTGAGTGATATGAGAAATTTCCATCCTGTAATATCGCATGTGTATATCTTTTCGTATTCTATCTTGTCGACACTCCTCCGGAATTCCAGTTTTCGTTAATTACACGTGCATTTTAACCACTTATTATCTGACACGTCATTTTAACCGCCTGTTTTTATCCGTTTATTCCTCGCATTAATGAAACTTTGAAAAATAGGACTTATTTTTCCTTATATATCTTCTTTCGTCTTCTTCTTCTTTCTACTTTCTTGTTTCATCTTCTCTGCTACTGCTTTCTCTGATAAAGATAAATTCATTTCTTTCTACTTTCTACCCATTTCCATTCCCATTCTAAAAATGGCTCCTGCTGGCAAGAAGATGGACACAGAATTCAATAGGTTGAAGAATGAATTCCATTCGAGAGGTTACTCACTTTCTCTACCCCCATCATCTGACTATTCATCCAAACTTAGTCTTGATTTGATCAATTCCGACCAATGGAATAATCAAAGAGTTATTATTTCATTGGGAAAACTTTCTATTCTTCCAATTTCCTTGTTTAACCCCGAAATACCCCTATTTTATGAAATTCTTGTTGATGATCGATTCACACGGGGAATATTCCAACTAAGTGGTGATGCAATCAGAATAGCATTGGAATATTCTCTTCGCGCAGCTGGGTTAGAATCCTCTTATCCTTATGAGGTGCGAGACGAATCACATCGTGATAAGATCATTGATTCTACCGAATATACTCTTGATAATTTCTTCAAAAATTATTATGTTGCAATTATGAAAAGCAGTTTAACTAAATGGGTCGTTCGCTTAAGAAAAAAAGATGGTATCGTTGAAGATGATAGGATCATGCGAGATGTTGATTGGAATGACAAATCTAACAATTCTACTCGCAGATCTAATGACTCGAGCTGCCTTAATTGCTCTGTCATTCTAGAGGGTCCTAATATTTGTGGTAAAGTTGAGGATGGTTCTGATATTCCTCTTCCTGAAAAGTTTTCTTCTTACCAACCTTGGAAGTTTGTACTTTCTGAAGCTGAGACAAAGAAAGTCGTATGGGGCTTCGCATAAATGTACTCAATCTCGCATAATTTCTTCCAATTTCTTATAGTCGTATAAATGTTCTCAATTTTGCATAATAATCCCACTTTTTGCAGACTGCTAAGAGGGCCAAAAATTCACACAATGCATCAGCTTCGCAGAATAATAAAGTAAGAAACATTCTTTTGATTTTAACAATATTGTTCCCTCTGTTTCTTATCTTGATTATTCGCGTAGGTGAAATCTTTAGGTGATAAGACTTCAAGTAAAGGAAAGTATATTCCTAAAACACCTACGTATAAATCTTCATCAAAAACGACATCTACAATGGATGATCTCTCTAGGAAGCGTAAAAGATACGATTCCTCTTCAAGTTCGGAGTCTAGTGAGGATGATATCTCTGATTCTGATGATTCATCGATTTCTTCTTCTTTGAAAGAATTGTCCAATCTTTTTGATGGAGATCTTCTAACTGCTGTTGATAATGAAGAATTAAATCGTGCTTTTGGAATGGTTTCTAAAATATGCGATGCTCCTACTTTAGATGATCCATCTCTTCGTGGAGATGCCTCTGCGATAAATCCAAACCTCCAATTCACAATCGGCTCTTTGGTAATATTTGTAATTTTACCTTTTGTTTTTTCTTTAGTCTTGCTTTATTGCTAATAGTAATACTTCCTTTCGTTATCCCAGGGAGACCGTTTATCTTATGTAATCTCCTCGGACTACCAAAGGAGACTTACTAAACTTGAGAAAGAAAATGCCAGGCTTAAAGCTGAGAATTCAACCAATTCTAATTTAATGCAGAGCCCGAGAAAGAAATGATGAACTCATTGGTATGTATCCTTATTTTCCTTGTTCTTCTATTTTATGCGATAATTCGCATTTCTTATTTTGTTATATTCGCAGACCTGTATAACCTTTAGGATGAGTCTACCAATCATCCTGATGGTGAAACCCTTTTAGAACACCTTAATTCTTCTTTCAATAACTATCCCAACCAAGGATTTGAAAATCTGAATTTGGAAGAATTAAGATTGAAATATGCTGCTCTTAGAAAAAGCCATAGATCTTTATTGACTAAATTTAATAACTTTAAACATCGTCTTCATGAGAGCCAAGAATAAATTCAAGTTTTGGAAACAAAGAAGAATAAGCTTATTGATGGAAAAGACGAGATCACTCTTAAGGGTGCGAAAGCACTAGAAAAATTCCAAGAACCCATTGTTGAGGTTCAAAAAGAACGTGATTTAGCTTTGAGCGAAAAGAAAATACCTGTCGAAGAAAAAAATTTAATTCGTTCTCGTCTTCTCATAGAAAGCGAAGCTGAATTTAGTTGGGCTGCTAGAGTTCTGAATGATGCTAGAAAGGACTTAGCCATAAACGTGGGTCTTCAAGTTGAACATTCCGCATTGGTTAAAGACATTGTTTCCAATTATGAAGGTCAAATATTGCTCTTTTAATACTTATCTTTTTTCTGAGAATGACACACATTTTTTTTTATATGTATTCTAACTTGCTAATTCATACTTCGCAGATAAGGTGAAGAATTATCTTTAGAAGATTGAAGAGTTAGAAACTCTCTTAGCTTCTGAAGAAGAGAAGAATTATCCTCAAAAGATTAAAGAATTAGAAACTCGTTTAGCTTCTGAAGGAAAAGATTTATTTGCTCGCAACTCTAAGTATCAACAATTGAAGAAGAACTTCATCATTATGGTTTCAAACAATAACAATGATGCTAATCGTGCTCGCGAAGCTGCTGTTAAGAAAGTCTGTGTTGAGAATAATATTCCTCTTACAAAGTATAAATTTCCTGAAATCCCTGATAATGAACATGTTTATGATATTTCAGACAGTGAGGGAGAAGATGAAGAATCAGAAGAAGAAATAAGAGGTTCTGAGGCTGAGCGAGATGAAGATTAATCATTTTCATTTGTTGTAAATTCTTTGTAAATTCTTTGCCTTCTGAATATTTTCATGTAACCTTAAAAACATGCACCTTTTGAGCATTAATTTTCACTCCTTTAATATAAATTCTCTTTGTTCGCATTCGCGTCCAAAATATCATTCACTCGCATGTATATGAGTCTATTAAACGGGGCAAATAACATTCCCTTTGCATTCCCATTCTTGCCTATGTTAATTGACACATGTTAATAGACTTAGTATGATTAATTCTATTTTATAGTTCTTCATGTATTTGGTGCGAACGCGTTCGTAGTATTCCTATTTCCTTGTAAATTCCTGCAAAACAAAATTAATATAAAATTTTGTGTTTCTCACAAGGTCTTATTTTGCCTTCGTATGTAAAGTCTTATCTTGCCTCAATTCTGTGTGATGAGATCGCAGGAGGCCTTTACATTGTAATGTATCGACCCATTGATCTCATCTTATCTTTTTCTTGTATTATTTCCTCTTCGGGTTTTATCGCATAAATATGATAAGTCTTAATACTCCCTTGAGTAAAAAGTCTTATGACATTTACGTCTTTTGACACAATTCAGCTCCCTAATGGAGGGTGTCGTCCTTATCTTCCCCCTGATTGCCCCTTCAAGGAAGCTTACCTCTATCGGGTTAAGGTTATGGCTCTTCCCATCTGGTTAATTCAGCAACCAGTTGATTTCGCAGTCTCACATCCCAACACCGATGAGGTTTATGGTTGAGAGACTGCACCCTAAGTGGGGTATCCTCGGACCGAGTGCATCATAGTCAGGACTTGTCAAGAGTGGCAAGGTACGCTCTAGACGCACCGGGCACTCTTGACTCAACCGTGTACCTCAGCGCCCTGATCGAGTTTGTGCACTCCTTAGGAGAGATTTTCTCACCTTAGTCTCTCAATTTAAGATTATTATCTTAGACTGAAAATTAAAGGTACCTCTCTCGGATGGGCATTTTCGTTTGTTCTCACCCCAAATCTCCATGACTCAAGTTCCAGGGTCGGTGTTTCTTTCCCTTGAGTCATGCTTTCTAGGTTTATCTGACTATGACGTGCGATAGGTCTTACTTTTTTGCCTCTTACATGTATGCGAACTAGGTTGCACGCCATATTCGAATTCCTAGCCAATCTGATTAAAATCACTTCTGATGCCTTTTATTAAGGTCTTATTATAAAGATTTTAATTTTTTTTTCTCGACATGGTATCACTTCATGAAACTAGAATTTGTCATTCCATTTTCAAATTTTGAGTTTATATAACTCTAGTACATGGATTTCTTATGAATTTATTTCTCATAAAGAAAGACATCTACATTCTCCATATTACTCATTTATCCCCTTCATTTTTTGTATCTTTTTAAACTCGCAGATATTGTTCAGAATACTATTTCGCATACCCCTTTCAATCTTTTCTGTGCGATAACTATTAGGGTTTCACATATTTTTTAAACCCTGTGTCAGTACTCTGTTTTTCTGTTTGCCAACTCTCAACTATACTGTATCCACCATTAACCTCTCAGCTCTTTGACTATCTGCAGCATGTTTTTTCCAATTTCTTCGCTTACTCTCTCTTTCTTCGCACTTGTCAATGTCAATTTCTTGACAATTTCTACTTTAAACTGTGTCTCCTCTTATAATACCAATACGCTGAGCTAAGGGAAATTTTATGCACTGATGAAATGTTGAGTCCACACTCAAGATACTATACATCCATGGTCTTCCAATTAGAGCATTATAGGGTGATTCGACATCTACAACACAGAACACAATATCTGTAGGCATATTCTGAATAATAATTCTCATAGTCACCTCACCTTTTGGCTTGTTCGCAGTTCCATTGAAGCCATAAATTTTGTACGTTGAAGGAATCAATTCGTCGTCCCTTCCGCCCATGGTTTTATATGTAGAATAAAAGAGAATGTCAACAGAACTTCCAGGATCTATAAGTATTCTATTTATTCCCCAAGTTTTTGCTTCATCTTCTTCATCATCTTCTACTTTTGGCTTCGGAATAATTCCTAGTCTCACTACTAATGGACATTCATGAGACTCCCCTCCTCCTGGTGTTTCTTCCGCACTAAATGAGATAGTCTTTTTTTGCCAATCCTGCAATGGTGATATTTTCGCAAGATTAAGAATTTCCCTTCCATCAGCATCTCTTGCATACACCCTTCTTAAGACATTGTCATGGAAGTCTCATATGCTTATGAATGAATGTACAATTGAATTACAATATAGGTTCTTCGCTTTCGCGCCTACTTCAATTACAAATGTATCCTTTCCTTTCTGCTTTGCATATACATTTCCTCCTGGTGGTGGTGGTGGTGGTGGTGGTGGTAAATTCTTTGGTTGTTCTGCTAAGAAATGATCCAATTTTCCTTGTTCAATCATTCGTAATGTGATTTTCCTCACATTTCTGCAAGCACTTGTTGTGTGACCATGAAAGCGATGATATACACAAAATTCTTTGCTCCTCCTCCCTGGTGGTGGTTCATCTCCTACATTATGTGGTTCTGGGATTTCTTCCATTAGAATGACAGCTTCCCAGACTTTATCTACTGTAGTGTTCAGCTTTGGCAGATTTATTTGTTCCCATACTATCCTTCCAGTTCCTTGTCTTTTATTATAATATGGTTGTTGACCTCCTGATCTTTCTGTTGGATTATCCATTCTTTGCATTTTATTACTACCTCCATGATTTTGAAATTGTCTGTCTCTATATTCTTTGTCAAATTCTGCTTGATCTGCACTACCCATGGCTATTAGTTTTTGTTCCATTTCTGTAATGTTCCTTCCTTGATTTCCGTGCGACGTACTCGCAACAGCATTTGTCATCTTGGGAGTAAACTTGCATTTCCACCTTTCACATCAGGTATTGCGACTGGGTACGAATCCATATCTCTTTGTTTTTCCTCAAGTGCTATGTACTCCTCTTGAAATTCGCACATCTCTGACATTGTTATTGTATCCTTTAGCCTAAAGATTTGCGTATATAATAAATCTGTAGCGAAAAGAGCATTAATAAATGCAAGAATAAGGTGTCGCTCATCTACTCGTCTACCCATTTCACTACACATGGTTCTCCAGCGTGTTGTCAGATGACGCAAACTCTCATTTGTTCTTTTGCGAAGTCCAAATGCCATCTCAATCCCTGGTCTTGACATATTATTGTTGATATATTGTCCTAAAAAGACGTTCTGTAAGTAGTGGAATGATCCAATGGATTCTATTGGTAGTCCTTCAAACCATTTCATAGCTTCCCCTACCAGGCTCGCAGCGAAATATTTACACATTACTGCGTCATTGTTTTCCCACTGCAACAGAGATCGTGTGTAAGCTTTCACATGTTGTATTGCACAGGCGCTTCCATCAAATATGCTAGTGAATGTTGGTAAACTCCACTTAGGCGGTATCACTGCCCTTTGAATATTTTTTGTAAGGGAATTTTCCCAGCTTCCTCCACTTCTTCCTCTAATTGTCTCCTTCCACCATTTCTTTTCGCAGTCATCATTTCTCTTAATTCCGTCGTTTCTTTAAGAATCTCTTCACTGAAGCTTTGATCTTCGTGCATAGGTATTTTTAATCTTGCTTGCCTCAGTCTATTCTCATGATTATTCTGACGTATTGCTTCTTGTATCTCATATTATTCAGTTTCTTCTCTCCTTTTCCTACGCCTGTCAGTGTTCGTTTCAATTTGTGCTCTATCATGTCGTTCCTCTTCACATGTGCGATCATGTCGATGTCTTTATATTTTTCTTTCTTGTGGTGCAACCCATCCTTACTCGATTATCATGGTTATTTTGACGTGATGCTTCTTGCAATTCTCTCTCTTCAATTTCTTCCCTTCTTATTTGTCTGTCTCTTTTGTTCGTCACAAGTGTAGCTTTCCTTTCGCGTTCATCCTCTGCTCTCAACATTTCTCTCCCATGCAATATCATATGTCCTTGCCTCATATCCTCTTCTTCTTTTTCGAAATTATTATGTGTGCGATGTAGAAGTTCACGCGGATGCTCATATCGATTAGTTCCCAAATCTTGAGCTACATCCCTTCTTCTTTGTTGGTCATGTGGATTATCATCTACGTGCATGTTTTCTTCAATTGCTTCCATGTGTTGTCTTCGCCTATTATCTTCTTGATTGGATCGACTTTGCCTTAATGAACTCCTGCTTGATCTCGACCTGGATCGTGTGGCACTTCTCGATCTCTGCTCTTGCAATCTAAGATTCTCTTCTGTTAATTCATCAGTTTGACGTATCAAATTCGCACGCTCTTCACCTTCTATTTGTCGTTCTGCAATCAATCTTGGTCTAAGCTCTGCAAGTGTCATATTCTCATCATTCCCCTCAATTCTTCCTGTATCCCCAATTCTTTGTATTTCCTCTTCAGTTGAACTTGTTTGCGAAGTATGAATGCTCACTCTATCATAATCAATATCATTATTCCTCTCTTGTTCACACTGAGGTCCAATTGGATTTTCGTTTCTTTGATTTTCTGTTACTCTTTCTTCTTGTTGATCAAGATTTGTAATTCTTCTTCTCTCAGCAATTCTATTGCGCCTTCTGGATGTTGTTCCCTGTTCAATAGTAGATCCAAGTCTTGCTATCTTCAATTTCCAGATCCTACTTTTCCCAAGATTATACGAATTTACGACCAGGATTTATCATCCAAAGCTGTTTCTAGCGCCAAAAATGTAGTTGCAGGAAATCCTACAACCACACTCCAATGTATCTAGATTATTTCTCAAGTAATCATAATGAATTATTTATTAACTTTCAAGGATTATAATTGGATACAATGGATAACAATGACTTTTCTTCCTCTCCAAACAAACTTTCTCTCTCCTAGTTTCTTGTCTAACACACACTAAAGATCTCTCTCTCTCTATGTGATGAGTTCCTTCCTTTATATAGTGATTCCTCATAGTGGATGACAGCTAAGAGATCCAATATTTCCGGAATCACTATATGATACATTCGCTCATTTATAATCATTCATTCTCGCACAGACTATACCTCGCATTGAACATCACACTTTACTCGTCATCTTGCTGACATCATCCAATATGTCACTTCAGCTTTGCCATGTGCGATAGTCCTCGCTTACATCAGATAATCCTTACTTCGCATACTTATTGATATGTGCGATATTCCACTCCTACATATACATCCAAAAAAATCAACATTATGCCCTATTTTACCTGTCTTCTGACTCTGTCATTATTCAATACAATGCCTTATTATTTATACCGGATGTCCAAGAACAAATCCAAGATACATACAAGTGTTCATCGACCTGTAGGTAGAGACTATATCTGTACAATCATGAGTAGGGAAGATGCAATATTTCTATCCACAAAATCTATGGATAAATTTTCATAAACGACAATGTCATGTAAGCAGTTGCTATCTTTTAATTAAAAGCTCAGTCTACATAGATTATGAGGATCAAAACTGAATTACAAATAAAACGCCTAAACCCTACCAAAAAACTAACAATGCAATTAACTTAGAAATTCTGATTTAAGTATTTATTTAGTAAATCAGTACTCTTTAAACTCAAACTCACATCTCTCGGAGGCTTTAGGAAGACTTACAAAATCTGACTTGAGTACTTTTATATTTATCAGATCATCGCTTCTTAGATATAATCTAATTGTTATCAATGCTTTAGCATTCTTCAAGATTAGTTTCACCCATCTCATCTCCCTCGCATTCCCGCTAAAACGCATAAAGGTCACCGACTGTAGATGTTGAAACATGCATCCAGCAGTCAACATATGACTAGCCCAACTGTGTTCCTTTTCTTTATTGTCGTCAATGCAGCTCTGAGTTGGGATTAGATAAAAAAGAAATAGACAAACATCAAAAGGAGTAAATTTTCGAATAGCATGAATGTTGAAAATTAGAAGTTTTGTGCACTTGCCTCTTCAAATACGAGCAACCTCAAATTAGGTACTGCTTTGAGAAATGGAAATAGCGATTTATCAGTGGTATTTTTTCCTTCTTTCAGGATCAACTCGTCCACATCATGAAACACTGGTAGTATGTTTACGAAGTCATCTATAATCTATTAATCACAAGGCGTTAACAACAAATAAATCAGTTTTCAAGTTTCCGACTGCAATACAATACATGTTTCCAGACATTGTACGTCAGAAAGCGCTTGAAATAACTGCCTTACGGATGCAGCATAACCTATATGTTGCTTCCTTAGTACATTGCCATAATCACAAAGGTGAACTTTTGCAGATTCTAGTGTTTGGAAGCTGGAAAGAACATATTCCTTTGCCACAGTACCACAATAGGTAAGTGACACTAGATTTGGTGCATGAATTTCGAGAGCACAGTTTTGTAAACCCTCTTCCGCCCACGTCAAGTTACAAATTTCCCAAAGTTTCAGTGTAGGAGTTGAGATACAAAAATTACTCACACCAAACCAAGTGCAGTCTTCCAAAATCAAATCTTCAAGGACATGGCAATTAGAAAAGTGTTGCTCTTTCCAGCAATCATTATCAGTAAATTGGATTCCAATGAGTTTAAGGCTCTTGAGTTTTGGAAAAATAAAACTTCTAGGAAGACGGGTACCATTGTTTGCAATTAGCTCCAACTTATTCAATGATTCACATCTAAAAAGAGATAAGGGAATATAAAAAGGCTTGCCTTGATCTAACCAGAGTTCCAGCTCTTGTATATTACGCCTTGTTAAATTCTCGATCCATAAATGAACCCGAGATGCACTCATATGCTCATTCGTCGTGAGATGGCACTTCTGAATATTTGACTCATCATGAAGAACCAATGTTCTATCCACGAATTCCATGAACTTATTAGTTTTAGACAATGAAGGCGGATTGGGAAGAAAGTTAAAGAGATATTTTTGTTTTTCGGCAGTGGACAATTGTTAAAAGAGAAGCTGTCCAAGTTGTGAAGAAAACGTTAGGGTTTGGAGAGTAACACAATAAAAAATAAGAGAGTTAAAAAAAAAAAAGAGAGTTATAAAAGAAGAAAAAAAAAAGTTTGTTGCTGCTACGACAACATCGAGAACGAGTAAAAGAGAAGAAAAAAAAAGTTGCTGCCCTAGATTTGATTTCCGGAGGTGATGGTTCTGCTGATAGTTCGATGGAGAGAAGGAAACAGGGACTTCACTATTTTTTCTTTTGATGATGTTAACGATGAACATGAACAGGTTGATGATGATCCGTGTTGAAGATTGAGACATGGACAGTGCAGTTATTCCAAGTCGTCAAGAAGAGAAGAACTCTAACGAGTTGATGGTGACTTAGAAGAGGTGTTGTTATATCGGTGGATTGCAGAGAAGCTGATGGTGATGGGATGAACACAGGTGAAGAAAATTTGTTGTTGTTTGCTGGAGGTGTACGGCAGATTATGAAGTTAAGAAGAAGTTTGAGTTGTGGGCTCGAGAAAGCGATGATGTTGTAGGTTCATGGTGCGACATTGCTAGATTTTTCAAGACAACCTAAAAGTTTATGCTGCTGTGTTCGAAGTTCAGAGAACTGTTGGTGGAAACGTTGATGATTCGTGATTGATATTGGAGCTCGAGAAGACGTAGTGATCACGATGATATACAAGAAAGACGTATGTTGCTGCTCCAAGACCTGGTGCAAGCTGTGTCCGTGTAAGTCTACACCGAGGAACGAGACGAGAGTTTCTAAAAAAAGGTTCGAGAAAGTTAGGGTTCTGTCGTGAATCGAAGTCAAAAAGGAAACATGGGTTGATGATCTACTTTTAGAAGTTGAATTCGATTAGGAAGGATGGGTTCTTGGTTCGAGATATTGCTGTAATAATTCCATGAAGAGAATAGAATTATGCTATTAATAGAGATGGAAGAAATAAAGGAAGAGCTACTGCCATTAAACATAGTGATAGTGCTGCGACATTGAGCAGGGAGAAGATACGATGGTGACTGCTGCCATTAAAGAAGGTTGAGGTGAACTCGACCAGAAAATAGAGATAGTTAAACTAGCAGTGATATTGTGCTGTTAGTATATGTTTGTTGTGAAGATTTAGGATTAGGAGATTGTTCGAAGCCGGAGATGGAGGTTGCTGTCATTATCGTGTGAAGTTGGAGATGATGGTGAGATGGAGAACTTGAGTGAACAAAGTGACGTTTGCTATCGGAGATCGGCGTTAAGGTTTCACGACCTAATAAAGGTGAGAACCAGTATTGTTGCTGGGCGTAAAAAAAAAAGAAGTGTTATTAAAAGTTAGTAACATTTTGCGGTAGGTGTTACAAAAGTTAATGTCACAGTTAAGTGTTACTGAAGAATTGTTATGTGTTGTAACAGATTAACAAAACCGTAACAAAAGAATGGTCACAGTTTGTGACAGCAGATGACAATAAAAACGTGATGTGTTCTGTCAGAGACGTTGCAGATAGCAGATTTGATGTTTGTTGAGGTAAGAAAGGTTTTGGGTAAGTGGTTGATTCGAAGGGTTAAGTCATGGATTCGAAAAAGACGAAAGGATCAAAGTTGGTATTGTAGTCAGAGGACTGGTACAGTTTGATAGAGGATCAAAGATGGTACTGCAGTCAGGAGGGCTGGTCAGTTTGATGGATCAAAGCTGGTATTGCAGTCAGGACTAGTACAATTTGATTAAGGTGATCGAATTCAAAGACTTAGAATGACAAGGATTGTTAGATGGTGATGTTTGAGCTTAAGGGATGGCGTGTTAGAGTGTAAGCTCAAACATGTTGGAAACCGTGAAGAAAGGTTGAAGAGTTTGTGGCAGAAACTTGGAATACCTGACAAAGTGTGGCAGACTTTGTGTTAGTTATTGCTTGTGGCAGAAGCGTAACAAGAGAAAGATTGTGAGAGAATCTTGTGAAAGAAGTGTGAAAGTTTCGACTCTAACAAGTGTGACTGGAACAAAGAAGTAAAGAAGACAAGAGAAGAAGAAATACAACAGTAAGGTTGTGAAGTAAGAGAAGTAATCACCAGGGGGTAATGTGTGAGAAGACAACAGAAGGAGGTTAAGCCTATGAGTTGTGGAAGAGACGTCATAAGGTTGTGAGCGTGAGACAATATTGTAGGCGAGTAAAGTCTACAAGTTGAGTAAAGCAATCCCAGTGGGGATTTGGCTAGAGAAGTGAAGACATTTCAGGGTGGAATTTGAAGTGTTGCGTGGAAATCCTGCGAGTGAAGTGGGGAAACAAGTGTTGAGTTTGACTATAATGCTCGATGATGAGTTTAAAAAATTGGTTTTGTGTTTGGTTAGCAAGATGAATTGAGCACAAAGAGGTGCTTCTATCTTGTTAAAATGGTGTTCCGCTGCGATGAAGAAGAAAGTGAAAGAAACTTGTGGTGCTTGCGATGGTATGAAGATTGTTGTTAAGCAAAATTAGAAGATTGCTTCATTTTAATTGATTTGTTGTTTGTGCTTCGTTTTTTAGTTAGTCTGTTGTTTATGCTTTGTTTTTTATTTGAGTTTGAGTTTGATTGACGGAATTCCGGTGTGATCATGAAGTTGGGATGACCTATTATTGAGTATCAAGGAGTAAGGGTTTGTTGGTGGTTTCTTTGAAGACGAATGAGAAAAGACAAGAACGTGTTAACGTTTATCTATGGAAGAAGAGGAATGGAAAATGATAAAAGACAAGGACGTGCTAACGTCGATCTATGGAAGAAGATGAGGATTAGAAAAGGGTTACGGAATTCTCGTTGAATGATATCTTGGTTTAAGGGAGAATGTTGGAAGTTAAACCAAGATATGGTGTTTTTGGTTCGTGGATCAACATATGATGTTGATCCAGTCCGAATGGATCAACTGCTGCAGTTGACGCAGTCAAGTTGGATCAACAGGAACAGTTGACACACTATGCGATATTTGGAAGTTCGAGTTAACTAGAAGAGCAAGTTGTGTCGGTTCCTTGTTTTAGAGTTTTACTATATTTAGAGTTTCTTTGTGTTTCTAGAAGTGCGCTTTAATTAGAGTTTGTTATTATTAGGAAACTATTTTGAGTGATTCTCAAGTTTGTGAGACTATAAGTAGGCTAGTAAGCCATGAGACAATGTACACCAAAGTGATTATCAATGTAATCGTTTTATTTGCTTCCGCGTGTGCTCTCCTCTCTCTTGCTCGATCCTATAGTGGGGATAGAGGTCCGTATGTACTTCCATCTTATTGATAGTATACAAGTACGAGCAACAAGTTTGATATCAAGGTAAGAGAGGATATGATGTATAAGTGAGTCAGGTAATTTGCTAATTCTATCATATGCCTTGCCAATGTTGTTGTTCAAATCCATGCTTTATAAAGTCTGTGCGCCTAACAAAGAAGCTAGCTAGCATCAAGCAGAAATTACATAAAACTAAAAGAAGATAAAATAAAAGTGAATCAGAAGATTACCTGAAGCTGGAACAAAAAGAAAAAATTAGCCGATATTACTCTTAAAGAATCCGTTGAGATGAAAACCCCAATTCCAGTTGTCAGCAAAAACTCAAATTACAGAAGATGTAAGATTTAAAACCTTCACCACTAATTTGTAACCTATCTAGGGTTAGAATGGAAACCCACGTAATTTGTCAAAAATAAGTCCATAGTTGACCGTCAAGAATTGGTCCAAATACCGTCTCCAAATTTTCCAAGAACTGGGTACACACTTTACAATTCTCCTTCGCAGTAGGTATCTACAATTCTCCTTCGCAGTAGGTATCACGCATGAAGTCATGGAGTGCCATATATGAAATTGTATAGATATCAATTGGAAAAAATCAATAAAATACAAGATGGAACAAACATAGAAATTGAAACGCAAAAATATAGAATTTGGCACCAGACAAACGTCAAACCGCAGCAAAAACTGGAGTGCCGTTGCATTACATGTTTTGTCCCGGTTAACATTTACCGGAACGGTCATATCCTTAGTTGTTGTGACTCCACTTTTGGTGTCGTTCAATCCTGTTTTAATTAGTCCCAGCTGGGATAGTTTTATTTCTAACCACAGCTGGGTTCTTATGCTCAGGTGGAATGGGTGTGGCTGCATTATCTGCATTGACATGGATCTATAACCGTGTCTCAGCAGGTAGGTTCAGATAAAGTTGATCATGCACGAATGAGGTTGGCTAATAAGGACAGAAATGTCAAGAATAAATCTAAGGATTATGGTCATTATGTTCAGAACAAGGCTCATGAGGTTGCCCAACAGGCTACTTCTTAAATTTCATGAACCACATTGTACGGCTTGAGCTTGATCATCAGTTGGTCAGGTAGGGGTGCAGGTGGTGGTGTTGCAGGTGGACTAGGTTTAGGTTTAGGATGGTGTAATAATTTTCTCTGGCAAGGGTGTTGTTTGTGTTTATTTTAGGGTTGTCGTTTGAGGAGAAATGAGATTTTTTATGTACCTTTCTGCTTTGGCAAGTGGAAGTAAGAAATGTAGCATCTTTTACTTGTTTTTATGGAACGATTTTTTGGGGATCATGATTTTTTTTTGGGGACCATGGTTTTATTTTGGGTAAAGACATTAAAAGTAAATCTAGGTCACCCCTTATCTAGATATTTATATTAATATCTAAATTACCCTTCTGATTAATTTTGGGTGATGATTAGCTAGTGTTAACAATAGTTAGTGTAATGATTAGTGAGATGATTAAGTTAAAGATAATTAGTGAGATTGAAAAATCAGATGAGTTTTTTTTTAAAGAAGTAGAATTATTGAGAGAGTAAAGTTAGAGAAGATGAAGAAGGAAAACATGAAAAACGATGGATTTTACCAACCACAACCGGGGGAAGGGTATTTGGGTACCCAGGTATGCTTCAAACTTTGATAATGTTGGTTGAATTGCTCCAAACTTTCAAAAAAATGAAATTTTTTATATAAATTTGGGCCAGTTCGGTTAACCATATGTCAACAACATGTAACCGAACACATCTGAAAGTGTAGTTCGGTTATCATATGTCAAGAACATGTAACCGAACACACCTGAAAGTGTAGTTCGGTTACGTTTTCCAAACACGCAGGTTACCGAACTCGCTCGTTAATTGAGGTTTTGGTCGTACAGTGCAATGTTCGGTTACCTAGGATAAAATGGTAGGTAACCGAACTTTGAACTTGAAAATTTATTTGAGTACATCTTGTGTGTTCGGTTAGTTCGCAAACTTCAACGCAACCAAGTTCCCAACCGAACTTCAGGTTAGAAGTAACCTAGTGTTAGAAGTTCGGTTGGTTCGTAAACTTCAACATATTCTGCGAATCAACCGAACTGGGCTTATAGGTAGAGTTCGGTTACAAAGAAAACTTAATAATTTTGCGAACTAACCGAACTTATGGACTTGTATTGTTATAATACAAGGAGTTCGGTTAAAAGTATTTTTTTTCGAATCAACCGAACTTTGATTTCGGTTAAGAAAAAAATAATTTGTGATAACCGAACTTTTTACTGAAAAAAACTCCATTAAACCTCTCTGCAACTTCCATTTTCAACTCATTTTGATGATTAGTTCTCATTTATTCAACCAAAAACGAATGACAAGTAATTGGTTTGTGAGAATATCTTTGTTCATGTTTTAAATTAAGCTATATATATATAGTGGTGGTGGTGGTAATCGGAGGTGGTGGTGGTAATCGGCAGTGGTGGGCGGTGGTGGTAATCGATGGTTGTTGGTGGTGGTAATCAGCGGTGGTGGGTGGTGGTGGTGGTGGTAATCGGTGGGTGGTGGTGGTGGTAATCGGTGGTTGGTGGTGGTGGTGGTAATCGGCGGTGGTGGGAGGAGGTGGTGGTTATATATATATAGAGAGAGGTGGTTATTGTGTTGGTTTTAAATTAAATTAGGTTAAGGATAGGTTAGTCATTTCAATGTTCTAGGACACCCCTTATAACTATAGGGAAGGTGGCCTAATAAGACCATGGTCCCCAAAAAAACCATGGTCCCTAAAAAATCATTCTTTTTATGAAATGAAATGGGTTTACATAATTTGTTTGACAACATACCTCAGTGGGCCTTCACCTCCAACCTACAAGAAGAAACCTATTTTGAGGCATACTCATCCACTATATTATTTAGGGTGGGTTTATAAGGGGTGTCTAAAGATAGTGTAATTACCTATATATTCCTAAATAATTTCAATTTGTCATAGTTCCCTTATCCTTAAAAACCTAAAATTAAAAATCAAAATAAACTTTAAACTTAAACATCTAGGACTCCAATTCAATAAAGAAATTAATCAAACAAAGGAAACACGAATCGAAGTGAGCGACGTTGGAATGCGAAATCCAAATCTCAATTGCTCTTAGATGTATTTTAGAATGTATGCGTAACAAACCCATCTTGTTTTTGATTGATTTTATTTTGTTTGATCGATAGAATATGATTTCAAAGATGAAATTAGGGTTTTCAGAAGATCAGTTCGGATGATCTTGCAGTATCAATTTTGAGCCGAACTTAGTGTATGATTTAGAGAAACACTATGTTCGGCTAATGCGACTTTACAATATTTTCAGCCGAACCTCATTTTTCCAGCCGAACCTCAATTTTCCAGCCGAACCTCAATTTTTCAAGCTGAACCTAGTGAATGATTCAGTTTCTGAGTAAAGTTCGGCTGATAACTTTTGAGCCGAACCTCTGTTTTTTTAAAATTATACCTAGGTTTGGCTAACAACTTCTGGTCAGCAGATATGGGTTTTAAAAATTCAATTTTTTGGCAGATTCAACTTATAAAAAGAAATTAAACCTCGATAGAAGTTTACTTCTGATTTGAATCCCACATTTTGGTCACTTCTAATCACGAAAATCTCAAAAGTCAAAACCCAAGCTTTTTTCTTCACTTCTTCTTCTTCCTCTCAAAAATCCCAACTCTCTCACATAAATTTGATTTTTCTACTAATTCACCACTACTAATTTAATGTTTAATCAATCATTAAAATTCATAATTAATCAATTCTAATCATAATTATTTACACTAATTATATAAGGGTAGTTATGCCATTATCAAAAATGGTGGATGAGGGGTGTTGTCTTTTATTTAGTGACCCTATTTTGGCATTATCTAGTATGCCTCAAAAAAATCTAGTATGCCTCAAAATAGGTTTCTATAAGAACAGAAGAAACAGGGGGCAATGAACTTCAATCAATGTACTAAACAAATGAGTTTTTTTATCCAAAATCCATTGTTATAGTTCAGTATGTTACAATGAAACTGCCAGGGGAAGTCCATTGACAATGAGGTACCCAGAAACCTATGAAGAGAGTCAAGAGACTAATAATCTAAGACACTTCAGAGGAGCCTAAGCCCAATGTTGTGTGATGTGCAGAGAAAATTGATAGCAGAACAAAACAATCGTAAATTACAGACAAAATGATGTGTTCTTTGAAATTAAAACAAGTGGCGAAAGTTATGATTTTTGTTTCCTCACTAGTAAATATGGCGGAAGAAAAGATGGAACAATGCATGCAACCCCTAAACATATAAACACCAGCACTCCAACCCAGATAGCTTTGTGTGGGATCCCAAGTAAGAGCTCATCACAAACTGTATAAAAAGGCCAATAAACAGCAATAATCAATCACAAGAATTCAGATATTATGAACAGGCAAATGACTGTTCAAAGCTACTTGAACCGAATGCGGGAAACAAGATGTGAGATCAAGAAGTATGCTAGCTTGAGATGCTAAACACGTGTGCTAATAGATTCAGTGGATCTCAATCCTTACAGGTTCGATCTATCGGTCTTTAGTCTTAGTACAAGTAGCATCAAATTTACTCTACATATGCATCAGATTGTCTGTCTTCATGTTTTGTAAATTGTGAAATAATTTATGGTCCTTAACATTGAAATAAAAGACGAGTTGAAATAAGTAGCGTTCAAATAAATTGTGAAATAATTTATGTTTCACACTCAAAATTGACTCATGATTCACAATATTACACATGAGTTCTGACAGTTAAGAAGATCAATTTACTGATGTAGCAAATATACACAATTAAAAAGGCAAAAACGAAAAGGGTTCTGCTTAGATGACCCCCAAATAAGGTCCATACCTAAGGGTCTGTCTCAGATCTTTTCAGTTTAATATGCAGAATTTTGTAACACGGGCACCAGAAGGGCAAATAAAACTGAGGACATTTTATGATTTCAAAGGTCGTGAATAGATGATTGAAATAACTGATGGGAAACTGTTTGCATTTGTGCAGTTGAATTGGTTATTGGCTTATTGTTATATACTACGGATATAATAGAGAATAAACTAGAGCAGTAAACAAGAAAAACTGATGGTACCTATATTAAATAAGACGAGTTCCCTCTCCTTTACGCCAGGAATGGAAACAACTCCAGCAGACTCCACAGATACAAGAACATATTTCTGACTTTGATCCAAACTCTGCATAAATTATACTTCAGAAACTGCACTTGAAATCATGCTTTCTCAACTGTTAATGAGTTTTTATCGAACCTGGTGAATGTCGTTACTATCAGCCTCAAATATCAGTTTCTCTGTGTTGAGTAACCTTCTGTTCCAGTTGTGCCCAATATCTGATTTGTCCCTTATCAGTTGAATGGAAAAGCTAGCGGGAATCTGTTGTTATTCAATAGCCCCAGTTAATTTCAACAAAGAAACTCCAATTGTAAAATAATCAAAAGAAAGAGTATACATACAGAAGCTGGATATGAAATCTTCACTTCATACCAAGTAGATGATTTGAGTCCATTTAATCGGTACAGGCGAGAACCCATTTGCAAAGGTAAGGTTTCACGCAGTAACTCTTCCCCAACATTCAGAATTTTGCTATCTTCCCTGCAAGTTATCAATCAAATGTAAGTACCTCTGTGCCAAACAACACACATATGTGACGAATCTCCATCTAGGCTACAAAACCATATGATATACTTTAGAGATTTGGAAGTGCGTGTGCGTTCAAAGTCTGTAAATTTGATATTTCATCTTTTACCAAAGAGCATACTGTAACTCGGGACGTAACCATAAGTCTAAGTAGACCACACAATTTGGTGTAGTTGATCTCGTTCTCTTTCTGAACTTAAGTTTGGGACACCAAAAGTGATATAATCAAGGAATTACGAAGGATATGAAATTTTTCAACAAGTAATAAATCCTATAGATGTGCATTCTAATCTTCAAAAGTTGCACTTTTCCTCCATTAATATCTCAAATCTAGATTCCAGAACATCTTGCTTGACTTCTATATAATCAGAATAAAGTCTATAAAGTGCATTGAATCCCAACAAAAGAGCAAACACTCACATCTTTTCTTGGTCAAGAGATACAGCACAAATGACAAAAGCACAAACATATAGCAGAATCACATAGACCGACAATCGACCCATCCCAGTAATACGTTTAAGCATACTTCCAGCTTCCCCAGCTAGGTCTATCTACAGAAAAGAAAACAGAACAATTTTAGACAATTATATTCATAACATTCACTATTGAAAAATTGAGACCACCAAAATCATAATATCATGGGAAAAACTGTGGGTTTTAGAGTTTCAATTCTAAATTAGTATTCGCCAACTAGTTACATTTTGGAGTGTCCACATTTCCAAACTATCAATAAATTAACTGATACTCCTCTAAAACTAAACATTTTGATTTGAAAATCTTTAATCCAATTGATATTTCTTTGAAGCTTTTTAACAAACACAACTTGAGCAATGCCTAACCCCCAACCTTTCTACTCAATCCCTAACCCTAACCCTCACAAATAACAATTACAAAGAGAAGGGTTTCCTGGTGGCTCAGTACATCAACTTCAGAATCTGCCTATACATTATTATTCAACTAGTAAACAGAAATTACCAAAGTTTAAAGGGTCTAAGTTAAATTCTTTAGTTCCACTGAATCTTTAGGAGTATCTCTGTATCTACATTTCCTTTATTTCCCAACTATCATACTAGAATCAATTAATACTCCATTTTCCAACAATTTCTTGTCAGATTTTTTACATCAACCATAGCAATCAAACTTCCAAAATTTGAACCATCACCAGTTAGATCAAAAACGACAATAAAAAATTTGAGTTTGAAACAAACTAACCTTAAATCCACACTGGTAATTGATTCAAGAAGTCCTCTTTCTTCAAAAACTTAGCTCTTTAAATCAAACCCATGTCTTAAATTCCTGTTTTCAAGTGATTGTAGACTGAAATGAATACAACTTGTGGTTGGGGTGAAAAAGGTGAGATTTTTATGTGGGTTTTGTTTGGGAGAACGAAAGAGTGGGTTTTTATAGTATAAGCTTCGTTGTTAGTCCCACTTCGTTTAGAAAAATGAAGTTACGAGGGTATATAATAGAAATGAGAAGGCTGGGCACGATCTTACTTGGATAGGATCTGTTCTATAGGTTCGTATCTGTGTCCTTGAGTTCTAAGGAGACAGGAACCGAAGTCTGGTCTTCGGACTGCTGTGGTGGTTGTGCAGTTCCCGCAGCTAATGAATATCCATGGGAGCTAACAGTTTCTAATGAATTGATAGCAATCACTATCATCTAGCAATGACAAGCTTCAGGAGAAAATCATCTATCCACTGTTTATTATTCTAAATTTGAAAGTGTATTCAAATTTAGGCCAAGAAAAAGCAAAAGCCACAAAGCCGAGCCTCTGGTCGCTCGGCTGAGCCTCTCCATCCATTGTTGATCGGTTTTTTTTGTTTGCACCATTAACAAGTTGTAACAGTCGAGTGCTTAACAAGTGCTGAAATGATCAGCCAACCTGAAGAATTTGGATAAAGGTGACTAGGTTTTACACCCACATGAGAAAGGGTATTCAAATTTAGGCCAAGAAAAAGCAGTTTCAGTAGTACAATAACCCCTCCATGTAAATTCAATACAAATAAAGAAATAAAACAACAAATAAACCAAATACAAACACTGTCTGCTCGTTAATTGTGCTGCACTTTCATTAGTATATTGCTAATGAATCCTAAAGGGGCACACATTTTACATTGTAATGCAAATTTGTTCCACCACTAATAAAATATGCAGTTCGCAAGCATACATGAGGGCACCACTTTTTTCCTCCAATTAATGACTTAAATCTAAGTTTCAAACGTTGATTCTATATGTACAGATCAAGACTTAGTATGTGCATAGAATCTTAAAAAAACAAAAAGAAAAAACACTAACACTTACATTTTTTCTTGGTCAAGAGATACAGCACAGATGAAACGTGTGGCAGCAGAATCACATTATAACTCAATGTTCGCAAGCGAGAAATCACACTATGAAATCCACGTTGGGAATTCTTGATCAATTTAGCTAATCTGATAGAAATAGATCATTCGTGGAGCAGGACTTGGGAATTCAAAAAGGGGGAAGCTTTGTTGTTTCTTGTCACCACTTAATTCCATATAATTTGATTTCTAACTACATTTTGATTTGAAATCTTTCCCCAAGATCGATTTCTTTGAGGACTTTTAACAAACAGAACTAGTGCAAAGTATCAAAGTCAAGCAGAGACTAAGAACCCTGATGCCCACAATCAATCTATTCAAATCCCTAACCCCAGAAATGACAATCCCAAAAACAAAGAGAAACACACTTAAGATGATATTAATTACCTGAAGAGTATATTCAATTAGTACCAAAAGGTAAACTACGTACCAACAATTGTTATTGACCAAAAACCAGAGTAAGCTTATATAAGATTTTGAGTTTAAAACAAACTAACCTTATATCCAAACTAGTAATAGATTCAAAAAGTCCACTTTCTTCAAATATGTCCACAATCTTAGCTCTTTAAATCAAACCCATGTTTTAAATTTTCGTTTCAAGTGATGGTAGACTGAAATGAATATACATCAGGTGGTGAGGGTGAAAAAAGATGAAAAAGAGTGAAATGAATGAATATATATCTAGTGGTAAAGGTTTAAAAGGTGAGATTTTTCAGTGGGTTTTCGGAGGGTTTCACCTATTTGCCACCCACGTTTTTTCTATTTGCCACCTTCATCAGAATTTCCAAAGTGAATAAACTTTTTAATTTTATTTTTCCTAATTACCACATATGGCTATAACTATATCAGGGTTCTTATGTGCTTCTCCTCTTTTAATCTTTAAAACAATATTATGGTCAATCTGCATTTTGATTCATTGATTATATATGATCAGTTCTAACTTTTAACATATATGTTTTTTTCTCTTTGATATTTTATTCCAATTGAAGACGTCCAGGTAGTATTTTAAATTATAAAGGACTGTTTGTGACACAACTGCACATGGGCGGGTATAAGATCAAACCAACCTCACACCAATAGATTGCGGGTTTTTTTTTCAAAACCAACTCCGCACCCATAAACAGCGGGCGGGTATGGGTTTAAACCCGCTTAAACCCGTTTTATAATTCAATACTCATTCACACACACATGTTTTACTTAAGTTCACAGATGAAGATTAAGTGTTGAATCTGTTGATTTTTCGATTGTTGTCGATTTCTGGTGAAGATTCGAAGTCGTTGTTGTTGATTTCTGGTGAAGATTTCTGGTAATTGTCGTTCGTACGTGAAGAAGAAGAACTGAGGAGGAAGAAGAGGAGAGGTCGAACATAGCCAAGAGAGTAGAAAGTGAATGAGGGTTATCAGTTATCCTATCTACTAGTATTATGGTTTCATAATGGACGGGTAGGATTATTTTTATCTAATGGTATATAATCTGCGGGTTTTTTGGGTGGGTATGGGCGGGTAGTAGCTTAAACCAACCTCGCACCCACAGACAGCGGGTTTTTTTTTTTCATAACCAACCCCGTACCCACAACGGGCGGGTATGGACTAAAAACCCACGAGTTTAGCGGGTTTGGGTTTGGTGGACGGGTCTTGTGCAACCGTACTTTGTGTGATCAAGGAATCTTAGCAGTTGGTGATGATCCAGCCATATTTATTTGGAACACTTAAATGCAGTACCAATAAGATAGTCGCAACTCGCATGGACGATGTACATTACAGATTCAATTAGATGATGAAACCAACCATGCTTGATGGTAAATTTGGACATAACAGTTTAATATTTTTATAGATATGCCGATTGATAAACCAATCCAGTTTAAATACATCCACTAAAACATACATCACTGGTTGTACGTCCTCATATGGCTGTCTAATTAATCTGATTTTTTTTACGGTCCCCGAGTTATAACCCCAAAGGTGTCACTATTCATCCACAAAAAACCCATCAAAACAAAAGTAACACAAAAACCCCAAAAAAACAAAAGTAACACAAGAATCCCAAAGAATTTGATGAAACCAATTTCGAAATTTGGGGTTTTTGTACCAATTTTGAAAAACTTGGGGTTTTTGTATCAATTTTGTTTAAGATGGAGTTTTAATGGATCCCAACATTTGAACGGGGTTTTTGTACCACAAGTTTGATCACCTTGGATTTTTATGACTAGTTTTGTATTTTTTAAAACAAATTGATCCCAAATTGAATGACTAGTTGTTTGATCACGATAGCGAGAAAAGATCCAATATAAACACGAATATCCACTTCGGATCATACATTTAGGAATTTTAAATTAGGTTTAACTTTGCCCACTTCTTCGGTTTGGCATTGCTTGGACAGTACTAATTTTCTTTGGAAGAATAGAAGCAAAAACTAAAGAAACAATGAACGAAGATGGTGGTAAGCGGGCAGACATAAGTAGAAGAAATGATCGGTGGTGGAGATATAGGTGGCAAATAGAATAAGTAGGGGTGACAATTAAAGAGTGTGGCAAATAGGAAAAGTGTGAGTGGTAAATAGGTGGAACTTTTTGGAGAATGGAGAACCAAAGTGTTGAGATTAGTTCCACGTTAAATGAGAACCGTTTATACTAACTTTGAACGACTTTTTGGGCATCACTCCTCTTTATGGACCGTGATTTATTAAAGCTATCTGCCCTACACTTATAAGGGGTATCCTAAAGTGTGGAATTGACTAATTTATCCTTGCCTAATGTAAATCAATAACGAAACAAAATCAAAACCATGACTATTACCTAGATGAATTGCTGAGTTTCAAAAAGAAATTCTCATCTTCTTCCCTCTTTCAACCGTTACTCGTCGTCGTCAAATTCCTGAGTTTGCACAAATCCATTATTTTAATTTGTTTTTGATTATAAAATTTGAGAAGTAATATCAAAATAAGGTGAAGATTGAAGATACAAATAGTATTTTGGTTAGGAGACATTTTAGAAAACCCTATAGGCTGTTTGGATCCAGTGTGAGAAGCTACTTCTCAACTTATTTAAGTCAATAAGTTAAAAGTTAGGTTGGATTGGTTAAGAGCAACCACAGTCATGGACGGGACTAAATACTATAAACCAGACTAAAAGCTAAAGAAAAATGAGTTTAGTGGAGGTGAAGCACAATGGTGAAAGATTAAAATTTGATCCGGCGGACGTATTATCCACGCCTGCCGTGGAGCGCACATATTACTCTCGTCTGGCGTGGGGCGCAAGTATTACTCTCGCCTTTCGTGGGGCGCACATATTACTCTCGTCTGGCGTGGGGCGCACATGTTACTCTCGCCTGGCGTGGGGCGCACATATTACTCTCGCCTGATATGAGTTTTTCTATTTTCATAAAGTACCATATAACTGGGGCGGAGATTATAACAACGCTTGGTGTGAGGCGTACATATAGTAACCGTTTTTCCAGGCGGTGTTTATAACCGCGCATCATTCAGACGCAAATTCTATTAACGCTCCACAATCAAACGCTCACTATAGTAACGCCTAGTCCCAGACGCTCATTATACTCACGCCTAACATCACACGCTCTCAATACTTACGCCCCACTATATGTTGATTTGGTCTGGGTTGACGACTACATTTAGTCTCAAACCCTAGTTTTCCAGACTAAATATACCTATGGTCCGTCCCACTGCGCTACGTTTTCAGACTAAATTTGGGTATAGTCCCCAAATTTAGTCGTGGCTGTGGTTGCTCTAAGAAAAATGACTTATAGAAGTTGCTTAAAAGTCAAAAATCGACTCCCGAAAGAAGCAAAAAAAATTTGCTTCTAACTTCTAAAAGAAGCAACTTCTGACGGGTCCTACGTCCTTCTAATTATTGTATTAGAGTTACAAATTTAAGCTTACTTTTCCTAGATCTTCATTTTGATGGATTAGATTATTATCTTTTAGTATAGTCCTCATCGACATCAATCAAATGGTTGGGACTCTTGATGTTTAACTTGGAGAGTTGAAGACCCAAATTGTTGAGATTTTGAAATGAGGTATCTAGTAGTGGGCTGATTTAATAAACTCAATTAATATCAAGTCTCCAGAAATGACGAATCCATAATTTCGGGTGGGTTTTTCGAATTATAGCAGTAATATCTTCATCTTCCATCACAAGAACTATATAGAACTGTAACTTTTCAAATGTATTTTGCCAAACTAACTTAACTGCTTAATGACTTATAAGTAATGAGTTTGCCAAACAAGCTTCTTTTGGTTGTTATCTTTCAGAAGTAACTTCTGCCAGAAGCAGAAGCATTTTTGCTTCTATTTCTGGTATCCAAACGGGCTACTAGGTTTGCTAACCGAACTTTTGGTGAAAATGAAGAACACGAGGAACACTTCGGTTAAGAAAAAGATTGTTTCCAACCGAATTCTCGCAAACTTTTCTTCATAACGGAAATTTCTCTCTAAGGCCAAATGTTGAGTTTGGTTGAGTCGCAATTTTTTTCCTAAACGAACTCGTCTCTATATACGCAAATGTTGGGTTCGGTTATGTTGATATTTTGTTTACTAAACCGAACAGAAAGTTCGGCTAGCTATGCAGGAAACGTTACGAACACGCCGAACTTAACAAATATTTTTTAGAGTTCGTCATGGAAAAAGGAGCCGAACATAATACTTGGGTGGCGAAAATTCCATTAAAACTAAGTTCCGTTACCTGTGTTAACTGATAAGTTCGGCTACCTGATATTGTAGTCGAACTTTTTCGACCTAGCCGAAATCAATTTGTAAATTTTTTAAATTTTAAGAAATGTTTTGGCCAATTCAAGCATCATTAACTAAATTTTAAGTGTACCTGAGTACCCAAAACATCATCCTATGGTTGTGGCTTGGCAAAAAAAAAAACTCTAAATTTTTTTTCTAAAACATCTTCCTATTATTATTATTATTCCCTCTCAATAATTTTTCTTTTAAACAAAAATCAACTTATTAATTTAATCTCAGTAATCATTAATTAGCTTAACTTAACCATATCACGAATCATTATACTAACTTAGCTGAGTGAGTTCACTATATTACTATGTTTGTGTACCTCAACTATCTGAATGAGTTCATTATATTTTGTTTTTACGTACTTTTTCTTTTTATTCAACACTTAATTGATCATATTAACAACTATCTGGTAATTTCAACCATAAAAAAAAAACTATCTGGAAATTTCTTTTTACACAAGGATATCATTGTTTATTCTAAATATAAAAAGATCGATAAATCCTATAATGTAAGTTTCTTTATTTTTAAACACTTTTTCTTTATCAGAGGTTAAGATTTTTTTTCTTTTCCAATTGTAATACAATATTAATTGATTATCGTTATTAAATTTAATATTATGTTCTATTTTATTAGTTAATAATATATACTCCGAAGATACTAATGTATCTACTTTTTCTTTTCTTATTAGTATCCCGAAGATACCACAGATTTCAATAAGGCTTATGGAGCAAATTACTTGAAAGGAGAACAGTTTGGGAGTTTTCTATATAGTTCTCAACCACGTCATGATTATAAATTCATCCCCCAGAAGTCGAACACTGATTGTATTTTGAACTTGACTACCTCTATATATTTTAACATCCCATGTACAGAAGTTGGACACGAAGAGAATCAAAGTGTTCAACTTGAACACTGACTTATGTAACATAACTTAAGATTTCTAGAAATGATAAGATATTATTAAAACATAAAATATTTTCGGAACTGAATTCTCAGAAAAAATGAGAATTAATTTAAGATTTGTTCAGCAAATTATATATAATGAATATATCATAGAAGAGTTAATAGAAGATATATCCAAAGAGTGGTGATAAGAATAAATAAAATGTCGAACTGTATTGGGATTGATTTTCAGAAATATAAAAAAAGTTGGGACGACAACGTGATAAGAGATTCCTGAAAATGGGATATATTATCGTAATTTAAATGAGTGAAATGTATTTCACCATACCAAACTTATATTTCTTTATACGTAACAGATAATATTATTGTAACAAAAAAATGTTATAAAATTCGTAGAGGATATATTTTCAGAAATATAAGATGATGGCTATTTATTTGAAATGTTGAATGATACGAACACCACAAACTGAAATATAAATGATTGTTAACAATCATTTATATAGCTCAACGTGTTATAATCTTATGAACTCCACAAACCAAGGTGCTAATCTTGTGAAGAATAATAATAGGGAAATATAAGATAGAGTAGCAATGATTCACTGTATTTTTGGGTAAGGTACTCAAGCTAATGATAGAGTAGCAATGGAAATATAAGATAGAGTATTTCTGAACTCCACAAACCACGAGCACTTCTGACAGCAGTTAAATGATAGAGTAGCAATGGAAAAAAAATCAAGTAAATAATAGGGACATTGATTTTTCAAGAGAGTCAAAAACTCATATTCTTCTATTTGTGTCAAAAGGACGATGAAAAATGAAAAATATTAGCTTGAGTACCTTACCCAAAAATACAGTGAATGTGCAAGGGGTTAAAATTGGTTTATTAAGATCATGTTATTTACGAGAAGAAAGAACAACACCACATGAGTCCTAAAACAAGAAGCACATGGGAACATATTAGAAAGAGTTATTGGATGATAGCTCGATGGATAATTTAAAAAATCACCAGTAGAAAATACATACTATTATTGAAGATTAGTCAAAACAAAATCGGTGAAAATCATAAGCATAAAAATAGAAAGCAAAAGCATTTGAGAGAATCTTCCCACTCTGATACCATAATAAATTACGTGTATCGACTATCGAGGAATCATAAATCAAAGAGAAATAAATTAGACGGTGATTTTAAGGTGGTTAAGTCATTATCAACCTACATCCACGAAAAAACTCATAAAGGTGGAATATTATTAATCACCAGTTTTGATATCACCGGTATGAATCACAATTACAATAAGAGTCCGTATTTATCGACTGAATTGAAGAATACATAAGATTTTATCTTATCCTTTACATTATATCCCAATTAGTTACAATATAAAACTAATAAATAATTAGCTAGATACTTGACTTGTTCAAAAAAAACGTGAAAATATTTGAGAAATCCAAGTTTAATTCCTCTCTCTTCCATAAATCCATCATCAAGACTGTATATATGTGTAGCCTAAAATACAAGATATACGGTTAAGATTATTGGTTTTAAATTGAATTTAGGTTTTTAAATTTTATGTAAGACTAAATTAACCATATCCATTACTTATAATGAAAATGAAAAGAAATTTTATATACCGATTCAAGGTCAAATAGTTACCTTATTTAACGGGATCAACATAATCTCCGGTCTTAATTAATGGGAGAGCTTTCTTCCTATTCTAATCTGGCGGTTTTTACTTCCTTTTCTATTTATTTTTCACATAATTATTTACTTCCTTCTTTATTTCTTTCATGAAATAAAAAACAATTGTTGGACATGTTATCTCAATTGTCGTGGAGAAGTTGAATGCTACCTTTTTGTTTTAAGAATCTTTAATTGATTTATTAATAAATCTATTTTTCGTGAATAATACAGATGATGACATGGTACTTTCATATATATTATAGAAGAAGATCTTCCATTATATATCATCATTATTAAGATTAAGATCTTTCAATCGGTCGGATGTAAAGAAAAGTCCTGATTGTTATGATTCTCACAGCCATCATGTGCAGAAGAGGAAACAGTATAAAGAAACTATTATACTCAAAATTTATAACTAATTGTAGATGGGGAAAAACGATTTGTTGGTTTCTTAGGGAATAGAGAGACGACCGTGTAGACGGAGGTTCCTCAACCGAGCAAACTGCCTAACCTCAAACAGATGCACTGCACGGGAGTACTTTAAGTTCGAGAGATCAATCTGTAGGACTCCGACCTAAACCAAGTCAATGGCCGTTCTAGAGTCAATTCAGTCACAAAAAGGAAAGATTTGTAGGAGGGAAGCTGAGAAGTGTGTGAGATCAATGGTAATCAAGTGAATGTGTTGTGGGTTTCTTCCAGTGATGAACTGCTGGGTTCGAATAAGTTCTGATCGATTGATGGAATTCTTGAGAGTGATTGCTCGAAAAATTGTGTTGTTTCAAACGTGGATTCAGAGATTTATTTATATTGCTAGAATAATAGACACATTGATCTCCAGTAAGTGTGACAGTTGCTCTAGTGAAAGAGTGGGAAAGTGGGAAATCGTGATTTAACCAGTTCCAGGTCGTGCGGAGACTTGGTTGATTGTCCGCCCAGTACTTTTCTAACTCCCTCAACTGCTAGCACGACTTACTCACATTTCTCATCGTGGGTTTTGCTGGGTTCGAATAAGTTCTGATCGATTGATGGAATTCTTGAGAGTGATTGCTTGAAAAATTTTGTTGTTTCAATCGTGGATTCAGAGACTTATTTATATTGCTAGAATAGTAGACACATTGATCTCCAGTAAGTGAGACAGTTTCTTGAGTGAAAGAGTGGGAAAGTGGGAAATCGTGATTTAACCATATCCAGGTTGTGCGGAGACTTGGTTTATTGTTCACCCACTACTTTGCTAACACCCTCAACTGCTAGCACGACTTAATCACATTTCTCATCGTGTATGAACACACGTGTTGTAGGCCGCCAAACCAAAACCCTAATTGATATCCCCCATGTGACGTCATTGATGTCTCATGAACACGGAGTCTGCAAAGCAGACGTGTATTTGGTTAGACAGTCGTTGACTTGATTAGACGATGGGCATAAGTATTGTCCAGTCGAGCATGATTGTTGAATGCTCTGGGATTCATGAAATGAACATGTCTGCTGGGAAGTATAGTTCTCGAATGAATGAAATGGATGATGTTGATATTGCTCGTCTGAGCAAATATTGTCCTATAAATTATTGAATATTTATATTTGAATCAGTGTTCAAGCAATTGAGCAAGAATTTCTCATTCAATAAATTACCGAATATTGATAGTTTGATCAATATTCGAACAATTGAGTAAGTATTTCTCATTCGATAAGTTACTGAATATTGATAGTTTGATCAATATTCGAACAATTGAGAAAGTATTGCTATTTCGATAAGTTATTAAATATTGATAGCCCGATCAATATTCGAACAATTGATCAAGTATTGCTCATTCGATAAGTTACTAAATATTGATAGATGGATCAATATTCGAACAATTGATGAATTATTGGTAGCATGACCAAATAAAATATTGATTAAAACATTGGTAGTTGGACCGAATATTATGCAATTAATCCAGATGTTGATTGATGTATCAACATAAAAATTATTAGTGTCTGAACTTGCTCAAAATTATGATTTGCAGAGCATTCATTCGAAACCCTAATTTTGATCAATTACTAGTCAATTGATGATTTACTCAAAAATGTGTCATTGAGTGAAGGAGGGACCGACCACATGGGATGATGGTCGACCATGTAGCGCCCAAGTGCTCGAGTGAGCGTGCACCAAAGTCCTTTGTTGACCAATTGGTGAAAGAACGATCAAACGTTGATTTAATCATTTATTAGAATGGTGCTCGTGTGAGCGTTATGTAATAAAACCTAGTTATGGAGAGATGAGGGACCGACCAAGAGGGCATGGAACCGGCCCTTGGTGGTCTTGGGACCATCTGATGGTCGTTTGAGCGATCCCCAAGTTGGTTGGAGAGATTTTGGACCCAATATGAGCGATTGATAGCAAATTAGGTCAAAATTATGAAGATGTGTGGGACCGGCATGTTGCAAGCCTCATAGCCGTCCTTGGTCGGTCAATCCAGCATGCCCGTGTCACCATGATGTCCTTGTCTCAGTCCTGGGAGTTTTGGTATTTTCTGGTGAGCGATTGAGCAGTATTTTGGATTTTCATAAGAGTTTGATCTTGACTGAAACTCTCAATTTTTCTCGAATGAGCGTGCTGAAGTTCGCTCATGTGATTGACATTTTGAGAATATTAAAATAATGATATTTTAATTTTTGACGTGAGAAGCTAGTCGGTCAAGTGGACCATTTGACTTTTTCATGGTTTGAGCAATATTTGAGAAAATATTGAAAAACTAGGGATTTCGCTCAAACGATGGAGTTCCATGAGATGATGGAAATAATAATATGAGAAAATAAGGGATTGTAAGGTGTGGGACCGGCCACGTCCAGGGAACGGCCGGTCGGCTAGGTGGCTCGGTCCCGTGACACATTTCCCTATTTTGTTCGATGAAAGTATGGAAAACTCAGAGTTTCGCTCAAACGAGGGAGTTTCGATCAAATGAGGGAGTTTGCTCAAATGAAGGAGTCTCTGTGAGATGTGGAAAATAAATTAAAATGAAATAAAATATTGGAGAGGGGGGCGACCACGGCGGCATGGACGGCCGGCCGGTGGTCCCGGTCCCACGCCTCTTTCTTATTTTATCAATATTATTTTTCTCCATAAGTTGCTCGGTTGTCCATGTTTTCGATCGTTTGTTCGTGCATTCAGGTGCTCGTTCATGCATTATTGTCAAGTACACTTGCACCATTTTCTCGGGACTTACTCGACGATGGACCAGACGCCCGATTGTTGAATATTTATTACTAATTCATGAAATTCAGCTGGGAATGATTCATGAAACATAGCAATAAAATGAGTTGAATATCTATTACTAATCCACGGAATCCAGCCAGGGAATTCAGGGAACGGAGTAATGAGATAAATTGGTTATCTATTACTAATCCATGGAATCAGCCAGGGATCATCCGGGGAATGGAGTAATGAGATAAAATAGATTACTTTCTAGGAATTCAGTCGGTGAATGTCGCGCTAGAATTAATTTATTGCAGAATCGAGATATGAGATAATTGAAGCATCATTCTCGTTCTGAGAGTGTATATTCAGGGAAGAACGTGCAGCGTTGACGTCCTGAAGGCGTTCATCCCTCTAAAAAACAATTATATCTAGAAAACCGCCTGAATCTATACACGGTTTCTCTACATAGTCAGGGAACAATGAGCAGCGTGACTTCCTGAAGGCGTTAAGTCCCCTAACGAAAAATTATGTCTAGAGAAACGCTCAATCATTATTCTATTTGGAGGTGGGTCTCTCTATGTAGTCAGGGAACATCGAGCAACGTGACTTCCTGAAGGCGTTAAGCTCTCTAACAAACAATTATGTCTAGAGAACCCCCCAATCATTTGATTCTACATAGAGGTATTAATGTAATGTGCAGCATCGAACGCTCATCTGAGAGGCCTTTCGAGAAACATATTCATCATAGCTCTGAGAGGAACGCTCACTCAGTCAGAGATCGTGAAACGATTCATGGATCGTAAAATATGAATCGTCAAATGCGTTCCTGAAGCCGTGTCAGAAACATGTAGTATCATGATTTTACGATTTTAGCCCTTGTCGAAAATACACCATCAATATTAAATACCATGCTTAGTGAGGGACAGTCATGTTCCGCAGTAAGCATTAGATGATGATTTTCCAGTTGACGAGATAAGTAGTTCTTAGTCATACAAAGGCATTTTCAGAATCCTCGGTTTGCTTCAATGATGTCATGTACGAGAAAATGCACAAATAAGGAATCTGTCAGTATAATAGAGTGTCATCTCATGAGTACAATGAGATGAGGCACTGCTGATTTGGTCGGTCGGTCTTCCGGTGTTGGTCGGTTTAGCGTTTATGGGCCCGACCCAAAAAGGAAATCTTTGTTTGAGGAACAGACGTTCTTTCTTCGTTAGTTTAAGAAACAATCAAATTAGACCTGAGTCTAATGATAAAAATTTTGTCTATGAGTTTTCACGAAAACCAAAAATTTTATTTTTTTAAATATGTGAGATTTCACAAAATGGAATAAACTCTCGTTTCACAGGTGGATGCTCGTACGAGAGAAAAGTTTTTTTTTTTTTTGAATAGACGTGCGTCTATTATAAATTTTTTGTTTATGAGGTTTCATGAAATTTTGTTATCTTCGAGCTTTCAGAAATATTTGAAAATGTACTCTCGTTTCAAAGACAGATGCTCGCGCGAGGAAGCAAATATACATATATTTCAAATTTATGTGAGTTTCACGTTATATATATATATATATTATAAAATCAGTGTTTTGATTTTGAACAACTGTTGAAAGTAGACAATTATACATGGTAAAATAATGTCCATATGTGAGTTTTCACAATTGTAGAATGGACGTCTGTCCAATTTTTGAAAAACCAGTGGATGTTAAAATTCACGTGGGTTGTTCACGGTTTTATGAAAATCAAGTCATGATTTTGAATAATGAATTTTGCTCGTCTTTGCAGGTTTGAGGTAACGAGCAAGTTTTCGAAATTCTGACGTTATAATCACCACATCTAGTGAAATTGTAAATAGGTAAGAGTTGGATTATTACCATTTTTGTTACGCGTTTGTTATTGGTATATCCATGACTCCATGTCTTTCGCCTCATATAGTGGTGACTTCTGTTTACAACCACTCTTCTGGATCTTCCGAGGAACGCTCCAAGAATATCAATTCAAAGATGAAGACTTCTGCAAATGCTCATGCCGAGGTGATCGACCTTTCAGAGACGTTGGAAAGCTGACACATTGTATGTCTCTCGATAATCTGGGAGTCGTTCGTGCTAAGATATATGCTTTCTTGGTATTAACATATGCGGAGGGAAAGCAGGGACATGATGAAATATCACAGAAAAAAATAGTTGAAGATGAAAAGCTCATATCTCATCAGCAGAAGCATCGCCGACTTCAGCAAGTGAGACTATCGGCTGAGGATGAAGTTCGGCTTTGCGTTGATGGTGTAACTCCTGAATCAGATGTTAGGTCTTCATTGAGATTGATGTAGAATCTTCGTCCGATGTCATATTTTTGAGATCTACCCATGTTTCTTCATCCTCAGAAAATTTACATGCTTTAGCAAAGAAGATTTTCGGATTTTGAGTACGTTTAAGGGCCGAAACTGACGAAACAGTAAACTTCCAGAAGGTTTTCATAAAATTTTCAGCTGTCATGTAGTCTAAGGTTTTGGCCACATCATTTTGCTCGTTCATCCAATTCTTGTGAATTTTTTATATATTATAGAGGATATCCATACGAAGATAATAACCTATGAATCAAACCTTAGATTATTCACTAATTGCTCCCAACTCGCTTCTTAGTGCAGGACAGTGTAAAACCTTCTCAGACGATCTTGTTGTAACACACCCTTGTTGTGTCTTAGACCATTTTCTTGTGTCTTGAACGCTCAATGAAGGATTTCAATGCCATTGACTAATTTGAAATCTGAAACTCTTGGTTGATACATGAGCCTGGTGATTGCAGTATCATTTTTTGTTTCTGTCACTCGTAGAAACATCACTTCTAAAATCCTGGTCACGGGACCATAACTGAGGTTTCTCTCAAGAGGGGATGATGTAATTACAATAGTTGTAGTATTCATTTTATGGTGAATGATTAGCATAAGTGAGCTTGGTGTCAGTCACGAGTCTTGGACTGTGAAACTGACCGTCATGATCAGTGGATTGTCAGTCCCCAGTATTTTTAGTTAAATCTCCTTTTTCGTTTTCCCTTTTTCTGGTAGGACCTAGATAGAGGACCCAAGTATAAAAACTTGTTGTAAAGACCTAGATGGTCGAATTTGGAGGTACCTTGATGAAGGACTTAGTGGAAGGACCTGGTGGACATCGATCGACTGTGGAGGTTATGAATATTGTCTAAGAGTTTCTGCTTGCATGTTGTATGGTCTGGAAGCTGTAGGAACCTCATACGACGTCGGAATTCGGTGTTTGACCCCAACTTTTGAAGCTAAGAGACCGTGTCATCATATGAGAAAATAATAACTCAATTTGGAGTTGCAAAGGTCAGTCAACGAAGCGTGCACATTTGTAACTTGTAATCCCGTACAAGACTTTTATATTTCATAGACCTGACGGTAAAGGCCATATCTTTCAGATCGTATGTCCGGTTGATGCGCCCTTTAGGTATGTTGTAGAAGATACATAGAATAAACATCTTTTGTTGAGTAAGCATCGTCCCATTCCTCACCCATTGGTACGTTTTTCTAAACCCATGGGCTGAAGTATGTTGTAACTCATTTGTAGAGGTGATGAGAACATCTTGTAAAATACTTTCGATTGTTCCCGCTCGTCGTGCAAGCTTTCATGTGAACATATTTTCATGTCTGCACACCTTGATATGGATCATTAGTGCTTGGAGAAGTTCGCTTGATCGAGCAATATTTCAGAGAATGGTTAATTGATGAAGCCTTGTCATGAGGATGTTGCTTTTGAGACTGTTGTTGATGCTGAAATCACGATTGAATTTTCTCCACACATTCTTGTTGATGCTGGGATCATGGATGAAGTTCCTCCAGATATCCTTGTTCGATACTATGGTCGGAGTTACTTCAGAGACTGAAAAGGCTACAACCATGATTATCGACATAGCGTTTGCTCCTTCATCCAGTGAGCCTTTTACATTCACGAACTAGTTGGTGGGTTGAGGATACCTAAGATGAAGGTGTACTGGGAGTTCATCCCGAATTCTCCTGAACAGTATGACTTTACTATGAACTTGCTTCGTCAATGAGTCGACGTTGTTGCGTTAGATAGTAGCAACAGTCTTCATTGTGGATGTGATTGGTGAAGAGAGGAAGTTCCTCAGTCGTGCAGGGGCTTGTGATGTAGAGAGGTCCCGTTGATAAAGTTTCATTAAATCAGATCAGGTTGCAATAAATTATTATATGGATAGCATTTATTGATAGATTTGAATCGATTTCTCCAATAAGATCAAGTCCCCACTATATGTTGAAGGAATATGTGTCATCCATGGAAGAATAATGTTGCATCTTCTTCAGAAGTATTATCATTGGATAATGAAGACTTATCGATTGTAGTTCAGTTACACTTTGATCGTGCTGGTGGTAAATCAGTGTGTCATCGTCGAGATGTTTGTGTTGATGCAAGATGCGCCATTATCGAAGGTGTACTCTTTGATTGGGAGTACAATTTGAAGGCTTCTTAGATGCTTGAGCGTTGAAGCGTTATATCCCTTAAGCATCGAATGTATTAGGTTTGATCATCTCGGCTCTGAGTATCTTATATTGATTCAGCATCCCTTTCGTTGCGGTAGTGGGAATCAACACTTGTGCAGACATCAGAACTTTTTAATTTTGTGGCACACATGGACACTCCTGAAAGGCTATGGAGAAATGCCCAAAGTGTTCTTTGCCATGCTTCGTACATCCTCTCAGTAATGAATGTCTCAGTGAGATTCGGAGAGGTGTCAGATTCAACCACTTAGTAAAATACTAATACGATGAAGCTACCATTCATAACGTCTTACAATAGAAAAATTACGATGAAGCTACCATTCATAACGTCTTACAATAGAAAAATTGCTAGAAGAATTGAGTCACCATGCTAGGATAGCATGTGAGAAAATAAATGCCATAGACATGGAAGGAATGAGACTTTCCTGAGTGCGGAACATCTTGATGAATGTCTATGCATCTTTTGAAGGTTCTTGCTTTAACCTCGTCAAAGTTCGAAATTACTCCAAGTGCTCTTATGATGGAATGTCCGTCAAATCTTCTGGATCAGAAAATTCTTTGTTGGATAGATGTGCAACCAAAGGCGCTTTGTCAGTACCCATCTTTTCAACGTGGATCCATGCTCGTCCGAAGAACGTGTCATATCCTGGATCTTCCTGATTATGTGAAACTTGGTTTCTGTCTAGGTTGAAATTATGTGAAAAGACGAGGGTACCCAAATGTACCTCAATCTAAAACTTTTCCACCTATAAGTCCTTTATCCGAAAGTGATTGTCTATGGACTGAGTCGAGACAATACAACTAATCGGTTCACACTTCGTGTGATCGTCTATGGATACGAGATCAAGACAATACGAAAACAAGATAACTTGCGTGATTGACTATAGATACAAGATCGAGACAATACAACAACGAAGTATGTTCACTTGATAAATGGTTCGAACTTAACCAAACACAGCAGGATTACTATCAAGTAAATAGGAATTAACGTTTGTGTATTTTACTTCTAAGTATAATAAAAACAATTATAATTGCGGAAATGGAAAAGTAAAAGAAACAACAAGATTTTGTTAATGAGGAAACCACAAATGCAGAAAAACCTCGGGACCTTGTCCAAAATTGATTGCTCTCAGGATTAAGCCGCTATGCAAAATCTAAACCAACTTCGTATAGTTGAGACCAAGAAACTAAACCTATAGTTCACCTAGTTCTGTTTGTATCTTTGCGCCTCCAACTTGTTGATAAGTCACACACTTGGAACAATTCCTTTGGTTCGTATTCCAAACAGTAAAGGAACAACAAATCTGTTCGGTAACAACTCTTTTCAATCAAGTGATATGAGTTCGACAAAAGGCTCTTCCGTTTATCCCAATAAAATACTTTGTCAGGTCCTTAGATCTATCTGATAACAACTACCAAAACAATTGTCAAGATTTTGCAATCAATACTTTGAATCACAAAGAATTGTATTGATGTTGATCTACTCAACTAATCAATCAAATATATCACAAAGATAAACCGATTATAGTTGGATCCTTTTCCAGCCGAAACAAGTATTGTGCACACCAAAGATTATGAACCCAAATCAGAAATCTTCTTCGTCTTCAAATCTTCTTAGATCTTCAATAAACACCTGCACACAATAACTTGAATCTCTTGTGATCAATGACACATGGAACGGAGTCTGTTAACAATGGATTATCAGAATACGTCTTTAGATCTAAAAACAGTCTAAAAATCCTCGTCGAAACTTCGATCTAGTTTGAGTGAATCTTATATCAGAATAGAAGATTCTAAAGCATAAAAAAAACTAGGTGCAATCAAATTTCAATAACCGTTAGTCAATCAAATCAACCGAAAACTAAAATAAACCTCAATTATCTAGTTTCCCACCAACGGTACTAATAGAGCTTCTCAATCCCAAAGAAGTCTTTAAACCGAGCGGCCATAAGAGATTTCTCCTAATTAGGTTACTTTCCTCTCCGAATAGGCGACTCCAGCAGTAACAACACAACTAGGTAGTTTTGCTGGCTCTGAGGATTAGTTTGCTCAAAATGCAAACTTTGATATTTATAGACCAAGGAATTTTGGACACCAAGGAATTTCCAAAACCGAAAATATTCTCAAGATATGCAATATATTTCCAAATTCAGTTTTCATAATTCCTGGAAATGGTTTGTCAAAATAATGACCGAAAATCTCATTAGAAAATCTCTAATTAGTAAATGCACATTACCAATTTTTATTTTCTAAAGTTATGCATTTTAGTTGCTGGAAATTAAAAGCATATAAAACTAAAAACCTTAATTAAAAGATTCTCAATTTATTTCGATACGGGTTTCTCCTTTAGCTATTAAGGAATATCTTTGAACAATAAAAGATAATCATTACTACACATGTTCAAAGTATGTCGACATCTTTACTTTGTAAGTCCTCCTTCATACTTACAATCTTGAAACCGATTTGCCACACTTCCAAACAAGTTTATTATTGGTTCATCTGACTTTCAAAAACTACGTGATTGATCAACAACACTCAATCACCAAACATGGGTTTCACGGTTCTACCAAAACAAGTTTCGGTTCTACCTCCATGTGAGTACTTTCCATAGTCACGCTAGTTACCAAAATTCGGTTGACTAGGTACTAGGAACGGTTCCCCACATATATATGGTATCTAACTTGTACTTGCTGCACATGTCCATAGGATCGGTTCTCAATAACTAAAAACGTGTTGCACATGTTCATAGGATCGGTTCCCAATAACTAGAAACTTGTTGCACCTCTTACAAGGATCGATTCCCCCTTTGTGATCGGTTTCACCTCTTACTAGGATCGGTTCCCCTTTGCCTAGAGTTGGTCATACCAATTACAATAAATCGATCATACCATCTCAGGTGATTACTTAAGATCCGTTTCACTAATAAAAGTCATACCAATACAAAATTCAGGCCTTGTGAATAGTTTTACCAAGAACATAAGCAAGTCATGAGCGGTGTAGATGGTGGTATTTCGATAATGGCTAAAATCGTAAACTCATAATTATACGAAGCTCTGATCCAGCAATCAGACGTGAGTATCGAGACATGGGTCTCTCATCGAATTCTCAAAGGAGAGTACTTTCTCTCAGATTACATGTAGATATGTAGTCTCACGACTGGACAACGACATATCTCATAAATACTGAATACTTTCAGTGATTATTTCTATACAGTATAACGAGATGGACGGCTCCTAGACAACTTGCTCTGCTAGTATAAAGCGGTAACGTCTTCAGGAACAAACAACGAGTTTACCCTGACTATATGAATGATATGATTTACCGACAAGCTCATATCGGGATAATTAATGCTCCTAGACAGCTTGCTCTGCTAGTATAGAGCCACAAAGTTAATTATTCCTAATTACAATTTCTCCTATTCCATGGTCGAATCCACGACTGGTCCCATGAAATGGCAATAACAATTGCTCCTATTCCATGGTCGAATCAACGACTGACAATAACAATTGATCCTATTCCATGGTTGAATCCACGACTGGTCCCATGGAATGGCAATAACAATTGCTCCTATTCCATGGTCGAATCTGCGACTGGCCCCCAGAAAGGCAATAAACAATTGTTCTGATTCTATGATTGAATCCACGGCTTGATCTCATAGAATAGCAATAACGATATTATCTCATTACTCCGATTTCATGATCGAATCCACAACTGGTCTCATAAATGGTAATAGATAAATCTTAATTACTCCGATTCTATGGTCGAATCTACGATCCCATGGAATGTTAATGCTCACTTTATTATTCTGAATTCGTAGTCGAATCCTCAGCTGATCCCATGAATTAATAATAAACATCTTATTACTCAGTTTTGTGAATTATTCTCCACTGAATTCCACAATTAGTAATAAATAATCAACAACCGGGCGTCTGAGCTACCTCTAAGTAAGCCCCAATTCAAATAAGGAAAGTGTATTCAACGACGATACACTAACATTCACCGCACGAGCGAGTATTTCAAAATACAACGAAACGATGAACCGATGCAAAATAGGGAAGAAAATAATAAAAAATTAAAAATATTGACCAAGGTGCTGGGAACACGGACACACGACCTATCGACCGTGTCGTGGTCAGTTTCATGCCAGTTTTATATTTTTAATACATTTTATTATTTTCCATAATTTCATAAAAATTCTCTCATCTGATCAAATCTCCTTTGTCTCGAGGAAGCTCCTCGGTTTCATGGTACTTCCATAAGTCCATAACAAATAATATAAAATTAAAAAAAGGAGTGTGGGGCGTGACCATTGGCCAACCGGCTATGCCTTGGTCCCAGCCGGGCCCACACCCCACGGTTCGTTATTATTTTTTTATTATTATTATTTCTCTAATTTCATGAAAAAACTCCTTGATTTCATGGTATTTTTTTGCAGAAATCATCATATAATAATAAAATAAAATAAAATTATGAAAACTTGTGGGACCGGGCCACTAGCCTGCCGGCCATGCTCTAGCCGGTCACACACGCCCTTTGCTTTATTATTTTATTATTATTTATCCTATATTTCCTTGAATTCATCAAATTCCTTGATTTTATGGTATTTCTCTCAAATTAGGAAAAATTCCCTCAAATCATCAAAAATACCTAAAAATATTAAAAAATTATGAAAACTCGTGGGACCGGTCCATAGCCGGCCAGCTATGCCTCCATGGTCCCACACGCCCGTGTTTTTATTATTTTAATATTTTGCTTCCATGAACTCATGAAAACTCCTTCAATTCATGGAAACTCCCTAAATTCATCAAATTTCTTAAAATTCATGAATTTTTCATAAAATCATCAAAATATTATAAAATTAAGGAAAAGGCACCACGGGACCGTGGTCACGACCGGCCGACCATGCCTTGACCACGGCGGTCCCACGCCTCCTCATTCCTTATTTATAATTATTTTTCATCATCTCATGGTGTTTTCCTCAGTTTCGTCGAAACCCTAATTTTGGCATATTTTCTCGAATGGATGCTCAATTGCACGCCAGAAAATATCAAAATTCTCAGGACTGAGACGCGGACGCCTTGGGGACACGAGCACGCTATCTTGACCGACCAAGATTGGCTCTTTGGCTCACGGAAGCCGGTCCCATCAATTTTCACAGTTTTGACCTAATTTGCACAATTGCTCGTATTAGGTCCAAAATCTTCCAAACACTTTGGATTTTCATGAAGTGATCGTCAGGCGGTCACGTGACAACCCAGGGCCGGTTTCATGACTCCATGGTCGGTCCCTCGCCTCGTCATAATTAATTAGGTTTTCTCACCTAAGGCTCAGACGAGCATTTTGAATAAATGATTAAGCCAGCTTTAATCATTCTTCCACCAACAAATCGTCAACTCTTCAGGATTCTTCGTATTTGCTCACGTGAGCATATGGACACTACATGGTTGATCCAGGTCCCATGTAGTCGCTCCCTCCTTCGTCCCATGGTTAAACTTCTGACGAACCATGAATTGATCATCAATTGATCAAATTAGGGTTTCTGAATCCAAGGATCATCATTCCAGATTCCAACCTTAATAATTTTACGACGGTCATGGTCATTAATTTTATTAATTATGCTCGGTTCAACACCAGTATTCTAATTAATATTTTTGGTACGCTGCCAATAATCCATCAGATGAGCAACACATGCTCAGACGATCAAATATTCAACAATTCATCACATGAGCAACACTTGCTCAGATGATAAATATTTGCTCAAACCAAGGAATATTGGTTCAACAATCAATATTCAACGATCCATCGAGCAATACTTGCTCACTTCATCGTAAGAATTACCTCTGTCTCATGACATGTTCAATTCATGAGTTTCAGAACATCATGTTCACTCAGCAACTACATGGACTCATCGTCCCATCAAACCACGAAGTCATCAATTGACTAACAAACCACGAGACGTCAATCGTGTCACTTGGGGGGATATCACTTAGGGTTTTGGTCTGGCGGTCTACGGACGTGTGTTCAAACACACGATGGAATGTGAGCAAGTCGTGCAATCAGTTGAAGGAATTCACGAGGTAGTGGGTGGAAAATCGACCAAGTCTCCACGTTGAGCAACTGGTTTCAAACACGATCTCCACTTCCCCACTCCTTGATTCCATCAACTGTCACACTTCATGGGATCATGGTGTCTAAAATTCCAGCAATATAAATAAGTCTCTGAATCATGATTGAATCATCAGCATCAACAGTATCATCAATCTCACGTCTCATCGACAACACGAGATCATCAACTCATCAATTGAGCAACTACTCTCAATTGAGCAATTTCAATCATTCAGAGCTTATCATATTCAGAATTCACACACCCAATCTTTGATTACCATTGATTCCACACATTTCCAGCTTCCCTCCTACAGATCAACCCATCCTCTCTTGTGACCGAATTTACTCTGGAACGGTCATTGTCTTGATTTAGCCGAGTACTACAATTGATCTCTCGAATCTAAAGCACCCCCTTTGCAGCGGTGCATCTGTGTGAGGTTTAAATTTCGCTCGGTTTCGTCTCCTCAATTCCTTAAAAACCAGCAAATCGTTTTTCCCCATCTACAGATTGGCGACCACAGTGGGAGATCATTATCTCGGTTGCAATCTCACAATTCACAAGATGGTTGGTCTTAGGACTAATTCAACTAATCAGATCATATTTCAAACGGCGTTCCTCATGTACACCTGGCGGCATGGAAGACAGAGATCCCACTTTGGCAGAGTTGGCTCAAATCCTAGAGGTCCATACCAGGAACATGGACCTGATGAATAACACATGACCACATCAGTTAGGCGGTACTCTCCGCTCAGAAGCTCAACACCGGGGACTGAATCACTGACCTCAAATCAACAGCTTCACCACATACGAGAAGCCGGTGGAACAAGAGGTCACACATTTGATCGAAAATCTATGTGAACTCCTACACTTCTCCAGGATCACGCATGACACATTTTCCACTCAACCAGATATCATCCAGCGTGCAAATAACGCCACCAACACCATCAGTTGAAGAATCCCTAGTGCTGGCATTCGATCGACAACATCTCTTTTGGAGAAGAAGATCGCATGACGGATGAAGGACACAACCGAGCTTGTATGTCACTGGTTTCATCAAAGGCACCGAATTTAGAAGATCTCTTGTCGACACCGGTGCTTCTACCAACATTGTCACTATGAAACTCTCAGGATGGCCAGATTCCCACAAGGTAAAATCGTTCGCTCCCATCCTAATGACAGGATTTGAAGGAAGTCAAAGATACATATGGATATGCATAGATTTGAGGGTGGGGCCGATTCGATCGAAAGCAAAGTTTCATGTGATCGAGCAAGAACCTGACTACCACATAATACTGGGACGCCCATGGCTCCATGATAACAAGGTGGTTCCTTCAACATACCATCAATGCATGAAGGCCCTGCTCGACAACAAGATCGTTTGCATTCCGGCTTCATCATCTCCTTATGCTCCCGTCTATGATACTGAGTTCCTTGAATCTCAAAAAGGCATCCCGGAACCTCCAAGCAATTTGCAGTACTCCCTTCCAAGCTGGAAGACTATCGAGAAGGCTGATAACGATCCGTCATCCTCTGCTAAAATGATCAAGTCACCTACTACACCGACTAAACCATAATGATCAAGTCTCAACTCCAGGGTCAAACTTCACGACCGATCGAGATATAAAGGGAGAGTCATTTATCGCCGACGGAAAGATTAGCAATTAATCGGGGAGAACGATGAAAAGTCTCCCCCATGAAGAATCATGTCAGAGTGAGCTATCACTTGAAGAAGAAGTCCAGATGCCCCACGACAACTACAGACGACACTGACTCTACCACTGACGATCTTGAAACAATCAACATTGGGACTGAAGACGATCCAAGGCCAATCCTGATCAGTTCAGCACTATCACCAGAGGAGCGGACCGAGCTGATAAAATTATTGAAAGAATATCAAGATGTCTTCGCCTGGACGTACGAAGAAATGCCGGGTCTGGATGACAAACTCGTCACCCATCACCTGCACATCGTCCCTGGTTCCAAAGCTGTCAAACAACCGCCCAGACAATTTAGACACGAAGTGAGGAGCAAATCAAGGTCGAAATCCAGAAACTGTTGGCAGCGGGTTCATCAAGCCTATTCTTCATCCAACGTGGCTAGCAAATGTGGTACCTGTTAAGAAGAAAAATGGTCAAATCAGATGTTGTGTCGACTTCAGGAACTTGAATAAATGTTGCCAAAGGATGATTTCCTCTACCCAACATTGACATGCTCGTCGATGCAACCAGTGGTCACGGTATATTTCTCATTCATGGACGGATAGTGGGTACAACCAGATCAAGATGTATGAACATGACGCCAACAAGACTGCGTTCCGTACTCCCATTGGGAATTTTCACTACACTGTGATGCCCTTTGGATTAAAAATGCTGGTGCCACCTATCAACGAGCCATGACTGCCATATTCCACGACATGATGCACAAGCAAGTAGAAGACTATGTTGATGATGTGGTGGTAAAATCGAAGACTCGGCATCTCATCTCGAAGTTCTAAGGCAGTGTTTGAAAGATGCAAGGAATACAAATTAAAAATGAATCCTTTGAAGTGCGCATTCGGAGTTTCTTCCGGAAAATTCTTAGGATTCCTGGTCACGGCTGAAGGGATCAAAGTCGACCCGACAAGGCAAAAGCTATTACCACCATGCCTCCTCCACGTACCGTGAAGGAACTACAAGCTTTATGGGCAAGGTAAATTATATTCGACGCTTCATTCCTGGATTAGCTCAACTCATTGCTTCGTTCACACCTCTGCTGAAGAAAGGAGCAAGTTCACTGGACAGCTGTTCAACAAGAAGCTTTCCATAAAATACAACAGATATTATTGTCACCGGCCGTCATGAGGTCTCCAGTGCAGGGACGACCTCTGATTCTTTACACAGCCTCCAGTGACGTCGCCATCGGCGCACTCCTCGCTCAGGAAGACGACGAAGGCGTCGAACGACCGATTTACTACTTCAGCCGCACAATGAGATGCTCAACTCCGATATCCAAAGGCCGAAAGGGCATGCCTGGCATTGGTACATGCAATCCAGAAGTTCAGACATTACTTACTATCTAACAGGTCGTACTCATCTCCAAAGCTGATCCCATAAAGTTCTTGCTATCAAAGCCAGCCTTGATAGGGAGACCAAAGTGGTACTCCAGATGTCAGAATTTGACATAGCTTGCACGCCACCTAAAGCCATCAAAGGTCAAGCGGTCGCAGACTTGCTCGCTGCTTTTCCAGGGAAGACAACAACACTACATGAAGAAGTGCCCGAATTCCCAGATATCTTGGTCATTAAGGAAGAAACATGGCTTCTATGCTTTGATGGATCTTCCACCCCTAGTAGTGACACCGGAGGAGAGGGTATAGTGCTGGTGTCTCCATCTGGTGAAGTTTTCTCACATTCGTTCAATTTGGATTTCCACTGCACCAACAACTCAGCGGAATATGAATCCTTCCTATTAGGATTATCCTTGGCCAAACAAGCAGGAGAAACACACCTGGAGATAAGGGGAGATTGAAAATTATTGGTCAACCAGATGAATGGAACGTATTCTCTCAAAAAATCACACTTGCTCCATTCAGAACCTAAGATCAGCGACTGTTGACCTATTTTGCTGACGCAACGATCGTCCATGCTGGACGGACTAACAATAGGTATGCTGATTGCCTAGCAACTCTCGCCTCCAAACTGCAATTCGAAGGAGCACAGAAAACGATCACTGTACAGAGGCGTATAGTATCTTCAACTTGGCTCACTCAGAGTAAACCATACAGCAACGGATAGTCCCTGTAAGAAGCCTCGTCAATCTTATTCTGAAAAATATTTGTCTTTGCCTTCAAGTCTTCGACCCCTTTCTCAACCCTTGCTGACTACAGAGCCAGTATCCTCTCCTCATCCAGTAAAGCGGCATTCATGGAAATTGCATCGGCAGCCTCTGCCGCCTTATGAACCTTGATTATCTCAAGACGACGAAGGATCCAGCTTACATTGAATCGCAATATTTCACAATTCGAGATCATTTCATCCCATTTGTGCAGTTCATGGTTTTTGATGTCTCGCAAATGCATCTGGTTCATTTCCTCGATGATCGGCAATAGCCCCGCTACCGTGGTTAAAAGAGTTGGAAGAAAACCTTTCCACACTCCTGTGGTAGCAATGTGACCATACCTCTTCCAAATCTTGGTGTACAGAGGCGCATGACATTTTTGAATCACGAATCCACTGACCACTTCATTGTCTGGGAAGGTATTAATCAATGGAGCTTCGAATAAGAGTCCAGCGGTTGGGTATTCACGAACATGGACACTGTCTCCAGTCTCCACGGATCCTGAAGAAACTTCACATGCCTAGTTGCTGCTTGCCTCAACCTTAACCACGGTCATGGACTTTCCATTCTTTCTTCGTCTAGCATCGACGACGACACGGACATCTTCCTACGATGAAAAGAAGGAGCGTTAATCCCGGGGCTCAGTACAATCTCAAGAGTCATAGGTTTACTTAAAGACGATCCAGCTTCAGCACGATCCGATCCATACCGGGCAGTATCTCTAACAGTCCGCTTAGGCCTTACATTATGAGGAGTAGCATTCTTCTTACAGTCCTACAACAAATCATTCTCTTGTGATCAACAATCTCGATCGAACAGAGACAAGAAAGGAGAAGAAGAATAAGTGAGATAGACGTTGCTATTTTACGCTTCGACTGAAGATCATCTTGAGAAGAAATGCTATTGCTCGACATGACAACAAGGAGGTAAGATCAAAACTTCTCTGCACAATGAAACTGACTCAGGAATGGAAGAAATATTTGCGTGGATCATAGATTTGGAGTCTTGAAGATATATATATTAGGCGATAGTCATCACTCGCGAATAGTCAACTCAGTTACGAGTTTCACTAAAACCCTAGGCTTCAAAGATCGATACTGAAGACGCGGAGGAAAATAACGCACTGGGGACTGAACATCACGGGGCAAAGGATAGGCAACACGGCCTTGTACACGTCATGAATTCTCAGCCGTGTGTTATGTTACTTCTCATGAAAATCGACAAGTCATGATGGATTTGAATGTATGGACATTGGTCCATGTCATGGATTAGAAGAAATCGATGTTAACAAAATGTTCATCATTCATAAGAAAAGTCAAATTGAAGTAAAGTCATTTAAACAGTCAAAAGAAAGATATCCACTATGAAGACTAAAAGGGAATGCTCTAACGTGTAAAGAAGATGGAAGTAAAACTACTCGTCGGACTCATATGAATTGTCAGATTCATCGTCACTATCCTTCTCGGAATCATCTTCTATAGAGTCACTGTCATAATCATTGGTGGAGTCCGGTGGACGGAAGATAATATCATCATCATCTGAATCCGAGTCATCTTCTGCTGCATCTTCAGCTTCAATCTTCTTCATCATCCTCTGATGCTCTCTTTCATATCGATCAGTCTTAATGTAACGCTCGGATGGTTCCCATGTGATCTCTTCTTCAGAAGCATCAGCATCAGAATCAGAAGGCACTCCTCAACCCTCTGTCTCTTACGCCGGGTGCGATCTTTCTCACGTTGATGGGCATCCTCCTTTTTGTCTTCAGCTCCTCTTTTCTTGAGTTCAGCAAAAGAGACTCTTCGCTCACCCAAGGGAACATTAGGCTTCGCCCCTTCATGGGGAACCCTAGCCTTAGAATCAGATGCTAAGTAGTATCGATACCTCTGTTGAACTAATAATGCTAAGTAGTAAAAGATATTAAAGATCACAAAAGAACTCAATATAATGTAAAAGCTTATAAGTTATCATGAGAACAAGAGATTATGTGGTCGACATTTGTCTACGTCCACGGGGTAATGAGTGGTTATTTTGTGCTAAGTATGGTGGTTACAAAGATCTTAAATTCTTCCAAAGTAATAAAGAGAATCAAGTCCGTAAATACTTAAGTTCTAAACATTAAAGAGGTATAGCTTAAGACTAGATCTTCTCTCCTAGATATTGAATACCCTTATTTTGTTGGTGAGGCTTGGTATTTATAGCCCCTTCTGCTGATATACCTTTCGTACACATTGTACCTTCGTTCACCGCTCGCCTTATCCAATCGACCTTGCCACCTCAGCTGACCCATGTTCCTTCGGGAACTCCCCAACCTTAGTATAGGTTGTACCTTCGTTCACCGCCAGCTTCTACCAATCGGGTTATGCCACATATTCTCTCTCCACGTGCTTTGGTTATGCGTTTAGATAAGGGATTTGAGCATTTAATGCTGGTTAGATATCCCATCTACCTTTGTCCCTTCGCCGGCTGCCTCCTTGTAGACTAGGCTTTTACTCTTCTAATATCAACCGTCGAGGCATCCTTTCTTGGGACGAGATAAAATAGATCTACGAAGGTATAGTTTGTAACTCAGGCTTCTCTGTATAGCGAGGGCTACACAGTTAACTTCTGAATGCGGCCACTAAAATCGTGATGCGTGTCCTGCAGAATATTGGTATTCACAGTTCTAACAGATGCGGCTGAAGAAAAGAAAGTGGACTCCCTATTTGGTATTGGAAGCTGTTGTCATGTTTTCTCTAGTGGTAGTTGAAACACGTTTTGTATACTTGAATAATGTTAATTGTATGCTTGACAATGATCTGAAAGAACTTGGAACAGAAGGAAATTAATATTAATCGGGTACTGCCAACACAAAACACGTCAGGCACAATATATAATGAGGCGTCCTCATTGATCTGAAGAAGTAGAACATGGCAATACGGCATAAAACGACGAACGTACTTTTCATTCAGCTTCCAGTAATCCAAGTGCAAATATCATTAATTAGTCCCATATTAGCCAATGCAATTCCGAGGATCTTCTATATCTTAGCGTTGGACTACTGATCGCCATTTGGCAATGGATTGGATGCTCATTGTAATAGTCCTACATTGGCTATCAGCCATCTCTGCTTTCAGCAACGTTGTTCACCTTGCGTGATGGGTGGCTTGGCTGAGCCTCTCCATCCTTGCTGATTGGTTTTTATTTTTGCCATATGTGTGGCTTGGCTGAGCCTCTCCATCCTTGCTGATTGGTTTTTATTTTTACCATTGTTTTGGGTTTTGGATGGATTGGATGCATGGCTAACACAAAACACGTCAGACACAATTCATATGGATTCCCTAATGAGCCCGCTCGTTGATTTGAAGAAGTAGAACATGACAATACGGTCTAAAAAACGAATGGAATTTTCAGCTTCAAGTATTTTTTTTTAAGGTTAAGTAAGGCTTTATTTATTTATTTTAACAAAGTGAGGATTCATTGATTAAATGCTCTAAAGAGCGAGTACAGACCTCAAACAGACGTACAGGACAAATGACATCGTACTAATGACCAACATACCTATAAAGCTTTAGCGAACAACAATTGGTAATTCCCAGGGCATACTTATAAGGGCAGGGCCGGGCCGGGACAATAGGGGAAGCAGGGAAAGCCCCACTTCGGGGCAACAAGGCTCAGGGGGCAACAAAATAGTTGTTCTGCTATTTGGGTTTTTGTTAAAAATAAAACATTGTAGGGGATTATTCATAATTGTGTTGTATACCGGACATATATTGAATAGTCAGTGCTAAAATGGAAGTGTTTTACCCATTCCATCGGATAATCATTACCGGCGGGATTATAAAAGAAAAAAAAGACAATCAGAACTTTTAGGATCTTGGAGTGAAGTTATAAAGGTTTTCTAATTCTCATCTTCAATCTCTCATTCTTCTTTTGTATGCTTGTATATGTTCATTCTCTTGATAGTTCACTATTATGATTGTTCGATTATTGTAGAAAAAAATGATCGTTGATGTAATTATGGGGGCAACAAAAATTGTATGCTTCAGGGCAAAAACAACTCAGGACCGGCCCTGATAAGGGAAATTGCAATCCACACGGAAACCCGATACAAAAGATCGAACGATGCATTAAACACCAGTCTCGAAAAGTATCACTAAATAGGTCCAATCATCAAAGACATAAACACAAAGAAAGCCAACGTAAAAAAGCCAACATAAGCAAAGACAAAGCCGCCAACATCAACGAACAGCAGCAGAAGGCAACCGTAAGCAACCCACAACAGCTTCACTCAGTCCAATCCAGATAGCAGAAATATCCGACCCGCGACCCGACCCGAATAGAAAACCCGTTGGATTATACCCGATCCAAAAAAACCAGTAAACCCTCCCTGCAAATCTTCATGAGCAGGAAGAAGAAAGTGACCTTTCTTCACCAAGAAAAATTAATCACCACCACCATCATACATGCCGATGATGAAAATCAAAGAAAATCGCAGCTGTGACTGCAACCCACCACCAAAAAATTTCAACCACACAAAATTCCACCATCAAAACGTACTCCCGTCTCAAAACTGAAGGAACCCATATCAGATGCAGCACCCAACAATGAAGGATAAACTTGAAAGAAAACGAGAGGAATAAGCAAGAACCAACATCGACTAGATTAAACCAGAAAATCGAATTCACAACAGTAAACAAGTGCATGAACAAAGATGAAGAAACCCAATCACCATCCCCCAAGTTGCACAGCACCACTACTTTCAATTCAATGGAAAACTATTCGATGAGGAGAAAACCACTCACCCAAAATCAAAAAAACTAAAATTAGAAGCTCCACGGTACCAAGAGCAACTCAAATCCATTCCCGAAGGACCAGATCTGAGTTGGTTTGAGTCGGAAAAAACAAAAAAATTCTGCTCTTTTTTATCGCCTCTATTTCTCTCTCCTAAAAGATAAGGACCAAGAATGATGCAGTACAAGTTTTCTAAGTAAGGCTTTACTGTTTACTTTAGATTCTGTAATTAATTCTGCTTTTGGTTGTTCCTTTTGTATTTTCATCTTTTAGCCTTTTTTGGCCGTAATCTTTCGTGTTGGTTCAATAAAATTGTTTGATTAAGCAAAAAAGAAAAATAAAGAACAGGCATGAACAGCAAAGGTAGTTTTCATTCAGCAACATTTTTTTTTCCGGGTGTTTAATTAAAATATAACAGAAGATTTACAAAATTTAATGCGTAATCTGCACCAAACAGGTTCTTGGCAAGCATCGATTATCTTCAGAGTTTCTGTGGACATTTATACATGGAAGTAAATCTAAACTAAATACTAAAGTAGTAACCACGGTCATGGACTTTCCATTCTTTCTTCGTCTAGCATCGACGACGACACGGACATCCTCCTACGATGAAAAGAAGGAGCGTTAATCCCGGGACTCAGTACAATCTCAAGAGTCATAGGTTTACTTACAGACGATCCAGCTTCAGCACGATCCGATCCATACCGGGCAGTAGCTCTAACAGTCCGCTTAGGCCTTACATTATGAGGAGTAGCATTCTTCTTACAGTCCTACAACAAATCATTCTCTTGTGATCAACAATCTCGATCGAACAGAGACAAGAAAGGAGAAGAAGAATAAGTGAGATAGACGTTGCTATTTCACGCTTCGACTGAAGATCATCTTGAGAAGAAATGCTATTGCTCGACATGACAACAAGGAGGTAAGATCAAAACTTCTCTGCACAATGAAACTGACTCAGGAATGGAAGAAATATTTGCGTGGATCATAGATTTGGAGTCTTGAAGATATATATATTAGGCGATAGTCATCACTCGCGAATAGTCAACTCAGTTACGAGTTTCACTAAAACCCTAGGCTTCAAAGATCGATACTGAAGACGCGGAGGAAAATAACGCACTGGGGACTGAACATCACGGGGCAAAGGATAGGCAACACGGCCTTGTACACGTCATGAATTCTCAGCCGTGTGTTATGTTACTTCTCATGAAAATCGACAAGTCATGATGGATTTGAATGTATGGACATTGGTCCATGTCATGGATTAGAAGAAATCGATGTTAACAAAATGTTCATCATTCATAAGAAAAGTCTAATTGAAGTAAAGTCATTTAAACAGTCAAAAGAAAGATATCCACTATGAAGACTAAAAGGGAATGCTCTAACGTGTAAAGAAGATGGAAGTAAAACTACTCGTCGGACTCATATGAATTGTCAGATTCATCGTCACTATCCTTCTCGGAATCATCTTCTATAGAGTCACTGTCATAATCATTGGTGGAGTCCGGTGGACGGAAGATAATATCATCATCATCTGAATCCGAGTCATCTTCTGCTGCATCTTCAGCTTCAATCTTCTTCATCATCCTCTGATGCTCTCTTTCATATCGATCAGGCTTAATGTAACGCTCGGATGGTTCCCATGTGATCTCTTCTTCAGAAGCATCAGCATCAGAATCAGAAGGCACTCCTCAACCCTCTGTCTCTTACGCCGGGTACGATCTTTCTCACGTTGACGGGCATCCTCCTTTTTGTCTTCAGCTCCTCTTTTCTTGAGTTCAGCAAAAGAGACTCTTCGCTCACCCAAGGGAACATTAAGCTTCGCCCCTTCATGGGGAACCCTAGCCCTAGAATCAGATGCTAAGTAGTATCGATACCTCTGTTGAACTAATAATGCTAAGTAGTAAAAGATATTAAAGATCACAATAATAAAAAAGAACTCAAATATAATGTAAAAGCTTATAAGTTATCATGAGACACAAGAGATTATGTGGTTCGACATTTGTCTACGTCCACGGGGTAATGAGTGGTTATTTTGTGCTAAGTATGGTGGTTACAAAGATCTTAAATTCTTTCCAAAGTAATAAAGAGAACTCAAGTTCAAGTAAATACTTAAGTTCTAAACATTAAAGAGGTATAAGCTTAAGACTAGATCTTCTCTCCTAGATATTGAATACCCTTATTTTGTTGGTGAGGCTTGGTATTTATAGCCCCTTCTGCTGATATACCTTTCGTACACATTGTACCTTCGTTCACCGCTCGCCTTATCCAATCGACCTTGCCACCTCAGCTGACCCATGTTCCTTCGGGAACTCCCCAACCTTAGTATAGGTTGTACCTTCGTTCACCGCCAGCTTCTACCAATCGGGTTATGCCACATATTCTCTCTCCACGTGCTTTGGTTATGCGTTTAGATAAGGGATTTGAGCATTTAATGCTGGTTAGATATCCCATCTACCTTTGTCCCTTCGCCGGCTGCCTCCTTGTAGACTAGGTTTTTACTCTTCTAATCTCAACCGTCGAGGCATCCTTTCTTGGGACGAGATAAAATAGATCTACGAAGGTATAGTTTGTAACTCAGGCTTCTCTGTATAGCGAGGGCTACACAGTTAACTTCTGAATGCGGCCACTAAAATCGTGATGCGTGTCCTGCAGAATATTGGTATTCACAGTTCTAACAGATGCGGCTGAAGAAAAGAAAGTGGACTCCCTATTTGGTATTGGAAGCTGTTGTCATGTTTTTCTCTAGTGGTAGTTGAAACACGTTTTGTATACTTGAATAATGTTAATTGTATGCTTGACAATGATCTGAAAGAACTTGGAACAGAAGGAAATTAATATTAATCGGGTACTGCCAACACAAAACACGTCAGGCACAATATATAATGAGGCGTCCTCATTGATCTGAAGAAGTAGAACATGGCAATACGGCATAAAACGACGAACGTACTTTTCATTCAGCTTCCAGTAATCCAAGTGCAAATATCATTAATTAGTCCCATATTAGCCAATGCAATTCCGAGGATCTTCTATATCTTAGCGTTGGACTACTGATCGCCATTTGGCAATGGATTGGATGCTCATTGTAATAGTCCTACATTGGCTATCAGCCATCTTCTGCTTTCAGCAACGTTGTTCACCTTGCGTGATGGGTGGCTTGGCTGAGCCTCTCCATCCTTGCTGATTGGTTTTTATTTTTGCCATATGTGTGGCTTGGCTGAGCCTCTCCATCCTTGCTGATTGGTTTTTATTTTTACCATTGTTTTGGGTTTTGGATGGATTGGATGCATGGCTAACACAAAACACGTCAGACACAATGCATATGGATTCCCTAATGAGCCCGCTCGTTGATTTGAAGAAGTAGAACATGACAATACGGTCTAAAAAACGAATGGAATTTTCAGCTTCAAGTATTTTTTTTAAAGGTTAAGTAAGGCTTTATTTATTTATTTTAACAAAGTGAGGATTCATTGATTAAATGCTCTAAAGAGCGAGTACAGACCTCAAACAGACGTACAGGACAAATGACATCGTACTAATGACCAACATACCTATAAAGCTTTAGCGAACAACAATTGGTAATTCCCAGGGCATACTTATAAGGGCAGGGCCGGGCCGGGATAATAGGGGAAGCAGGGAAAGCCCCACTTCGGGGCAACAAGGCTCAGGGGGCAACAAAATAGTTGTTCTGCTATTTGGGTTTTTGTTAAAAATAAAACATTGTAGGGGATTATTCATAATTGTGTTGTATACCGGACATATATTGAATAGTCAGTGCTAAAATGGAAGTGTTTTACCCATTCCATCGGATAATCATTACCGGCGGGATTATAAAAGAAAAAAAAGACAATCAGAACTTTTAGGATCTTGGAGTGAAGTTATAAAGGTTTTCTAATTCTCATCTTCAATCTCTCATTCTTCTTTTGTATGCTTGTATATGTTCATTCTCTTGATAGTTCACTATTATGATTGTTCGATTATTGTAGAAAAAAATGATCGTTGATGTAATTATGGGGGCAACAAAAAATTGTATGCTTCAGGGCAAAAACAACTCAGGACCGGCCCTGATAAGGGAAATTGCAATCCACACGGAAACCCGATACAAAAGATCGAACGATGCATTAAACACCAGTCTCGAAAAGTATCACTAACTAGGTCCAATCGTCAAAGACATAAACACAAAGAAAGCCAACGTAAAAAAGCCAACATAAGCAAAGACAAAGCCGCCAACATCAACGAACAGCAGCAGAAGGCAACCGTAAGCAACCCACAACAGCTTCACTCAGTCCAATCCAGATAGCAGAAATATCCGACCCGCGACCCGACCCGAATAGAAAACCCGTTGGATTAGACCCGATCCAACAAAACCAGTAAACCCTCCCTGCAAATCTTCATGAGAAGGAAGAAGAAAATGACCTTTCTTCACCAAGAAAAATTAATCACCACCACCATCATAAATGCCGATGATGAAAATCAAAGAAAATCGCAGCTGTGACTGCAACCCACCACCAAAAAATTTCAACCACACAAAATTCCACCATCAAAACCATCAAAACGTACTCCCGTCTCAAAACTGAAGGAACCCATATCAGATGCAGCACCCAACAATGAAGGATAAACTTGAAAGAAAACGAGAGGAATAAGCAAGAACCAACATCGACTAGATTAAACCAGAAAATCGAATTCACAACAGTAAACAAGTGCATGAACAAAGATGAAGAAACCCAATCACCATCCCCCAAGTTGCACAGCACCACTACTTTCAATTCAATGGAAAACTATTCGATGAGGAGAAAACCACTCATCCAAAATCAAAAAAACTAAAATTAGAAGCTCCACGGTACCAAGAGCAACTCAAATCCATTCCCGAAGGACCAGATCTGAGTTGGTTTGAGTCGGAAAAACAAAAAAAATTTCTGCTCTTTTTTATCGCCTCTATTTCTCTCTCCTAAAAGATAAGGACCAAGAATGATGCAGTACAAGTTTTCTAAGTAAGGCTTTACTGTTTACTTTAGATTCTGTAATTAATTCTGCTTTTGGTTGTTCCTTTTGTATTTTCATCTTTTAGCCTTTTTTGGCCGTAATCTTTCGTTGTTGGTTCAATAAAATTGTTTGATTAAGCAAAAAAGAAAAATAAAGAACAGGCATGAACAGCAAAGGTAGTTTTCATTCAGCAACATTTTTTTTTCCGGGTGTTTAATTAAAATATAACAGAAGATTTACAAAATTTAATGCGTAATCTGCACCAAACAGGTTCTTGGCAAGCATCGATTATCTTCAGAGTTTCTGTGGACATTTATACATGGAAGTAAATCTAAACTAAATACTAAAGTAGTAACCACGGTCATGGACTTTCCATTCTTTCTTCGTCTAGCATCGACGACGACACGGACATCCTCCTACGATGAAAAGAAGGAGCGTTAATCCCGGGACTCAGTACAATCTCAAGAGTCATAGGTTTACTTACAGACGATCCAGCTTCAGCACGATCCGATCCATACCGAGCAGTAGCTCTAACAGTCCGCTTAGGCCTTACATTATGAGGAGTAGCATTCTTCTTACAATCCTACAACAAATCATTCTCTTGTGATCAACAATCTCGATCGAACAGAGACAAGAAAGGAGAAGAAGAATAAGTGAGATAGACGTTGCTATTTCACGCTTCGACTGAAGATCATCTTGAGAAGAAATGCTATTGCTCGACATGACAACAAGGAGGTAAGATCAAAACTTCTCTGCACAATGAAACTGACTCAGGAATGGAAGAAATATTTGCGTGGATCATAGATTTGGAGTCTTGAAGATATATATATTAGGCGATAGTCATCACTCGCGAATAGTCAACTCAGTTACGAGTTTCACTAAAACCCTAGGCTTCAAAGATCGATACTGAAGACGCGGAGGAAAATAACGCACTGGGGACTGAACATCACGGGGCAAAGGATAGGCAACACGGCCTTGTACACGTCATGAATTCTCAGCCGTGTGTTATGTTACTTCTCATGAAAATCGACAAGTCATGATGGATTTGAATGTATGGACATTGGTCCATGTCATGGATTAGAAGAAATCGATGTTAACAAAATGTTCATCATTCATAAGAAAAGTCTAATTGAAGTAAAGTCATTTAAACAGTCAAAAGAAAGATATCCACTATGAAGACTAAAAGGGAATGCTCTAACGTGTAAAGAAGATGGAAGTAAAACTACTCGTCGGACTCATATGAATTGTCAGATTCATCGTCACTATCCTTCTCGGAATCATCTTCTATAGAGTCACTGTCATAATCATTGGTGGAGTCCGGTGGACGGAAGATAATATCATCATCATCTGAATCCGAGTCATCTTCTGCTGCATCTTCAGCTTCAATCTTCTTCATCATCCTCTGATGCTCTCTTTCATATCGATCAGGCTTAAGTAAATCTAAACTAAATACTAAAGTAGTAACAAGAATTCCAACAAATTAAACGAATCAACACAAAGGCAAGATGCTTAAGGTTACGTTAAGTGTAATTATAATAAAATAGTCCCACATTAGACGACGCAATTCCAAATATGTTGTACTCCCTCCGGCCCTAATTAGATGACCTAGTCTTAGTTTGCAAGTTTTTAAGACAAGAATGTTAGTAAAACTTAGAAATAATTTATCTATTAAACTATATCACGGTTTTGCGTAAATTTTATAAAGTTAAAAAACATTTTAAAACACCTACATAACGAATATAAACATAACTATCAAATTATACATATTTTTTATAGTAACAAAAATAAGTCATCTATTTATAGGACAAAACTTAAAACCAAGTAGATCATCTAATTAGGGACGGAGAGAGTATATCATATCTTAAAGTTAGACTACAAATCGCCAATTGACCATGGATTGGATGCGCATTCTAATAGCCCTATATGCTGATTGGTTTTTTTACTCTTGTGTCTTTTGCCTCTAAAGATTTTCTTTTGAGTGATCCATTTCGAATTTTACGGGATCTTTATCTTTTTGACCGCCATACTTGTGCTGTGGTGTAAACATAAGGTGTTGTATATCAAGTAACAATCAGGCACAATATGGATTCTTCAGTGAGGCTAGCGTCCCTTGATTTGAAGAAGTCGAACATGGCATTAAACAAAGTGTTGTATACCAAGTAACAATCATGCACAATATAGATTCTTCAGTGAGGCCAGCGTCCGTTGATTTGAAGAAGTCGAACATGGCATTAAACAACGGAGGAATTTTTCAGCTTGACCGTTGAAGTAATCTTGAGGTTAAGTGTACCACATTGGTTTTTTTTGGATTGGTTTATTTGAGCCTCTGGTTCCTGGGCAGAGCCTCTCCATCCATTGTTGATCGGTTTTTTTGCGAGCTTGTGATTCCGCAGTTTTGTGTATGTAACTGTCACAGCTTGTCGTAGTGGTAGGGCTCAGCTTTGCGAGCCTCGCTGATGAGCCTCTCCATCCATTGCTGATTGGTTTTTTTACTATACAACCAACACAAACTTCATAGCCAAGACTCTCATCGACTCAAACATCATTACATCATTGGCGCAGTTATAACCAAACCTATAAGTGCGGCCGTCGAAGCTATGATGACAATCAACTTTCGGAACTATTATATCCTTGAACTAGGGAATCACCCGTGCCTTACGGCACGGGCTATTTCACACCGTCTCATTCTGTGGTGCTTTGCTGTCCCCCAAGCCACACAGTTAAGAATTCCGAAGGGCGATATTTATTCTGAAAACCACCACGGTTGATATTCAAATTGGAACCCATGTGGTTTGCTCTTATAGTTTTTAGGTTACCCAGGATCACTAAACAGTAAACAACCTAGGTTCAGGGTCCGACAAACTTGCACAAAACAGTCCCAACTATTATACTTCAGCTGTGACCTGATCCCACTTCACGTTCCTGGGAAGAACTACAGAAAATGTGGAAATGCTCCAGAAGATATTGATGTTTGGAATCAGGTAGGTGATGATGATATCATTCTCTTTCAAGAGACTCTTCTTCCTGCGCGTAGCGATAACAGTGATGTTTTGGATCAGCTAGGCTGCAGAACATTCTCTGATCTATTTGTACTGCGCTGTGAGGGAATCTCTAATATCGGTAGTATGAATAGACACAGTGTGTTATCAAAATCCGAATCACATATTGTAAAAGAATTGTATATTCCGGTTACCAACGCATTACCATTAGGATACTTTAATTATGCCTTGGGCTATTTTTCTTATTACCTCATTTGTCAGAGTCGTTTTTAATGGCTATTGTAGAGGAATTATTTGTGATAAACAAAGATATATATTCGTAACTGCTTGACGTTGTTTTATTTAGGGAGCTAATGCTCTACATGGAAATCAAACTTTAAAATTTTAAAAAAGATCATGCAGTCAGCAGCTCTATGAATTTTGAAATCAACTAATCAACGTCTTCCATAGAAATTTCTCCATATTCTTCCTTCACGGCGCATTTCCCCCCTATATCTGTGAAAGCTTTAGTGCCTGCCAGTGAGATGTTGCCAAGCTTCCAAACCCGTGGAGTACAGATTTTTTTTGGATCAGATGGTGAATACAAATTCTGCAATGTGCAATGTTGTTCCTGCAATTTGTATAATACCCATTAGATGGCAATGTTTTAAATGTGTACCCATCACAAAATATATTAGTGATGTTGTAGTATGTCCAGGAGTTTTTTTTGATGAATGTTTTGGTAATTTCGAAAGTCTCAGCCCTCTTATCACCTCCATATGTCGGTAACTCCACCTGGAAGACAATTTGGCGATGAAGAACCCGGTAAAGAACGTCGAACACATGTTGAACTCCCTTGTCCTATTCCAAATTAAAAGTATCGTCAATTTTAAGTTACATAATATACATCCTTCCAAAATCAAAACGTCTATACCTCATTTATTTGCATCAAGGAAGCAGCCGTATGGCCTAGCAATTCCTCTGCCGCAATTCCCCTGGCTAGGAACATTGTTGTTTCGTTCCCATCAGAAACCGTCATTGTCAAGCGCAGGCTGTCAATTTTTGTAGAAATTATGTATCTTTTATGCGTATAGTTTTTATAAATTGATTGTAGACTAAGAAACAGAACATATGAAACCCAATCAGACAAAACAACATCAGAAAGCTTAATGATTTTTGAGGTTCGTTTTGGAAACCTTAAGATGTCACACAAAGTAATAAAATTGAAAAAAATCGAAAATGCAAGGGTTACTTAAAGGGTAATCAGATTAGGCCATTTTTTTTATATAATTATAACTTTGTTTTAGCCACTGGATCATGAAATCCCTTATTAATCTGGGAATGACTCGTGCTGAAATGACATCACGACATATATGAACTTACTGGTGCCATCAACTTTGATCTTTCTTAACTTCATTACGCTGCCATCATCAACCACCCTTGCTCACAAAGGTACAAAGACCGGTAAACGTCAGTTTAACACCAATTGTTCTGTAACCTATCGGCATGACTCAATGAAAACCTCTTCGACATGCCAATAACCCAGTTCTGCATAAAATGTAACCTATCAGCATGACTCAATTGAAATAATTTAACTATTTCACAAACAACAAATAATAAAAAATATAACCTATCAGCATGACTCTATTGAAATAAATTTAACTGCGTTATACGATGGCCATATTTATATCACAAAAAACAAATAATACAAAATTTCTTTAGTTTGTCCAGTTTTACTCCAGGCGACAAATAACACCACGATAGAACCTTATAAATTAATTATTAAGTAATCAATAGAGATTAAATTAAGGATGAGACTAAATTAATATTATTAATTAGACCTGCATATGATCCAGAAGCTATTTTGTTGACAAAATTACGTCAAAGCCAAAAGAGAAATCAGAATCTATTCCTCAAATTTGTAGCAGTAATTTGATTCGGATGAGGCTCCGGTCTAGTTAGACTACTTAGGTTGACAATTCCTATCCAGTATAAAGACTCTCAAATTCTCAAACTACTTACCATATAGCTAAACAACACGTCCAGGTTAAGCAAGCTAGCCAAGTTTTAAAATAAGTCAGAGACTCAGAATACTGTGGAAGCATGTTGCTTACCTGTGTGCATTCCGGGACTGAATGTGTAGTATTTACTTCATACTTGCTTTCCATATCTATCTGGAGCATCCATCTGGCCATCCGTGGTGCAGGAACATTCTGCATTATTGCATTTAGCAACACAATAATAAATAATAGAACTCCATGTCAGAAAATAAAGTATTTGTGAAACTACTCCCAAATGAAGAACACAAAGCACAATCTTTCTTCTTTGTTTCTTGGCCAACCAATACAAAAGACCTCCTATATAAAAGAGTGTGATCCTCAAAGATAAATGATAATCCAAGCAAATATCCTAAGCTAGGTAACAATATATGCCCCATATCTCCTAAGATGGGCAAGATATTATACAGGATACAATGCCAAATATATTACAAGATACAATGCCAAATATACCGAGAATATATTTGGCTAATACCCCCCTCAAGTTGGAGCATGAAGAGTCGAAATGCCCAACTTGAGAAGAAGAGATTGGAATTGTTTACGACCCAAAGCTTTAATGAGAATGTCAGCTAGCTGAGAAGCATTATGAACATAAGATGGAGCTATAGTACCACGAAGAAGTTCATCACGCACGAAATGGCAATCAATCTCGATATGCTTGGTTCTTTCGTGAAAAACAGGGTTGTTAGCAATGTGCAAAGCAGCCTGACTATCACAATGAAGAGGAACCGGTGTAGGGTGCTTTATACCAAGGCTCCGGAGTAAACCTTTTAACCATATAATTTCACAAGTGGTAGAAGCCATATCACGGTATTCGGCTTCAGCAGAAGATCGAGATATCGTTGTTTGCTTCTTTGTTTTCCAAGAAATAGGAGATCCTCCCAGTAAAACAAAATGTGCAGTAAGGGACCGACGACTGAGAGGACAACTAGCCCAGTCTGCATCACAATAAGCATGAAGAACAAGAGTAGAATCAGATCGAAGGAGAATACCTTGTCCAGGACTACTCTTTAAGTAGCGAACAACACGCAAAGCAGCATCCCATTGCGAGTGAGTAGGACGTTGCATAAAAAGAGATAAAATATGAACGGAGTAAGAGAGCTCAGGTCATGTGATAGTAAGATAAACCAACCTTCCCACCAGACGCCTATAACGAGCGGGGTCATCCAAAAGCTTGTCTGACGCAAGAGCCAATTTGTGATTTTCCTCCATCGGAATGCTAGAAGGTTTAGAACCAAGAAGACCTGTCTCAGTTAGAATGTCAAGAGCATACTTACGTTGACATAGAAAAATCCCTTGTGAACTCCGAGCTACCTCAATACCAAGAAAATATTTCAATTTTCCCAAATCCTTCATATGAAAACACTTACAAAGATAAGTCTGAAACTTACGAATAGCAGAGCTATTATTTCCAGCAATAACCAGATCATACACATACACAAGAATGTGCAGAATAACACCGTGTTTCCGATATACAAATAAAGAATGATCAGAAGCACTGGTAGAAAAGCCATATGAACGCAAAGCGGTTGCCAACTTTGCGTACCAGCATCGTGGAGCTTGTCGTAAACCATACAGGGATTTACGCAATTTGCACACTTTGCCAGACAAACCATTACTAAATCCAGGAGGTGGTCGCATATATACTTCCTCATTCAAATCACCGTGAAGGAAAGCATTATGAACATCCATTTGTACCAATTCCCAATTATTAATAGCAGCGACAGCCAAGAAAGTGCAGACAGTGACCATTTTGACAGTAGGAGCAAAAGTCTCTGTGTAATCAATCCCTTCCTTTTGATGATTGCCAAGGACTACCAACCTGGCTTTATAACGCTCAACTGAACCGTCAGATCGACGTTTGATACGGAAGACCCACATACACCCAATGGCAGTCTTCCCTGGGGGTAGAATTTCTACTGTACAAGTTTGATTGGCAAACAAGGCCTCAATCTCACGTTTCATTGCCTCACGCCATCGAGGATCAGCCATTGCTTCCTTGAAAGAAGTAGGCTCCTTATCACTTGAAATAGCTGCAAGAAAGTGACGATGGGAAGTAGAAAAAGCATTACAATTCACAAAGTGAGTTATAGGGTAGGGAGTACCTGAGGATTGGATAGGTACAGGAGAAGAGTCGTGGGAAACCATATTTGTGTTAACGTTCTTCCACTGAACATATTCTCGATGCCTTACATTATCTGTACGTGTACGTTTACCACGACCAAGCTCATCGGCAGATAATGAACTTGCAGGCATATCATCGTGCACTGAAGATGGTACAGACTCAATGTTTTGAGAAGATACGGCAGTGTCTAACGCAGAAACTGGACTAATATCTGCTGCTGAGTCACGCAGATCTGCTGAGGAAGTAGTGTCCAGACTGGACGACTGATTTGCTGAAGAACTACCAACTTCATCTTCAGAAGTTGATTGCGTCGAGTGCTGTAGTGGAGGAGTAATTGTCGTAACGTCGTCAGAGATATCCAGACTGGACGACTGATTTGCTGAAGAACTACCAACTTCATCTTCAGAAGTTGATTGCGTCGAGTGCTGTAGTGGAGGAGTAATTGTCGTAACGTTGTCAGAGATATCCGGCTGTAGAGGTGGAACAAACGCAGCATCTTGGAAGTCATCAGTGTGTGGGAAAGAACACACATCACTCGAATCATCGGAATACAAAGACTGAAGTTGTGACAGTTCTTGGGGATTGGCCAAAGGGAAGTTGTCTTCCAAAAATTGAACATCCCGTGACTCAAAATAACTTCCTGTAGAGAGATCAAAAAGATGCAAACCTTTCTTCCCGAAAGGATATCCAAGAAAAATACACCATCGACTGCGACTGTCAAATTTGTCAGAAGGATGAAGATTCTTCGCATAACATAAGCATCCAAACACTCTAATGAAATCAAGATTGGGAGCAGTTCCATACAGAAACTCATAAGGTGTTTTGAAGTTGAGTACACGAGAAGGAGTTCTGCTAATCAAATACGCAGCGGTTAAAACACATTCTCCCCAAAAATCAATAGGCAAAGACGCCTGAAAACGAAGAGCACGAGCAACATTGAGAATATGACGATGTTTTCGTTCCACCCTAGCGTTTTGCTGAGGTGTTTTGACAATGGAAGTTTGATGAATAATATCGTTCATACGAAAATGTTCTGTAAGACCCTTAAACTCGGTCCCATTGTCACTTCGCATGATTTTCACCTTTTTGGAAAATTTTCGTTCAATCAACGCAAAAAAATTTCTCATTAAATTAGGCACCTCATCTTTAGTTTTCATTAAGAAAACCCAAACACAACGAGAATAATCGTCCACAATAGTCAAAAAATATCTTGAGTTGCAAGCCCGATTAGCGCGATAAGGACCCCAAACATCACAATGGATTAACGCAAACAAATCGGTTGCTTTATTATCACTTAATGGAAAAACATTACGAGTCTGCTTGGCTCGATAACATATATCGCAAGCATGAAAATCTAACTGACCAGTAGTACCACAGACTGGAGGCAAAAACTTCAGTGCTTGCATGGAAGGATGTCCAAGGCGTTTGTGCCATAAAGATGTAGAAGAAGCCCCAGATACAGCATTAACACGAGTTGGTTCCCACGACATTAGGCAATAAAGCCCCTCCATAAGTTTACCCGTACCAATCGTCATCCCCAAGGTATGGTCCTGTATAACACACTCAGAGTTAGTAAATTGAAAACGAATGATATTCTTAACATGTCGAGAAGTTAAGAATTGAGAAACGGAGATGAGATTGCAGGTGAATGTTGGCACAAAAAATACATCAAATAAAACAAGAGATGGATTCAACTTGACAATGCCCATTTTGGTCGCCTTAATGCTTGCACCATTAGGTAAACCTATTTGAATAGGTTGAACTGTACGAAGAGAAAGAAAAAGAGATTCATCACAGCACACATGATTTGAAGCACCAGTGTCGATAATCCATACATGAACACCCTTACCATTGAGACGAACATGATTCATAGATGCTGAAACGTCACTAATAGTAACATTAATTTTGACAGATTCAGAAGAATGTTCAACTGAAGATTGTTGAACAAATGACTCACCCATAGATCGAAAAAATAAAAAATGGCTCACGATACCATAAAGTATTTGTGAAACTACTCCCAAATGAAGAACACAAAGCACAATCTTTCTTCTTTGTTTCTTGGCCAACCAATACAAAAGACCTCCTATATAAAAGAGTGTGATCCTCAAAGATAAATGATAATCCAAGCAAATATCCTAAGCTAGGTAACAGTATATGCCCCATATCTTCTAAGATGGGCAAGATATTATACAGAATACAATGCCAAATATATTACAAGATACAATGCCAAATATACCGAGAATATATTTGGATAATAGAAAATCATCAAACAGAACCAAAATCTTCAAACCAAACTGCGAGAGTACAAAAAAAAAAAAACTTTCTCAATTTTGGGAAGAAACCGTACATAAAAAGCCTAAACAAACTGCTCTGATAACTGAAAAAGAAGTTTAAGCTTTAAGCCTTATAAAGACAGAAATTATAAAGAAAAAGTGAAGTACCTGCACTCAATTTTTGGAAGATGTTAAAGTATACATTCAAACCTGTACAAATCCATACTCTAATTGGTCCGCGAGTTATAAGCCCAAATGAGTCACTATCCATGCACAAAAAACCCGTCAAAACAAAAGTAACACAAAAACCCAAAAAAATAAAATTTTGATGAAACCAATTTTGAAATTTGGGGATTTTGTATCAAGTTTTTAAAATTTTGGGGTTTTTGTATAATTTAGTTTAAGATGGAGTTTTAATGAATCCCAATATTTGAATGGGGTTTTTATACCACAAGTTTGGTCACCTTGGATTTTTATGACTAGTTTTGTACTCTAATTAGCAAAAGCAAAGTCTGAAAAACAGATTTACATATAATTTGAAGAAAACAGTTTCTATGCAAAAAATTCTATAAATTGTGGAAAATGCACTCGGTACAGTACAATATATAGATCTTCTCCCGTCCAAATTTCAACACCCCCAAGTAAAAAAAAAAATCACCGAGTGGGCTTACCACAATTAAACGACAATTCCTCGTGCGGTGGCTAGTTAGTGCATTTTATATTAATCAATCAACTATTTAGGAATGACGTTTTTTCCCTACAACTCTCTTTCTATCTGCAGGATGGAATTATCTTTATGGTACAAAATAGTTAATTACTAAAGATACATTTGTCATGGACCCACACCTTCTACCGAGAGCTTAATAAGACGAGGATTCAAGCACTTCGACAGTTCGACTGCATACCATACAACGTAGCTGAATATAAAATTCAGTTATTAGCCAAAAGTTGTTTCCAGGAATCATTTTTCTGATTTGCTTAACAATAATACAAAGTTATTATTAAGGGATTCACATGTATATTTTGTATATACAGTGGTTATAATATATCTCCTATGTTACGAAAGATATTAGTTTAGTATAATTTTATCTCCATATTGTAAAGCCGCATGAGGTCTATTTAGACACAGGTTTATCCTGCATTGTACTCAAGCTTTTGAGTAATACACAAAACCTTCAAATTCTTATCTTGTCGTTTCATGACATCTGAGCCAAAATCGAAATATCCTAAATAATTGAAAATCAGAAGTTAATCACTATTTTAGCATCATGGATTGGGAAGAATCAACTTCTTATGGTAAACCTAAAATTGATTCAATTTTACAGGCGAAATAATCAAATGCGTATAATTTCAAGGATGTACGTAATACAGTGAAACGAAATGGCGATGATTATGAACAAGATGAACAAGTTGTTGTTAATACCGCACTTATGAATATTGATGTGAATTCTAATGGAAGCTGTCTTTCATCACAAGATCGACTACAACTTTTTAATACTCTCACAGATGCACAGTGGGAACACGTTGTGAATATGCTTAATTCGTCGAATAAGGATGTTAATTCGTCGAATAAGTGGATACTTGATACAGGGGCTTCAAGGCTTATGACAAGAAGGAGAGAGTTTTTGTGTAAAACATATCAAATAGGTTTTTCTTCCGTAAAACTTCCGAAGGGGACATACACAATTGCTTCATGTGAAGGCACTGTGGTGTTTGGAGATAATATGAGATTATATCGTGTTTTATATGTTCCTGATCTTCACTGTAACTTGATTTCGTTAGCATGTTTAATTAAAGATCTGAAATGCATTGTCACTTTGACTGATAAGTTGTGTGTGATACAGGACCGCACTACGAGGACGCTGATTGGTGTGGGAGAGGAACGAGACGGGGTTTATACACTACAAAACAAGTAGCTTCTAGGGACGGCTGTTTTGAAAAAACCTTCCCTAAAGAAGGATATTTGGGACGGTGATGGCCTGACCGTCCCTAATAGTCATAGAATATTTAAATCAAGGCTAAAATATGTCCGTCCAAAAAAAAAAAACATGGCCAAATAGTATTAGTGACGGTGGAACAGGGGACGGTACATAAACCGTCCCTAATACCTCTTGGGACGGTTTTTTGTCCTCTTGGGACGTTTTTTGGCCGTCCCAAGAGGCCTTCTGTTTTTTAGTGATATCTTCCACAGTGGAGCGCAGATTATGGTAAATCGAGTTACTACTAGTGAAGATTATAATTTATGGCATAGGTGTCTTGGTTATCCTTCTAATAAGATTATTTCTTTGTTTCCTGGTATGAACAAAGTTGATTGTCAGAAGTTTCTCAATGAACCATGTGATACCTGTTTTAAGGCTAAGCAAACTCGTGCTAGTTTCCCTATTAGTGAGAATAAAGCTAATGATATCTTCAGTTTAGTTCATTGTGATGTATGGGGTCCGTATCGTAATTCATCTTCTTGTGGTGCACATTATTTTCTTACGATCGTTGATGATTATTCTCGTTGTGTTTGGGTTTATTTGATGTCACACAAAACTGAGGTGGTGAAGAATTTTCAGAATTTTTGTGTTATCGCTAAGACACAATTTGATAGACAAGTTAAGCAGTTTCGTAGTGATAATGGTACGGAATTTCGTCCATTGATTCCATTCTTTTCTGAGCAAGGAATAGAATTTCAAACCTCATGTGTGGATACACCACAATAAAATGGGAGAGCGGAACGCAAACATCGTTATATATTGAATGTGGGTCGTGCTTTGCGTTTTCAAGCAAATTTACCTCTTCGGTTTTGGGGTGAGTGCATTCTAACCGCTGCTTATATTATTAATCGCACGCCGACTCCCTTGCTTAATGGGAGAACTCCGTATGAAATGTGACATAGGAAGCCTCCTATTTATAATCTTATTCGGGTATTTGGATGTTTGTGCTATGCAAGTATTGTGCCTCGTGATCGTGATAAATTTAATCCACGAAGTCGAAGATGTATTTTTGTTGGTTATCCTTATAGAAAAAAGGGTTGGAGGTTATTTGATTTGGAAACGAAACATTTTTTTTATGTCTCGTGACGTAGTTTTCTTTGAAAACAAATTTCCTTACAGTGAGGTTTGTTTAGATGATAATAATCAAGGGTGCCAAAATGATTTGGATACAAGGTTGGACACGTCTGTAGAACAGACAGATTTTTTATCTGACAGTACTGTTAATCCGGATAATATTTCAACTGGGAGGGAACTGAATGTGTCTGACAGTACAATTGATCTGGGTGTATCGGACACAGGTGGACAGATATTGTCCGGCGGTGACACAACACTAGCATACACAGAAGAGAGAGTTCCGGGTGGTGACAAAACATCAACTGACACAGCAGCCGAAGAACAAAACAGCAACAGACTACTGACAAAGAGACAGAATGTCAGTTCTCCTGGCAGACAATATTTGTCCACTAGTGACAGTAATCCACGAAGTCATGTTCAGAACCATTTGAGTGACGGAAGGCCAATAGTCACAAGAAAGTCTACTGCTCCAGGCAGTCATGTCTCGAGAAATGATAGAAGTCCAACAGTCACAGGGAGTGACATAACTCGACAAGGATTGTCAACAGATTTGAGAGATGTTTTTGTCTCATCTGAGGTCCTGCAAAATTCCGTTTCTACAGGATATGATGCAGATTTATCTCCGGCTACAAAAAGTGATGTCACTGATGATATTTCTGATAAGGAAGTTCGACGAAGTGCTCGGTCTCGGGTACCTAATACGCGGTTTAAGGATTATTTATGCAATACTGCCAAAACAATAGACCTCGGCTCCTCAACTCCTCACTCGTCAACCTCCTCAGGTATGCCTTATTCCGTAACTAATTATGTCTCGTGTGATAATTTCTTTGCTAACCACACTCAGTTTTTGGCGGCTATTACTTAGACTCTTAAGGAACCAACCAGTTATGCTGAAGCTGTGAAACTTCCATGTTGGCGCGTCGCAATGACTGAGGAAATTGGCGCTCTTGATAAAGGCTATTGGCTGTAAGTGGGTTTACAAAATTAAATATAATTCTGATGGCAGTGTCGAAAGGTATAAAACTCGATTGGTTGTTCTTGGTAATAGACAGGTTGAAGGGGTTGATTACCATGAGACCTTTGCTCCCGCAGCCAAGATGGTTTCGGTTAGAACTTCTTTGGCAGTCGCAGTGTCTCAAGATTGGGAGTTGCACCAAATGGATGTTCACAATGTATTTCTACATGGGGATCTTGATGAGGAAGTATGTATGCAACTTCCTCCAGGCTATTCGACTACTTCTTCGGGCAAAGTATGTCGTCTTCATAAATCTTTGTATGGTCTTCATCAAGATCCACGTAAATGCTAAGATTGCAAATGCTCTTAAGACTTTTGGGTTTATACAATCTTATGCTGATTACTCTCCATTTACTCTACGACGAGGTGAGAATTCCATTAATGTACTTGTTTATGTTGATGATTTGATCATTGCTGGGAACAATTCCGCTGCTATTGCTACTTTTAAAGCATACTTAAGTCGGTGCTTTCATATGAAATATTTAGGTCCTCTCAAGTATTTTCTGGGTATTGAAATATCTCGAGGTACTGATGGTCTATTTTTATCACAACGAAAATATACCTTGGATATACTTTCTGAGACTGGACTTCTTAGAGCCAAACCAGCTGCTTCACCTATTGATCAACATCATCGCTTGGCTCTAGATGATGGACCTTTGTATTCAGATTCATCTCAGTATCGTCGACTTATTGGACGTTTGATTTATTTGAACATCACACGTCCTGAATTGTTTTATTCGGTGCACGTATTGGCTCAGTTCATGCAACTTACTGCTTATTGTGACTCTGATTGGGCCTCCTGCCCTCTTAGTCGTCGTTCTCTTACCGACTATTTTATATTTTGGGAGGTTCACCTATATCTTGGAAGACAAAGAAGCAGCACACGGTGTCGCGTTCTTCCGCCGAGGCTAAGTACCGTTCTATGGCTCATACTTGTAGTGAGCTCACTTGGCTCAAGGCGTTATTGAAATCTCTTGGTGTGTTCCACTCTCAGCCTATGCGTCTTTATTGTGACAGTCAATCCGCGCTTCATATTGCTGCTAATCCTGTTTTTCATGAGCGCACCAAACACATTGGGATTGATTGTCACTACGTACGTGATCACATTCAATCGGGTGCTATTGCCACTTCTCATATTCGCACAACCGCTCAACTTGCAGATATCTTCACCAAAGCGCTTGGACGTCCTCAGTTTGAGCTTCTTCTTCGCAAGTTGGGCATTCGTGATCTCCATGCTCCAACTTGAGGAGGAGTATTAAGGGATTCACATGTTTATTTTGTATATACGGTAGTTATAATATATCTCGTATGTTAGGAAAGATATTAGTTTAGTATAATTTTATCTCCATATTTGTAAAGCCACATGAGGCCTATTTAGACACAGGTTTATCCTGCATTGTACTCAAGCTTTTGAATAATACACAAAACCTTCAAATTCTTATCTTGTCGTTTCAGTTATGGTGGTGAAACTAAAACAAAGGAAAATCAATAAAGGACACTGTGATGTCTAAAGGAATAATCTAAAACCAGTCATGGAAATTTCATGAATAATCGAAAATAACAAAGGAAACACAAACAGAAATCACACCATTGATGGTGCGTAGATCCCATGAAATGCACATGCAAGAGAAACCCTTTTCTCTTTCCCAAAATGATTGGGGGAAGTCGGGGCATGGTAGAAGCAGCAGTGCAGTGGCGGCCCGGATGTGTGTTTGATATATCTAGGTTGAAAGTCTCAAGGTTAATTTTCAGCCAAGTGTTCCTTAAAAACCAAATCTCCTCTGCTTATTTAAGATTCAAAAATCAGTTAAAATCAATTGTAAGGAAAGTACCTTTTTCCAGTGTCATAAATATGAGTCTTTTACCCATTTCAACACACCTCCAAATCATAATTACAGTTTTCTTTGTTATTTCCCACGAACAACTACCAAGATTAGTAGTGTGAAAAGTTGTTTTCCATATCTTGTGGTTTCTGCAAAGAAGTTAACAAATATGGTTGCCAACTTTCCATGTTACACATAAGCATAACAAATAAGAGATGAATATTATTACCGTAGCAGGACGGTATACACTTGATAAAAGAAAAATCGTTTCATCAATCTGTAGTCCTATATAGTGCACATAAGGGCAGTTATTCAGTACATAAATGGAAAAAAAAAAAGAAAATAGGTTGAACAACATGCGCAAGGATTATTCAAGTTTAGAAACCTAGGTTGATCAATAAAATAAATAAAATAGGTTGAACAACACTCCTACAAAATCAATAACATGGCAACCATATGCATACCTTGTAGTTTCTGCAATTACTCAAAATAATGAAACTTTTGCATCTCATGCTTACGATGTTAACCCTTCATTTATGACGTGGGTAGATTGGTATTGATGTCAACTTAGGCTTGGATTTACGCGACTCAAATTAATGAGAAATATTGAGCCGACTTATTAATAAAATCTCGACTGCTGGACGTATTAATGAAGGTTCGTTCATACTGCTAGCCTCTTTGCAAAAGTGAAGGTCTGGTCTTCATGTATATATATTTCAGATAAACAGTTAGCTTTCTCATTTATCCCATGTCCTTCAATCAATCCTTTATGGATCCATCAATGTATGTGACTCATAGACTCTCATCTTGTTTCCAAAAATAAAGGTAAAATTCGCCAACATACGTACCCAAAACAACTAAATTTTACTGGGTGGAATGGGTGGAAGATATGTACCCAGGAAATTAATAGACCTATGTAAGTATGCTAGTCTATTGTAGATGGTCTGGCTTTTATCATAGTATACATCAACAACTAAATTACTGTGCGCACAATTGGTTCACATCCTAAGAAGTAAGAATCATACACTGAAGAGAAGAGAAACACGCAACATTGATTCTATCCTCTTGGAGAACTACAATACTTGGCATAGTTTCTCAAGATGATTGTAAAAAGATTATAAAAAAATACTTGGAGAACTATAATACTTGGAATACTGATAAAAATATTTTCAAGCCTCAGTCCGAAATTCACAAACACCCCGGAAAAAAAAGTTATAAAAGAAAATATCAATGCAGCAAACTCTAATAATCAACTGAGATAGGTGAAAAAACTTACCTTGTGCGTGTGAATCAAGATTGGAACGAATGCAGAAAGCACCACATTTGCAAACCCTAATCTCCCTTTTTAAGAATCAACAATGACAACAATGAAGTGAGAATCATTAACTATATAGAAAAAAATTGTGAATCAGAATTTAGGGCTTTCCATCGGAGAGAGAACATGAACATTCAAAAAAAATATATTATTACACAAAATTGGTTAAAAAGACCAAAATCAACAATTTCTGGGTGAAAAGGACATTTAGATTTTGATATTGTTTAAATGGATAAAAATTTGAAAATAGCCAGGATGTAAACAGTTTCATCCTACCCATTTTCAAATATTTTTTCTTATTTTTAATTTACATCAGGATGCATCCAGTTTCATCCTTGTTATTTTTTAAGTTTAAGTCAGGATGAATCTAGTTTCGTCCTTGCTATTTTTTTGGTGTCCATTTCACCAATACAAATTTTTACTCGTCCATTTGAACCATGTTTTAAATATATTTGGAAAAATGACCCATTTTCCGTTATTATTATTTTTTGGATTGTGAAGGAAAAAAAAAACAAAAAAAGATGTTAATTCCATCATAGAGGGAATACGAACATTCTTATCTGCTTAGATGTTCTCTGTCAAAAACCACAACAAAAAATTCTCATAGGATTCGAAATCGTAAATTCATGCAAATTTGGATCAACGAAACTAAAAATAAAAAGCGGACAGATTGGGAATACCTACGAAGAGAGAATAGAAAGGCATCTATGGTTTATGATACGTTATGGATTCTGAAAGTCAAGAGAAAAGATTACTCGGGAAGCTGAAGAGATGTGTGCAATGGAACCCCATTTTACGATTTGCTTTTAAGTCAAAGAATTAATATATAGATCGTGGGACGTGAGGCAGGGATATCCACTGGATTAACGAATTCCAGTACGTTATTCTAGGTGGGGAGGAAGATCCAAGCCAGTAGTTGGAAATTCCAATGTATCCTGGTTGCTGGATGACTCAGCAAACACTACTGCAGTATAAAGATTGACTTTATCAAGTAGACGGTACGTAGTATTTTCTTTCCCATACAACCTATTCCCAAATGAATCAATATTGTAGAAAACGAACCACTAACATACTCTTCATTTTTTTCCCCTTAGAACGTTCTCAACAGCCATTGTTGGAATAGAATGCTTATGCTACTACATACATCCTAAGACCTCAGTTTATATACATCGAAATAATAGGCTAAATAGACAGAACGACATTATACGCCATAAAAACAGAAATCTTGTATTATAATCAACGCACTAAGTTATGAAGGTGCGTCTTAAATAGGCGACATAAGCAAGCAATATATGCGTGCTATGGAATCTGAAAGATTTTCTACAAAATTAATGTAGACTGGATGTAGTATATATCGAATTTGTTGATTGATGAAATTGCCAACTTCCTAGACTGGATGTTATAACATGTAGTAAAATGGCCCAATCCAAGCGACTGTGCCTTCGGTAACAAAGTTTAGGAGTTCGTCAAGTCCAGTCGAACACCATCAAGAGAAAATACTTGAACAGAAACTCCGAAGATCGGAAACAGCAAAACCCTTTATAGTATCAATGTTTATTTAACATGGGCTAGCTTCTAACCCCAAAATAAAAAAATGTTTTTATTACGAATTGTTTATACAAAGTGACGATCATTATTTTCAGCTTGTGACTTGTGAGAGGTAGTTGAAATACGTTTTGTATACTTGAATAATGTTAATTTGTATGCTTGATGACAATGAACTGAAAGAACTTGGAACAGAAGGCAATTAATATTACTCGGGTACCGCGAACATAAAACCCGTCAGGCACAATATATATACGGGTTCCCTAATGAAGCCTGCTCATTGATTTGAAGAAGTAGAACATGGCAATACGGTCTAAAAAACGAACGGAATTTAATTAGTCCTACATTGGACGATGCGATTCCAAGTATCTTGCATATTATATCTTGGGGTTACACTACTAATCGTCAATTGGCAATGGATTGGATGCTCATTCTCTAGTCCTACATGGGCTATCAGCCATTTACTTTCAGCATAATCATAATGATCACTGCCCTGGCAGTGGTAGGGCTCCGTTCGGCCAGCCTCACGGATGAGCCTCTCCATCCATTATTGATTGTTTTTTTTTTCTTTTTCTTTTTGGCATCCAGTAATTTTACCTCTTCTGCTTTTTCTCCATACCCAAATCAAATACAAAACAAAATCCAAATTTACTAAAACTTTCTCATAAAACAATACCCAATTAATATGAAAGACAAGAAGAAATACACCTTTTTTTTCAAATAAAATATAAGGATCTGAGCTATTTGTGAGGTACTTGTGACAGAATTTTAAATTACAGGGTTCATTTTTTTTCTTGACGCTCGTACAAGGTTTACTATTGTTCTTGCATGTAGTTTTTTGCCGGCACCACAACATTTCATTCAGAACAGACCAAAAACATTCAACAAAATTAATAAAACTAAAATGATATCTTTTTCACCATTTTACAAATTGATTTCAGTTAATTGCATGGGTTTTGAGAAATTCGTAAACAGTATTTTAATGTGGATTTTTGATAAACATAGAAAACACTAATTTTTAGTCTTACTCCATTGTTCCTTGCATTGTTTACCTGCTCAAAGTAATTGTTAAAGTTCTTACTTTCATGTTAGAGTATACAAATATTATATGGAAAGTTTTAGTATCTAGGTTATATTTAATATTTGATATATTTAGTATGAATTGATTTATAAGTATTAATCTTGCATAGCAAGTTATGGTGTCGCTATATATACCCCATGAGTTTCCAATGTAAATCATCCATTCAATAAAATTCTCTTTTATTTTTATTTTCTAGTTCTAAGTTGGTATCAGAGCTAGGCCCGTGTGTGAGTAGGCCCAACGATCACCACACAACATAGGTCCACCTTCTTATAACACAATGAATTGGATGCTCATTCTATTCTATAGGGAAAAATTAGGGGGAGACCCAAAAAAAAATAATATTCTCATTGTCAAGCCCACAATTAATTTTAGGTACCATGACACCGATAATTATTTCCGTGACACCCATAATTATATGAAATCATTAAAAATATATGCATGACGGATTATGCATTCGCATGACAGGTTATGCATCGGGGGTATAATTGGCAACGTAACTTGGATATAACATATCTAAAAATTCGCGCCTTGGAATTTTACAAATTTTATATCGTTGGAAATCTTTTTAAGAGAGCTACGCAATGAGTACAAACAAGAATATAAAATTTTTGTTTTTCACGAAAAAATCGGAGGTGATCATCATTTTATGCAAAATTTTCGAAAACTTGATACATAAACATTATGCAGCCACAAAAAAAGATGCATAACACATTCTGCATACGCATAACGAATTATGCAACCATTTTCTCCACTGCATAACAAATTATGCATTTGGATAACAAAGTTATGCATCTATAACAAGTTATCTAACCATTGTTTTGGTTGATTTTAGGGCGTACATAAAAAAGATTGATGCATAATGCAGTATGCATCCATATTTACGGATGCATATCAGGTTATGCATCTATTTTCTCGATGCATAAAAGATTGTGCAACAATTTTCTCGATGCCTAATGCATTATACAATTATATTTTCGGATGCATAACAGGTTATGCATCCATTTTCTCGAATGCATAACATGTTATGCATATATTATTATAAGTGCATAACGTGTTATGCAACCATTTTTTTTTGTTGGTTTCAATACTAACAAAAAGTAGCTGCATAACGTGTTATGCAACCATTCTCTGTACTGCATAACAAGTTATGCCAAAAAAAAAGGTTGCATAACTTGTCATCCACCTACAATAATAGCTGCATTACGTGTTATGCAACCATTTTCGGGACTGCATAACAAATTATGCAACATATTTTTTTAGATGCATAACACCTGCAGCACAACTTTTTGTCGATATCCAACCACTGTTAACAGCATCTCAACTTCCTTCCCAACATCTTCCAGCATTAAGACCATAACTAACCGACTAACCAATTCAATCAAATTAATCAAAACTCACTCTAATCCAAATTCTAAGTACGTTCATACAAGATTTAAACATAAGCAACATTTTATCCATATGAACAATTACAACATTCGGTAAGCAAATAAATAATTAAACAAACATGTTATGTAATGGGGCCTCTGCCATCCCGTTTAATCAACATTCACAACATAATGATTGGTTGGTTTCATTTTAGAAAACATAATTATGTCATGAGAACACAAGCCAATAAACCATTCTTCAATATACGTACCTTGCATAGTGTTCCTACGGCCTTACCTTGTGTTATTGCTGACCCCCATTCTTCAATAACTGGTCGGTCATGCTTTTTCTCGAACAGTTGATGTACGTCACTGACAATGGAGAGGAACTGCACATCAATTCCAACAACAACCGAAATATATAGACGCATCAAAATCACCACAACAACAATCTTCTTCTCTTATTGTCTAAAAAGTTCCCCCTAAACCTCCAATTACGACTGCATCTTGTATGGACTTGATACATTCCACTGTCAAAACCCGTGAAAACTCCCTTGTTTAGCATAATTAATTTCACCAATTTTGCTGGCCATAGGTGAAACCAATTGAACCAGCACATTCGAATTTCTTCTTCAATTAGTTGTAACGCTCACGGAGCTAATACCAGCGAATCCTAATTTAAGACCATAACTAAACGACTAACCAATTTAGCCAATATAAATCTCCACTTCCTTGACCAAACTTCAAAATACATATTCACACTAAAACCCATGATTCAAACAATCAATAACCCATGATTCAATTCCATAGCATTAACGCAACACCTTTCTTCACCTAATTGATTTGTTCTCAAAATTCAGACCCAATCAAGACACCACCGTAATGATTTTCCCATCTGATTCTTCATCTTTTCCTCCTCAATCTCAATCACTACCACCCAATCTCCATTACCACCACCACCATTACCAGACGAAGTCAGAAGAAATAGTTCAGAGGAGAGGAAGGGGGAGGCGCAGTGATAATGGGATACGAGAGATTGAAGGTTAGAAGAACATAAAAAACCGAAACCTAATTTTAGAAATTCTGGATGTGAGAGATATTTTACTCTAGAAAATGGGTGCGCGCCTGAGAATTTATGAGCGTGGGTTTCATAGTGGGAAGAATCTGTAAAATGGGTCTCCCTGTAGTTTTCACATTCTATAAACCTACATGGGCTATCAGCCATTGCAAATGCTGTGAATGATTTCGTCGTGCCATCCATTGCTGATTGGTTTTTTCACTCTGGTATCTTATGCCATTACACAATGATTATCTTTTTTGCTGATTATTGCCGTCCAAAATAATTGGTGATCTAGTTTAAGTTTTAGCCTAAAAATATCTTCATTCTCTTATCCACAATCATAAATATCTCGGTTCTTCATTTTGTCTGGATTAGCTAAGTTCCAAATTTTCAACCATTAGTAATTGTACTAATGCAGAAAAAATGTCTATTTTTTTATGCGATTGCACTTGACGCCTAAGCAGATTTTGCCAAAATTTTCATTTAGAGAAACAAAAATGAAGAACATTGTTTCGACTACGTACAATATGCCATTAGCAGCATCATCTCTACTTTGTAACTTAGGTGTAGCTTTAGCTATCTCAGCTGTTGGATTCCTTTATATTTATGTCATGAGAAAAACACGTCTCAACCGATATAGTTCCTCGCCACACCTTTTTCAGGTTCGTTAATTATTTGCTTTCATTTGTGTGTATTCTTGTATATGATTTCTAGTTTTTGCTGATAATGTAAGCTTGTTGTATTCAGATGAAAGTTATAAGATTGGAATAAACAATAAGGGTACGTACCCGTCCTTATTGGAACCTGCTACGGATTCTACTGGAAACTCTCATAATGCCAGTGACTTGCTTGCTTCTGAACTCGAACAATTTGTTCTGCTCAAGGACTTCAACCCCACAAGTCCAAAAGCTTGCTTCTCAACTCGAAAGGTTTGACTTAAAAGGTTATTAAAAACAGTCCTTCTTTTGGACCGACGAAACCAAACCAGCTCAAAACTGCCGGACACAATTTTTTCGTTTTTGCGAGTCCCAATGGGTCCGTGCCATCGGAAGACTGCATAGATGGGTTTGTGTCTGGCGGCTTTGAGCTGGTTTTTTCAGCTCCGTATGTAAAGAATTTTTGTATTAAAAAACACGTTGGGCATAATATGGGCTCTTTAACGAGGCCTGCTCATTGGCATTAACAGACGGATTTTTCAGCTTGAAGTAATCATAAGGTTAAGTGAAAATTATTTAATCCCACAATTAAGATATGGGACGCGAACCGGAAGAAATTGGAGAAAGGTGATTGATGTCGAACACCCAATCAAGAGTAATAGGGAATATGGTATTTCAACTCTGGATAAGTCAATAATTAGTCTCATTATCTATGATCATCACAAGCTTTAAGAAAATCATGCATACACGGTTTATAATTCCATCTGGTTTGAGTTGCTAAATTTTAGAATTGTAATTGCTGTTTTTATGCATGGGAAAGCCGATGGATCTGACAGATGCATCGAAGAAAAGAAAGTAGAACTGAGGCCCTATTTTTGTCAATGAACTGAAACAACTTGAGCAGAAGGCAATATTAATGGGGACAATATAGACGTCAACATAAAACACGTCAATGTATACGGATTCCCTAATGAGGCCTGCTCGTTGATCTTGAAGAAGTAGAACATGGCAATACGGTCTAAAAAACGAACGGGATTTAACACTACTAATCTCCAATTGGCAATGGATTGGATGCTCATTCTATAGTCCTACATGGGCTATCAGCCATTTGCTTTCAGCATAATGATCACTGCCCTGGTAGTGGTAGGGCTCCGCTCGGTGAGCCTCGCTGATGAGCCTCTCCATCGATTGTTGATTGGTTTCTTTTTTTCTTTTTCAACCATTCGCATTATTCGGTTTTCGTGCTAGTGCTCCGCTTTGCGAGCCTCGCTGATGAGCCTCGCCATCCATTTTTGATTTTTCTTTTTTTGCAACCATTCGTATTATTCTGTTTTCGTGCTAGTGCTCCGTTCTGCGAGCCTCGCTGATGAGCCTCTCTGTCCATGGTTTGACGTCTTTTTTTTATTAAAAAGGGAAGAAAAGAGGCTCTCAACCCTTTAGCCCTTGCTCTTAGCAATGCAGAAATCTCTTCTTTCTTTTATTCTTATGCAAATCCAAATTTTCAACCATTAGTAACGCAGAAATCTCTTTTTTCCTTGTGCAAATAAGAGAGATTGCTCTTGGTGCCTAAGCAGATTTTTGCCATTTTTTTTTTGCATTTAGAGGAGAGAAGTGAAGAGTACAATCACAATGAGATAGCAGCAGCATCTCTACTTTGTAAACTAGGAGTAGCTTTAGCTATCTCAGCTGTTGGATTTCTTTGTCATTTGGCGAGAAATGTGATGTTATATGCACCCCTTTATGTGGTTGTCATGTCCAAGTAAGAATGTACTATCTTTCTTTATTTTTATGGAATGAAATGGTTATTTTATTTACTTTTTATGTTTTTTTTTTTCTGAGACAAATTACATAATTTATTTATTTATACAAAATATCTCAATGGGCCTTCACCTCCAGCCCCATAAGAATCAAAATATTTGAAATTTCGTTCCCCTATATTCACTATTATGGTTCAGTAAAATTAAATTACTAGGCATATCCATTGGACTGACATGAGGTACAAAATGCTATGAAGGAATGACAAATAATGTAACTTATGTAAGACGATTAAGAGGAGCCTCTTAAGCCCAATGAAGTGTGATCTATAGAGAAAATTGAGAGCAGATTACAAACAAATTTAACAGTTCTTGGAAACATGAGTTAGCTGATTGAAAGTTATGATTTTTGTTTCCTCACAAGTAAATATGGTGGAAGAAAAGATGGAACAATGCATGCAACCCCTAAACATACAAACACCAGCACTCCAACCCAGACATCTTTGTGTGGGATCCCAAGTAAGAGCTCATCACAAACTGTATAAAATGTCAATCAACCGCAATAATCAATCACTAGAATACAGATGTTATGAATGAGTAAATGACTATTAAATACTATTTGTATCGAATGCGGGAACCAAGTTATGAGATCAATATGTATTCCAAAAAAAAAAAAAAGTGTTCTGCTTATATGATACTATCAGAGAAGTTGGTGGAAATGACACCCAAATAAGGTCCATATCAAAGGACCTATCTCAGATTTTTTCCAGTTTATTATGCGGAATTTGGTTATACAGGCACCAGAAGGGCAAATAAAACTTGAGGATATTCGTAACTTCATAGGTCATGACTATCTTGATTGAACTAACTGGCGGCCAGATGTTTGAATTTGTGCAGTTGAATTGGTTATTGTAGTATCATAAGGATATAATAGAGAATAAACTAGAGCAGTAAAAAATAAGAAACTGACGGTACCTATGTTAAATAAGACTAGTTCCCTCTCATTTACGCCAGGAATTGCAACAACTCCAGCAGGCTCCACAGATACAAAAACATATTTCTCACTTTGATCCAAACTCTGCATTAAATATATATTTCATAAAAATACAATAGAAATCATGCTTTCTCAACTGTTATTGCAATTTTTATTCGAACCTGGTGGTCAGGAATATCGTTACTGTGAGCATTAAAAATCAGTTTCTCTGCGTTGAGTAATCGTCTGTTCCAGTTGTGCTCAATATATGATTTGTCTCTTATCAGTTGAATGGAAAAGCTGGCGGGAATCTGTTGTCATTCAGTAGCCCAAGTGAATTTCCATGAATAAATTTTTGATAAAAAAATCATCAAAAGAAAGAGTACACATACAGAAGCTGGATATAATATCTTCACTTCATACCAAGTTGATGATTTGAGTCCATTCAATCGGTACAGGCGAGAACCCATTTGCAAAGGTAAGGTTTCACGCAAAGCTCCTCCCCCACATTCAGGACTTTGCTATAAACCCTGCAAGTTATCGCTCAAACGTTAGGACTTTCGTACCAAATTACACACCATAAACCCATCAAGATGCCAAAACCATGTGATATCCTTCAATGATCTGGAAGTGTGCATGCCTGCATGCGTGCAAAGTCTATAAATTCGATAATTCAACTTTCACCAGAGAGCATACTGTTACCCAAGATGTAACTGCAAATCTAGGTAGACCACAAATTTATTTATTTAATTTTGTTTTGATACAATAGACCACAAAAATTGATGTCAATTATCTTGTATTCTTTGTTAATTTATGTTTTAAGCATCATAACTAATAGAATCATAGAATTGCGACGAATATGGAGCACAGATTTTTCATTGTTATGCAAATTTGTTCCACCTTAAGCTCTAAAAATTGATTCTGTATGGACAGATCAAGACCTAGTAGCATCATAGAATCTCAAAAAGAAAAACACTTACATTTTTTCTTGGTCAACAGATACAGCACCGATGACAGAACCACAAACGTATAGCAGCAAAATCACATTATAGGCTAACAATCGACCCATCACAGTAGTATGTTTAATCGTATCAATACAAAACTTCCGGATGCCCACTATCAAAAGAAAACAAGACAGAAAAAGGAGACATTGTAAATAAATCTCATTAACGGAGATCAAAAGAACCAAACTAATATATACCAAAATTGACAATTAACCACAAATGTTGGGGAATTCTTGATCAGTTTAGCTAATATGTTAGGTTTAGATCATTTGTAGAGCAAGACCTGGGAGCTCAAAAAATGAAGAAACTTTGTTGTTTCCTGAAACCACTTAATTCCATATAATTTGATTTCTAACTACGTTTTGATTTGAAACCTTTCTCCAAAATCGATTTCTTTGAGGATTTTTAACAAACAACACTACTGCAAATTATCAAAGTCACAGCAGAGGTTAACAACCATGATGCCCACAATCAATCTATTCAAACCCCTAACCCCAAAAATGACAATCCCAAAAACAAAGAGAAACACACATAAGATGATATTGATTACCTAAAGAGTATATACAATTAGTAAACTACCAACAATTGTTACTGACCAAAAACCACAGTACACTTATAAAAGATTTTAAGTTTGAAACAAACCAGTAATTGATTAAACAAGTCCTGCTTCATCAAGTATGCTCACACTCTTCTTGGCTCTTTAAATCAAACCCATCTCTTAATTTCTAATGAATTTTCGTTTCTAGTGATGGTAGACTGAAATGAATATATGCATCTGGTGGTAAAGGTTAAAAAGGTGAGATTTTGAAGTGGGCTTTGGGCTTTCGAGGAGGTGTTTTTCTTTTTCTCTTTTTTGATAAACAAAAATAAAATAAAAAAGAAAACCTTGTTTCGAGGCATACAAAATCATTTTCCTATATAGGATGAGTTTATAAGTAGGATGAGTTTGAAAGGGGTGTCTTAATAAAGTGGGTGGATTACTAAGTTACCCTTAATTATTTTAAATTATTTAAATACCATCCGCCTAAAATTAAAACATTGCTAAAGGGCCCATGCCCATGCCCATGGATGTGTGGTCCAAAACGTGAGTCTTTTGGTTTTCCCTTCTCCATGTATACAAACATATGATATCCATATAACCACATAACTCTTATCAATGGAATCTCTCTCTTTCTCTACCTCTTTCCCTGTTATATCCTACTGCAAAACGTTATCATGCACGAAGCTGTACCTCAGAGCTATATGGGATCGATTGATTTTTTTTTTCTTTTTCTACATGGATGATTTCCATCAACGCTGGAATCAAATAAGATGTTGGATTTTTTTTCTGTTTCCTGTTTTTGATTTTGGCATATACATTGGGTATACTAAATCTGCGGCGAAAATTGATTTGATCATGAACTAGGGATTATTTCGACTAATCATTTGTAATCAGAAATTATTTTGATTTATTATCTTTCATACTGTGCAAGTACTAATCAGGAGATAACCTTAATCTTCATTGATTAATCTTAATCTTAATCAGGAGATTTAGAAGATCCGCGAAAGATCTGGTTGTTTGCTTTCTCGCCAATCTGGGAAAGCAAGCCTTTTCGTTTTCTCATGAGTCTGTGAAAGAAATGCAACTCGGTCCGACCCGGTCAATTTGGTCCGACCCAACTCAATCCGTCCTAATTCAGTCTGACTTATCCGACTCGGTCAGATCCAGCCGACCCGACGCAACTTAGTCCTGTCATGTCCTATCCAGTTTTATGGATTTGAGGTATGTAACTAAAGACCGAATATTCGTTGGGTTTATTTGTTTGTTTTTAGAACATGCCTAGTTTTGTTTATACTTGTCTTAAGATAAGTTAACAGCGTATAAACAGTCAATTTAAATTATGATTGTTGATCTCGATCATTAAGAATTTTGGTCTTAATGCTATTTTATTCTGTTGAATATGATATTGGCTATAGTTGAACGGTGTCTTTTTTCAATTGGTTGTACCAACTCTAATGTATTTATTTAGGGTTTAGAAGTATTTGGACCATTATTGTGTGCTTGATATTGTCTCCCCAAATTTGAATGTTTCGTGAAATGTAATCCACGTGCTAGATTATTAAAAAGTCAGTAGTTTCAAAACAATTTCAAATAAAATCACTTGTATCCCAATTTTTGTGGAAGAACACACAAAAGATGATATGGGTTAGAAAATTTTCATTTCTCTACTTCATCCATGATACTAAAGAACTAGTATATGTTGAAGTACGACAACAAGAGAACTATCTTTAGTAATATATTCAACCTAAAGTACGTGGTTGACATGTGTAGTGAGATTCTCTTGGCCTGTTGAGATAAAGAAATTTCTCAAATTAAACTTAATGTAGCAAAATTAAAAATGGAAAGAACCCCAAAGTAATGGAGGTTAGACGTGCCACTCATGTAAAGCATGTGAAAAGGGACATATATATCATGAGACAAAAATGTAATTTTTTTGCCCAGCAGTAATGACACCAAAGTACAGGTATCAATTGAACATGGGATAAAGCTAAGATGTAATTCTAGCTCTCACCAAAGAGTTGGGAATGGATCTTCTTACCGGCATTGGTACAAGCAATGTAATGCATGTACCATAGTAACACCCAATTTCCATAGGAAAGTCATAATTTAGACATCAACTTTAATGACAAGAAGCACTTTTCCTGGCCAATTAACTATTTAATTGAACTAGATCCAATATCTGCGCGTATGGAATGAAAAGTACACCATTCCCAAGAAACAAAAATTCTTTAAAGCATTTGAGATATATCTGGATGAAACGTAACATATATTCGCTCTAAAGTAATTGAGTTGAATCTCACTTTTGTTACTAATAAGGCCACACCACTTATTTAATATCTCAAGACTCAATGTCTAAAAGATAGTAGTTTCCCTCCCACCATCTTAAGGAATTTAAACTAGTTGTTGAACTATTTCCTTATAATGTGGCTACGAGGATTGGATCATCGAGAGCAGCACTGCTCAAAATTTGTTTTCGAGATTGAACAAAGACGTTACAAAATCTCTAGATGTACCGAGAGATAATCACACCTTTTTAAATTCCAAAGAAACCCATGAAAATAGATATCATGTGGAACCTCCCAATGATGAGAATGTAATTGATTGCATCTTTTATAGTCTCTAATATATTTGGAAGGAAATATATTTTAGAGAAACTAATGAGTCAACTAGTGAAATGTAAATCACTATAGTATTTGGATTATTGAATCCATATTGATTCCGACGATGAAATGTTGGGAATTGACTCATACAAACTTTGACATAACCATAAAGGCACTTTGGTAGTGACATGATGTTTTTTTTTGAAAGGACTCATACGTACATCACTGTGTTTGAGTGGACGAGACAACGGGAAAAAATATTGACATAAGGCAAAGTAATGGCATATCTCTCAATAAAATAAGTGTTTTCTAAAGTACTAGATGCACAACCGACCCCCCCCCCCCTTCCCATTATACTTTTAAATAAGAAAGTATATCACTCATTTTACAAAGTTTTCAGTAAAACAGGATCGAGACCATCCTAAGATGCAAATGGTAAACAATCCATATTACAAAGATAACAAGGTGAAATTTAGAAAAATATTCATGGGAAATGTGGACCATTTAAGTGACTTATGGTTCTGGTGAATGTTTTGACATTTTGAACTAGTTATAGTTCCCAAGAAATTTGCGTTTAAAAACTCCAAGCACATATTACACAATACAAATTGCAAAAGCTCACCACCCTTATTAATGCTAGAGAATTTACATCAAAAGGACTTGATGAATATTGCATGTTTAATAGGATCAATATAGAGCATCTTATACCCAATGGTCTCGCAGAGGCTACCATCAAAGGTTACAGATGGTGCCTAAGGAATAGGTTATGCGTACCAACCTATCTTTTATTTCTTTGGGGACATGCAATATTACATGCATCTTACTTGATTCATTTTTAGAACCCAATATTAGTCAACCTTTTATGTGTACCAGTTGGTAACTGGATTTAAGCCTGACATTCGTGTTCTTACGCATTTTTTTGTTTCACTATATATGTGCCATTACGACTCCACATCGTACTATGATGGGTCTTCAAAATTGTTAAGTAGTTATGTTGGAAATGAGTTCCAAAAATTATCCGCATTTTAAAACTTTTGGCAGGAGATATTTTACCGCTAGATTTGCGGGTTATCACTTTAATGAGACAGTCTTCCCGTTGTTAGGGGGAGATAAGAAAAAGTATTTTCTAAGTGAACGACATGAATTCTCGTGGTGTGTTCCCGTTGTGTCTCATATTGATTTTTATACTCCACAAATGTAAATGTGAAATGATAAAGTATATTCGATTTTCAGAATGTACACTGATGTTGCTAAAGTGATGAGATCACACATACCAACTACAAACCTTCCTGCAAAGTTACAAATCCTCAATACGGGATATACATCATAGACTAAGGTGTTGCAACTACACTCAGTGGAAGTGTGGTTGAGGCTGTGGCTCCATAAAGGAAGTTGGAGAGACCACTTGGTTCGATCAATCCTCACCTAGAAAGGAAGTAGGTGAGTAAGGCACAACTTATTTATATCATCAGAAATCATCTCAAAAGATTTTCTCTGAACATGTCAATGAATCAAACTGGAGGACGCTCTGAAGTTTTAAATGATTCTAGAGAACAATGAAATCCTGACGGATTATGAGAATGCACATGAGTTAATGAAAGGATCATGCGTGCACAATGATGATATAATCCATAAATAGTTGCTCCAGAAGTAGAGCACAATATGATCGAACCATGCTTTATTTTGATTAATTTCAAATAAATAGCATATTTGGCCTACGCAATCCAGGTAGAACTTAGTTCTTTGACAAATATACGGGTATTTAGTGTGGTAGTGCTAACCAACCTAGTGTAAAGCCTGTGGGACATATGTGGTTATTTTTCACAAAGTGTAGTGAGAAGAATGAGGACTTAAAGTATAAATTATCACCTTATGGTGCGAGGTTTCTCACAAAACCCTGGATCGCTTGCTCTTTTGAACATCATAATGTTCAGTTAATTAGTTTGCTTGGTAGTTTCAAAAGAACTTGAAACATAATAGATGTGGTTATATCTATGGAGATTTAGGATCAAAGATATTTGCAAAAGTGCATGATGGTCTTTTGCTTCCTAAATCGAATGACTCTAAACCACAGAGTGTGTTTGCAGTTACACTGGAACATTCACTTATTGATTTAAACAATCAGGCGGATCTGGTATGCCCGTCTAAGTAAATATTTGATTGGGAAGGGATAAACAAATAAGGTTTCGTGCCATACATATTAAATAAGTTCCTGATTCAGAATTATAGCTATCTATGTCGACGGTATGTACATGATAAGTACTCTTAATGGAATAAGATATCTTACAAGTTATTTAAAATCTGAATTTGAGATGAAAATCCTGGGAAATCTCGATCTTATCTATGTTCTAATCTAGAAGACCGAGCTTGTGGTATATTATTCTACCAGTTTGCATATGTCTATTGTCAGGCAATGTAATAAGAACGTGCATGCTGCTAGCACTCCCATGATTACTCGAGTTTCAAATGTACATAAATGACTAATTCGTCTAAAGGAAGATGACGAAGTTGGGTCAGGAAATGAACTTTCCTTATCTAGGTATAATAGACGCATTATTGTACTTAGCATAATGTACTCGACCAAATGTTACATCCAATGAACTTGTTAGCTAGATATAGCTTAGCGCCAATGCAACGTCATTGGAATGGTATAGTGAATGTAATCATGTGCTTAAAAGTAACCATTGAAATAAATTTGTTTTATCCATGCAAAGACATAAAAAGGAATGCTAACGAAAGTGCAATCCCAAGGTTATTTATTATAAAGGAACAATTATCTTTTCTCCAACGAAAGTAATCAGGGGGAGATACGGTAGACGATTTTCTAGGTCATTACCGATATTCAGTTTCGAAAAGTACATGACTAATGGAACGGTCTGGAACAACTCTGAAAGTAATCAGGGAGATGCCGACATCATGGGGAGGATCCAAGGATATGATGTCGACATAATTTACTTCGAAAATGAAGTTGTTTTATACTCTTTTTCCCTTCGATCGAGAATAGTTTTTCCCAAAGGGTTTTGTTACTCGACAAGGTTTTTAGCGAGACAATACTAAAAGCATCAAGTATGTTGAACGTTGAAGACATAAATATCGCGTTGATATTATTGAAAATATCTGAATCAAAGAAATGAAACACAATAGTCCGTTAAGCAACGTAACTTCCAGAATCAACAACATAGTTCTATAAACATCCAAGTCACCAAAGGAAAGTGTGATAAACTCCTTTTGACTTCATTTGACTAATGAAAATTGTCTGACATCATGGGAAACATCTAATGGTGTTTTGAACTCTTTTCCTTCACCGAGGTTACTTTTTCCCACAGGGTTTTTTTTCTCGGCAAGGTTTTTAGTGAGACAACAACAAACACCGGGAAGTAATTTCCCAACTAAGGCTATTGTCTTTCCCACAAGGATTTTCTTCCTTAGGAGTTGTGAAGCAACTAGTCAACTTCAGGGGAACAAAGTGATCATATGCAATAGATCACCTTTACTTGCATCTGTCACGTTGTACTCTTTTCCCTTCGTCAAGGTTTTATCCCACTGGGTTTTCCTTGTCAATTTTTTAATGAGGCAACATATTCGAGTCCAACTATGTTTTAAGTTTGCTTAATATTGTACTCTTTTTCATTAGTTCAGGTTTTTTCCCTCTTGGTTTTCCTGGCGAAGTTTTAACGAGGCAATTAACTTAGACTCATCGATCTATGAAGATCGTATTGCATGTAATGAACTACATGTAAAGTAAGAGACAACATGTGAAGTACTACATGTGAAGAGTTGTACCAATATTTTATCCCACTGGGTTTTTCCTTGTCGAAATTTTAGTAAGGCAATTGATTTCGGCACAAGTCATCAAGAAGAGAACGACATTTGAATAACTACATTCAAAGAACTATATGTGAAGCACTATGTATAAAGTTTTGTTGTTGAACCACACAAAGGGGGGTGTTAAAGGGCCCATGCCCATGGATGTGTGGTCCAAAACGTGAGTCTTTTGGTTTTCCCTTCTCCATGTATACAAACATATAATATCCATATAACCACATAACTCTTATCAATGGAATTCCTCTCTTTCTCTACCTTTTTCTGTTTCCCTATTATATCCTACTGCAAAAAACATAAACCTAAAATAACCAAAATCCAAAATTATTTTCAAATAAAAAATCATTTCCATCCCAAGCCTAATTTAATCGTTAATCAAACCGTCTTGATTTTAATTTTCGTCTGTGATTAATTATTGACTCATAAATCTTTGATCATTGATTAAAATGAGTTGTATGAAGCGTTGCACAAAGAAATTTAGCTTCAGATCCGTATATTGGAACCTAGATCTTTGTTTTTACTTTTTTTTATGTTTCAGAAAAACGGTTCGACTGATTTTTTATTTTTTTTTAAACACACTTAGTCGACTGATAATTAAACATGAAAATGATAGCCGAACTTCACATTGTTAAAAAACACACTTAGTTCGGTTGTTCAATTTTTTTATCCAAAACAGTCGAACCTCAATACGTCAGTGTGAAGTTCGGCTGATAACTTGTCGGCCGAACCTCAAAGAGTGAAGTTTGGCTGATAACTTGTCAGCCGAACCGTTCGTCTGGTCAGTAGATCCCGGTTGTAAAAATTCTATTTTTTGAAAAATTAAACTTATAAAAAGGACATTAAACCTCGTTTAGAATTCTACCTCTTATTACAAACCTTAATTATCTATTAGTTAAGCAAATCTCAAAAGCCTAATTTCTTATTCTTCTTCTTCTTTAACATACCCTAGCCTAACTATCACTCGAAGTAAAAAAAATTCTTTGAAACTAAGACTATATAATCATTGACATTAACCATTAATCATTAACATTAACTACTAATCATTAATATTAGATTCTAATTAATTTCATTAACACTAATGATGTAAGGGAATTATTATCGTGATAAAAATTAATTTCAGGCCTGATGACACGGTGACACATCGTAATCCCATGTGCATTCTAACTAAGACTTTATAAGATTAAAAGTCGTGAACTAAGAAGTTAGCTACTAGTATTCTTGGTTCATCAATATTTAAAGTTAGGTACTCCCTTAAGTATTCTTGGTTCATCTATATGTAAGTACTGTATATTTGAAGTTTATATATTTCATTTGTTCATCTGTTCAACTTAAAATATAGAATACTTTAAATATAGATTAACCTAGAATAATTAAAGGAGTATAACTAGGTTTACAATTCACGACTTTTAATCTTATAAAGTCTTAGTTAAAATGTACATTTAGTGGATCTTATTCCCTGATATGATTTTGACGTGTCACCATGTCACCATAATTACACTGAGGCCTCAAAATTAATTTTCTTATTTGGTTTCCCTCTTAATAACAATTAGAACTTTCAATGCGGAGATGTTGGTGCATGGTATCTTTATTTATACTCATTATTCATCTCTATCATCATCTTTATTGCTTAGATATTTTTCTCAACACTGTAATCTTCTTGTGTTTCTCAGCTGCAGCAATGGAAATCTCTAGAACCTTATCAGTTTCTGACTCGTCATCAGAGTCCAATAGTGCCAATGGTCCAACTTTCGGCGACTAATGGACGAAGTCATCCGTGCCCCCCTGCCATAACAATTGTATCTTGAAGTAAGATCTGGAACAAGAGTTGCAATCATCAGTTTGATGTAAATACTACTCATTATAGAAAGCCAATTTCTTCCATGAAAATCCATAAGGCCGTCTCCGCCATGCATAGAGACCGAAGGATCTTTTCGTGTCTTAACGAGAATATTCAATGGTTATCTCTGTCAATCCTACGATTGGATTGTAGTTCTGCAGCCGTTATCTTATCACCGGAAGATGGCATGATTAAATGAGAAACGACAGTTAAAAATGTGAGTGAATCGAGCAATAGATAAAAAAGAGTTAAAAATGAGGTGGGTGGCGGTATTAGGATTAGGTTTATTTACTGGGTATCTAAAAACAGGATTACAGTTTGCCTCGAAGCATACCAAGTTCCATACAATTATTTACGGTAACGTTAAGAAACTGGACTGAGCAAAATTATGAAAAAAAAAATATTAAAAAAATGCTAGAAACTGGACTGAGCAAAATTGTGAAAAAAAAATATTAAAAAAATGCTAGAAACTGGACTGAGCAAAAAACTGATCCCGACCGAAAGTGTTGCGTTTTCGACACAGTTAACGTAATGAGTTGCTTCATGAATTATCAGTGAGGATACAATATCACCATACATACCTTATAAGTGCTGGTACGTGGCAGTCAGTGACATACGATGTATCATGCAGATGGTACGTAGTGTTTCCTTCCCCATACAACCTATTCCCAGATGAATTAATATTTTATAACGCGAACCATTAACATGCTCTTCATTTTCTTCCATAACGTTCTCAACAGCCATTGTTGGAAAGAATGCTTATGCTATATGCAGCCTAAGACCTCAGTGCATATATATATATATCGAAATGAACACCGAAATAGGAAAAATAGACTAAAGATATTTCTTAATTAATTAAGACATTATATGCCATAAAAACACAGAATCTTATATTATAATCAACGCATTAAGTTATGAAGGTGTACCTTAAATAAGCGACGAAAGCAAGCAATATTGCAAAATAAGCGTGCTATGGCACAATCTGAAAGATTTTCTACAAAATTAAATGGTCTTGAATCAATCGATCAACAATAACAAAAGTGTTTTTATGTGGATTTTTAATATATAGAGTTTAGTGATTGATAGAATTGCCAGCCTCGTTGACTGGATGTTATAACATGTAGTAAAAGGGCGCAATCGGGACAACCTGGGTATTTTAGCTTGGATTATTTAGTTCTAGTCCTAGCTATAAAGGTGAGTCAGGTTATCACCTGTCCTTTTCAGTCAGATGTCATACTTTGGTTCCGGGCAAACATTTGACTGCCAAAGATTGTGTTAACTACGGCTAAAAACTGTAGTTAAATTAGAGATAACAAGTTATGCAAATTCACCTCCATTGACAAATCCCAAACACGAAACTCTATTACTAACTTTAACCATAGAATTGGATCCGGAAAATCTCTAGAGTCTATACTGCTTTCTCTGTATGCAAGATGGAATTGATCTATGGCACCACACCTCTAAGACGTGTACTAGTTATATTGCTTGAAGCGAAACAAGCACAAGAAGGTGCTACTGAAGCCACACTTGCAATACCCATAGCTTTAGCTTTCTCGGAGTGCTAGAACAAGTCTTAAACAGCATCCAAATTTTTCAGCTAGAAGGTAAAATTTCCATGTTGGTTAGCATTATAATGATAAAATTTATCAACAAGAAGGTAAAATTACCAAAACCAATCAGCAATGGATGGAGAGGCTTGACCCAATTTTTTCATCGCCTTCATTTTCTTTTTCAAGAATTCTTCTTTTTCGTTTTCAAGAATTAGTTTGCTTAGCGTTTGTGTGTGGTGCCGGGTCTCTACATTCACAGTTGATTGGTTTTTAGTTTTCGTTTATTATTTTTGCATTCTGGTCACTCACTAAACTGAATTACTAAGGAGCGAGTATATTTCACACGTAGCCTATTTTGAATGACGGAATCAGTGACGTCACGAGTAAAGTGTGAGAGCTGTGCGAAGCTCAAGAGTATGTGCGAGAAGACACAATGTATGGGTGCGAGCAACTCGCATGCGAGATCCGAAAATAGGGGGTTTATTAGCTGTCCTCCACTATGTAAAATCCATATATATAGGACCAACCACCCTTGTGTTAGGGGAGAGATCTTTTTGAGAGTGGAGATAGAACATTAGGAGAGAGAAACTTATTTGTTTTCCAAGTTAGGGTTCTATTTATAATCTTTTGTATTGATTTCTATACTTAATAAACTATTCTTGATGTTCTTCATAATGTTTTCTTAGTTTGATATATAGATTGTTTAAGGGGTGTAGTAGTAGGATTTTATACTACTACATTTTGGCGCTAGAATACATCTAGGGGATTGGGTTTGAATTTGTTTATGGAAAATTTAAGATGAATTTCTTTTTCAACAAATTCCTTTCAAAATAAAATTTCTTATCACTCTTGTTTGTCAAAATTTTTCTCTAAGGTGAAACTATTCATTGTTCTTGAAGCTCAATTTGAGATTATTTCTTAAAGAAACAGTTTTAAATTAAGAAATAAAGTTTATAGATCTGAAAAAGCTTTCATAGAAATAAGTAGAAGAGTTTTCTATAGATTTAAGTCGAGGTTAATTCCTATATATATATAATGCAAGGAACGAATAGATTCAGAGGTGTAGTAAAGAATATCGGAACAGAAAAAGGAAGCAAGCGTATACGGTGTGATATGATAACAAAGTCAGGTACCGTTACTATTGATTTCAGTGAAGGACTCACGGGACAGATCCACATGCGTGACAATGAAGGAAGGAAGATTTCGACGATCGAAAAGATATCACCCTTACACGAACGGCAAAAGCAGAAAATCATGTTTGAAGCAGATGATATACCATACAGAAGCTGGGGGCGAACATATCCATTGATAATAATTGTACCAGTGCGAAAAATGACAAAGAATGGCGGTGTGGAAAGCTCAGAAGAATGGAAAGTAGAAAAAACTTTGGTAGATACCGGGAGCTCAGCCGACATCTTATTCTATAACACGTTCAAGGATATGGGATACAACGATAGGGATTTACTACCAACTACATACACCATACATGGTTTCAACAAAGCCGTAACAAAATCGAAAGGGGAACTGATTATCAATATGCCTCTAGGAGAAATAGAGGTGAACGTAACACTATGTGTGGTAGATGTAGAATCACCATATAACATGATACTGGGAAGACCATGGCTACACGGCATAAAAGGAGTGGCATATTCCTTGGACCGATGTCTACGTTTCTCGATGCCGAGCGGAATAGGAGAAATTGTAGGAGATTCAGAAAGATCTAGCGCCTTGTAACAGTTAGATGTGAAGAATTACGAAGGAAGAGCTAAGAAGAGAAAAGATAACTGGAGAAAGGAGAAGCAATCAAGAAAATAGGAAGAATTCAGGGTGTACATGATACGAGCGAAAGAAGGAAGAGGTATACCGACCTAAATCCCAGATGAGGAAGGCGTACCATCAAGAGAGATAAAAGAACCATCCCCGTTAAATGAACCTAAAGAAAACTTTGTTGCAGCGTATCCAACCAAAGAAATAAACATAGGACCTGAAGAGGAACCCAGAATGATAAGGATAGGTACAGGGATGGACACGGAAGAAGAGGAGCAGACGGTAAACCTTCTGCGAAAATACAATGATGTTTTCGCATGAGACATGGATGAAATTCCAGGGATGGATCCTGATGTCGCATGTCACAAGCTAGATATCAGGAAGAATGTACGACCATTCAAACAAAGAATAAGGAAGATAGCAACCACGTATCATCCACAAATAGAAGAGGAATTACAGAAGATGCTAGATGCAGGAATAATTCGACCAGCAAAATACCCAAAGTGGATTGAAAACATAGTGGTGGTACCAAAAAAGAACAAGGGGATAAGAATTTGCATCGATTTCAGCGATTTAAACAAAGCATGCCCAAAAGACAGCTATACGTTACCAGATATACCACAGATGGTAGAGGCTGCTTCCGGATACAAAAGATTGTCACTTATGGATGGGTATAAAGGGTACAATCTAATTCCATTGGCAGAAGAAGATCAGAAACACACAGCTTTCTTCGCGCCTAGAGGATTATACTGTTACACTAGAATGCCTTTTGGATTGAAGAATGCTGGTGCGACGTACCAAATAATGGTAGAAAAAGTATTCGCATAATGGATTCATAAAACTTTAGAGGTATATGTGGATGACATGGTGGTGAAAAGTAAAGAAATTGGAAACCATGTAACTCATTTGGAAGAAATATTTGCGCGAATGCGGCAGTGCAAAATGAAGATAAACCCTTCGAAATGTATATTCAGAGTGGCATCATGGAAATTCCTAGGATATATCGTATCAGAAAAGGGAATACAAGTAGATCCGGAGAAAGTGCAAGCAGTTCGTGATATTCCAACACTAGTGACATTGAAAGACGTGCAAAAGTTGAATGGAATTTTAGCCTCTTTGGGGAGGTTCATTTCGCGTTATTCATATAAATGCAAGCAATTCTTTATCATTTTATAGAAAGGAGCAAACTCCGAACCGAATGCGAAAACGCGTTACAAGGCATAAAGAATTACCTAATGAACGTGCCTATCTTGCAGAAAGTTGAACCAGGAGAGGAACTTCTATTATACTTGGCTTCGACACCACAAACATTAAGTGCAGTATTACTTCGCATGGATGGTGGAGTTGAGAAACCAATTTACTACATAAGCAAAACCTACAATGAACAGAATTACACAAAGATCGAAAGACTCATTCTCGCACTTGTGTATTCAACCCAAAAGCTTCGCACGTATTTTCAAGCCCATAAAATCAAAGTTCTTACAAGGGCACCAATTGAATCTGTGACGAAGAACTCAAAACGGTACGGGAGAGTAATATGGAACATACAGGTGGGAGAATTCCAAATAAAATATGAGATATTATCATCACCAAAGTCACAAATTATTATAGATTTTTTGGCAGAATTTCCCTTGGAGGAAGATGAGAGTGTAGAAGAAATGATGGAGATAGACGAAGAACTAGGGAACCCACAAAATTTACTACGAGAGAGAAATTCAAAAAGGTGGGAGATACTAGTTGATGGATATGTAAACGGAGAAGGGAATGGAATAGGGATAGTGATTATATCGCCATATGGGGCAAGAATATCATATTCTTTCAGGATGGAATTCGCATCAACAAATAATGAAACAGAGTATGAAGGAGTAATACATGCATTGCGATTGGCAGTATAAATGGAGTTAAAATACGTCAGAATAACCAGTGATTCGCAGCTAGTAATCAACCAAATATTGGGAATATACAACACGAATGAACCTTCATTACAAATATACAAGTTACTTGCAGAGGAGTTGTCAGCAAAAATAAAAAACATGGAGTAGAGACATATATGCCGGAAAGACAACAGATTCGCAGACGCTTTGGAATTTCTCGTATCAATGTTGGTGGATCCAACCGCGCGATACATAAATATTACAACACTTCGCTTTCCGTAAATCAAAAAACAAGGAGAAACAGAATCAATGATAATAGAAGATGAAGACGGAGAAAAGGAGAGAAGCGAAGAAGACTGGAGATCGCAGCTTCATGCATACATGGAGAAAAGAGAGGTACCAAGAAACATATTGGAGGCACACAAGATAAAAAGCCGTGCGACAAACTACGAATTAAGATACGGGGTACTTTACCGACGATCATTCCTTGGACCCTCGCTAAGATTCTTAACGCGAAAAGAAGGAGCAGAAATACTAAAGGTAATACATTATGGAGATGCAGGTGATCATAGAAGAGGAAAATCATTTGCATACAATACAAAGGTACAAGGGTTCTACTGGCCGTACATGCTTGAAGACGCGAGAGAGGTATCTAGACGGTGCGAAGAATGTCAAAGGCATGGAAACAGAATACATGCACCTGACGCGAACTTAAGCTCATATACCAATGTTTGGTCATTCGCAAGATGGGGTTTAGATATTGTGGGGCCATTTATACCAGGATCAGGACAAAGAATATATCTTATTGTCGCAACAGATTATTTTACAAAGTGGTCAGAAGCAAAATTAGTTCAACATATACGTGATAAATACATCTTTACATTCATATTTGAGAATATCATTTGCAGATTCGGCATACCGGTGCAATTGGTGTCTGATAATGGAAAACAATTCGAGGGTGAGGACATATAAATGCTTTTAAATGCCTTCAAGAACAGGATTGGAAAATCAACTCCATTATATCAGCAAAGTAATGGACAGGCTAAGGCAACTAATAAGATGCTTGCGAATATACTAAAGAATAAATTGGAAGGACACAATAAAGGATGGTACGAGCATATCCATAATGTCTTATGGTCATATAGAACAACACGAAGAGAAGCAACGAGAATGTCACCATTATTTTTAACGTATGGGTTATAAGTTATTTTACCAACTGAATTCATCATACCAACAACAAAGAAAGAAGCATGGGAGAAGAATCTAAACACAAATCTGATACTAGCAAAGTTGGATGACTTGGAAGAAACAACAGAAGCTGTTTTGCGACACATGGAGAACTATCACAAAAGATTGGCAAGGGAATACAACAAGCGTGTCAAACCAAGGGAGTTTCAACCAGGAGAGCTGGTATTGAGAGAAATACCATCTTATCAAAAAAGAGGTGATGGAAAGCTGAAGAAGAAATGGGACGGCCCATACATAACCAAGCGAATTGAAGGAAATGGAGCATACGAGCTAGTGGAAAAAGATGGAAAGGATGTCGGAAGAAAGTTTGATCATCCGTGGAATAGGTTGTACCTTAAAAAGTATTATCCATAAGATGTTTAGTAGAGTAATGCATCCGAAAAAAGAAGACAAAAGCTAATAATGTATGCGCGAAGTTATGAATAAAAAGAAAATGTTTAATCCCTTCAAAACAAAGATCTATGCAAATATGAACAGAAGAAAAAGGCAACGATAAGACCCCAATAGGGGAAATAGAATTTAAAACCTCTAACTATGGAGGCTGGGTAACTAACTATGGCGTGCACCCTAGTTCGCACTTGTGCAAGAGGCAAAATAAACAATCCCTAACGAGCGTCATAATTGGGAAAATCCTAGTAATGCATGGCTCAGGCGAAAGCCATACCAACCCTGGGATCTGAGTCATGGAATATGGGGGCGAAATAAAAGCCTATCTGGTAGAGACTCCTTAGTCGAAAGGCTAAGGTACTAAGTTCTCTATTATGGAGTGTAGAAACTCGACCAGGGCGCCGTGGTACACGGTTGATCTAAGGGTGCCGGGGACGTCTAGAGCGTACCTCGCCGCTCTTAGCAAGTCCTGGCTATGACACACTCGGTCCTCAAGAAACCCCACTTAGGGTGTGGTCTCGAAACCATAAGCCACATAGGCTGAGGGATAAGATACCACCAAATCAACTGGTTGTTGCATCACCGGATGGGAGGATCCCACCCCAACCCGGCAGGGGTACATCTCCTTGAAGGGGAAACCAGGGGGAAGATAAGGACGACACACTCCACTAGGGAGCTGAATTGTGTCAAAGACGTTAATATCACAAGGATTTTACTCATGGGAGTAATTAGGCTTGTCGTATTAATGCACATTCACATATCCTGCAGAGGAAATAATACGAAAGATGATAAGATAGGGTCAACGGGTCAGTGCGCGAATACGTAAAGACGTCCTGAGACTCTATCCATTGGCCAAAACGATATCCTGAGACAAAGATAAGCACTGTAACCAGGAGAGGCTGATTAAGACCTCTACTTAGGGAGGCTCAATAAGACCTCACTATCAGACACCAAGAGACCTAAATAAGTACCCATGTTATAAAAAACTTTGTTTTATAAAAAGGGTTATATTCTCATGAATAAAGTTACAACGTATTCACTTATGTATTATATATTAAACCCCCATAGATAAAGTTTTATATTCCAATAACTAATATCCTATATTTGCATAAGTAATACCCTATGTTCGAAAAAGGTCATTTTATAACATACTCATAATAGAGTCAAGTATGGGAAGTACAGAAAGAAAATATTATTCGCATGATTAGAAAATTACCTCGCATAGAAATAGACCAAGAAGAAAATGTTGCTCGAATACTTAGAAAATAATTTGTAGAGTTGTATGTTTAGAAGTTAACCTTTAGGAACAAATTGGTTTTTCCTAAATGTGCAGCAAAAACAAAAGGAAGCGAAATTCAAATAAGATCAAGCACATGGAAATCAAGTGGAGCTAAGGGTCTTTCAGAGGAATTTCATCATGTGAATGAATGGCTTCAGCAGGAGGAGAGCTCGGAATAGAGGCCTTCGCAGAAAGTTCAGCATGAGGGATAGCTTGGAATTCAGCTTCAGGGGTAACATTAGTGTTTGATACATCAGGAAGATTATCGCCAGAAGCACTACCTACAGGTTGATCTTCAGGATGAGGGATTTCCTCATCACAGCTGACATAATCATAGTCACTATCAGGCTGTGGGATAGCTTCATTATAATAAATGTCGAGAGGTTCCAATTCCTCCAGAGGCAGCGAATTGACAATACATATCCCATCAGCATAAGCCTTAGCCTGAAGATGAGCCTCGCGTGCGACGTCGTTCTGGGCATTCTTGACGTAAACCTTCATCAGCTGCTCAAGATATATCTTCCTCCTTTCTGCCCTATCACGAGAATAAGAAAGCATAGAGGCAAGATCCCTAACATCCTTGCGAGATTTGTCCAAGTCAGACCTCAGCTTTTGGACAAGGAGTTGGTTGGCCTTGTCAGAAACTGTGAAAACAAAAATACTAGAATTAGCTTAGAAATCACAAAGACATGCGAAGGAAACAACATAAGAAAGAAGATGAGAATACAATTAAAGGTAGTTAGCTTGGTGCGACTACCTTCCATTTGGGAAAGATAATATTGAGAAAGGGCAAAACTACTACTTCTCATAACCTCCAAGTGTTTATCAAAATCATCACATATCAAGCCTTCATGACGCAAGCGAATTTTATTCTCATCTTTAACAAGAGAGGCATGTTTCTTTTTCAAAATATCATGCGATATTTCCAACCGAGTGTGTTGTTCGCGAAGCTTCTTCATCTCGACAGTCAGTTTCACTTTGTTATTTATGATTTTGTCATTTTCTGAGGACACCTTCCTTATATCCCTGTCATATTGATTTCTCAAAGACTAGAGAGATTCCTCTTGCTCAGTATAGGTACGACGAAGGGCAAGATATTGCTGGGTATAGTTTTCCTTTTTCTTCAAAAGGGATTCATTCTCTCCCATTAAGGTGCGATTTTTGTCTGATAGAGTTCATTTACTTAAGTCAGTATCATATAAAAGCCCAGCAATATTGGATATTTGGGAGTTCAGGGAATCAAGCTGAGCAATAAGACCATGATTTTCATTTTTCAAATTATTAATTTGATCTACTAAATACGAGCGGTCACTAAGCAATAAATTCAGCTGATGCCGCAACTCTTTATTCTCTGCAATAGCATCCTCAGCAGAATGTTGAAACTCATGTCTCTGCATGACTCGCTTTTGACACAAATCTATATGTTCGCATGTACAGAAGCAAAGAAGAGAAAAGGTCCCAGCGAATAAATAGAAAGAGCAAGATTTAAAATAATCACAAAACGAGTCAAGGGATGTGGAAAATATACCTCTAAGCTCTTGGTTTTTATTGCGAAGTTTTTCGGCTATAATCTCCCCAACATGAACATAAGCTCTCAACTGAGCATTCTGATGAGTAAGTTCACGGATCGTAGAGATGGATTCTGCAAAACCTTCAGCTTGAATGAATCGGCGGCGGGACTCTAAACGATCAAAGGCAGCATTCATGGATGAATCCATTTGAGCGAAGATCTCGCTCCTATCCGATTTATCCAACGAAGAGTTGCCCAACAGTTTGATGAGAGATTCGCATAAACGAAGTTGAGATGGGTCATTGGAGGATGAACGTGCGAGCTGAAAAATATAAAGAAGAGGCCTAGCCCCCTAAGCCAGCAACATCGGAGACTCCAACCTTAGGTGTGTAAGATTTCGCTTGAGAAGGCCCAGATGTGCGAAGAGTAGAAGTAGTCAGAAGAGTGATCATTGAAGAGATAGCAACAACATCCTCTAAAAGAGAGGAGACGGAATGATCCACAGATACGGGAATAGCCGAAGAAGTAGTAATAAGAATGTTTAGCATGGATGCAACAACTTCTTCAGTAGTAGAAGTAATGTCCTGAGTCACCAAATCTAATTCTAGAGAGGTAAAAATTGTTGGTGGAAAAGAAAAGAGAGGTGGCGAAGTTGGAAGAATAAGATCCTTACAAAGATTCTCATAAGGAGAAAGAGATGACGAGCCGGCAGGGACACCCGCTGGAGAAGAGATGAAAGAATATGAAGATGTAATAGTAGTTGTCTGATGGGAAGTGGCCAAACTTGCCCGAACAACAGGAACAGTTTCACTAGAGGGCACTTTCTGAGAAGAGCTAGATCGCTTTTTGAAACCCGGGAGGGCCATGCGAGTATCAAGATTAGGAGGTTGCTTACTCTTTTTTTGTTTGAGAGGATAAGGAGTTTATTACTAGATTGTCATGCGAAGGCTTCCTCTTGAGAGACTTGTCACTTTCACGTCTTGAAGAAGAGTTAGGGTTTGGAACAGTAAAACGAGTTCCAGCAGAAATAGTTTTGCTGCAACAATATCAGTATGGGAAGTATGAACAACAATATCAGAAATAACAATGGATGATAAACAGCAGCAGATCAACAACGACGGCGCACGATCACAGATAATACCAAAAATAAAATATACCCAACAAAAGTGTAACAAAAAAGAAAAGACGAACCTGTGAGGAGAATCCATCAAGTTCAGATAAATATTTTAGGGAGACAAAAACATGAGAAGAGTCTGTGAAGAAGGAGAATTGAAAAGAAAGTCTTTCTCTCTCTAAATAGGGGTTAAATAAGTAAGAATACAACAAGCTATATCAAGTAAAAGGGGATGACGTGTTGGTAAAAACTGCAGGGACGAAGACGTGCATACGGTTACACGGAAAATCCGGAAGTTTGTCGGTTGGGAAAGAAGATGAAAGGTTAACTAAATGCGAAAAATCGCATAAAGGGTGGGAAGAAGAGGATGAAAACAGTTCTCTCATCACTCTTCCCACAGTAAATATCGATAAGAGAAGAGGAAAAATGTAGGGGTTAAATATCGCACACCTGTATAATCGTGCGAGACAACTGAATTACTAAGGAGCGAGTATATTTCACACGTAGCCTATTTTGAATGACGGAATCAGTGACGTCACAAAGTCACGAATAGAGTGTGAGAGCTGTGCGAAGCCCAAGATTATCTGCGAGAAGACACAGTGTATGGGAGCGAGCAACTCGCATGCGAGATCCGAAAATAGGGGCTTTATTAGTTGTCCTCCACTATGTAAAATCCCTATATATAGGACCAACCACCCTTGTGTTAGGGGAGAGATCCTTTTGAGAGTGGAGATAGAACTTTAGGAGAGAGAAATTTATTTGTTTTCCAAGTTAGGGTTCTATGATTTATATACTTAATAAACTATTCCTTGATGTTCTTCATAATGTTTTCTTAGTTTGATATATAGATTGTTTAAGGGGTGTAGTAGTAGGATTTTATACTACTACAAAAAGCATTATACATTAAGATGATCTGAGTGTATCTTGGCATTTGGGAGGCATTTCTCCGAGATAAATATAAAGAAGATCGATCTTCAAGTTCATGAAGTTGTTTTTTCCTACCATGGCATAATTATGATATCTACTTTTGGGAGAGACCTCTTGGGCATGGACGTAGAGTTCTTGGAGAAAGATTCACATCCTTGGAATGATAATCGACTAATCGCAACAAAAATCATGATCCCGAGGAGTTTTTGAGTTACAAGTATCTTTAAAAATCCCAAAGGAGCTGATAAGATTGAAGAAGTTATAACTAATATAAAAGATGCTATCTGTAATAATTTGAGAAAATGTTCTTTTTGGTTATTGAACAATTATCAGATCCAGAGAACTTTTTTTATGGGGAACAAGTTTATTTAGGGATAGAGATAGAGAATTCCAAAAGAGAAGAAGGAGAATGTTTATGTGAAAAATTACACGACAATATGCATATTTGTATTGGACCCGGAAACTTTCACACTGCTTCCAAGGACACTCTATTCTTAGCTCACCATGCTAACACATGAATCGTATGTGGGATATATGTAGTTCTTGTTGCGCTAAAACCCCGCGGTAGCAATTTGCACAGCCACACAATGGTACTTTAAATATTGCAAAGAACACAAACTAGAAAAGAAAAGAGACGATAAATTAACGAGGTTGAATCCTCAGGAAAAATAAGAGATTTACATATTATCGTTTAGGAGAAAACATATAAACCCTAAGAGAGAGAGAAGAATTTTTGTTGTATTTTTCTAGGTTCTCTACTAGGCTATTTATATACACAGAGGTAGGGATTAGGGTTCCATAACTTAGCTAATAAGTTCATAGTCTTTAGGATCAAGAAATCTAATTAAGAGTGAACTCTTAATCCTAATCTAACTTGGTCACCGACTAAAAGTTGGTATTATCCCAACTTCCTCCACCGACTTGGTTTTGGCGTGAGTTATCCAAAAAACTCAAATCACCTCACCGACCGATATCCAACAATCTCCACCTCGGATCATGCATTCATGCATGAGACGATCAATAACAAAATCACATTCGTCTTGCAACGTCTATTGCGCCATAGGCTGGTTACGTATCCCCTCCAAGGAATCAAACCGACCGTAGTTTACTTAATGGCCTTGCTAGAAGGCCTCCACCAGGTTCCTAAGAACCTCTAACCCAAAGGGTCTCACCAAACCGGAAAGATGTGGATCAATTTCGAGGAATGAAGAAACTTTGACCCCAGATACTACTTTCGTTAACATATCAGCTGGATTGTCTTTAGTATCAATCTTCACAAGTATAATGTCTTCTTCTTCTTCCAGAATTTCTCTAACAAAGTGAAATCGAACATCTATATGTTTGGTTCTGGCATGATGCACTTAATTCTTATCCAAGTAAATTGCACTAAGACTATCAAAATGCACAGGAAGTTGTTCCTGCACAACATCCAAGTCATCTAGCAAACCTTGTATCCATACAGCCTCCTTAAATGCCTCTGTCACTGCCATATACTCCGCTTCAGTAGTTGAGAGAGCCACGGTAGACTGCAAAATCGATCTCCAACTAACAGATGCTCCAGCCAAGGTAAATACATACCCTCTAGTTGAACGTCTCTTTTCCAGATTACCAGCATAGTCAGAATATACATAACCAACACACAACTGATTGTTCCCATCTTCCTTCACAAACTCTAAGCCAACATCAACAGTACCATAAAGATACCTCAAAATCCATTTCACATCTTACCAATGTCCTTTACCAGGATTATGCATTTAACGGCTGATCATACTTACTACATGTGAAATGTCTGGACTTGTACATACCATCACATATATTAAGCTACCAACAAAACTAGCATATGGGACTTGGGCCATATACTCACGCTCTTCTTCAGTAGTAGGAGATATATCGGAACTCAACTTAAAATAAGGACCAAGGGGAGTACTTACAGATTAGTTTCTTCGCATATACCAAATTTCTGTAACACTTTCTTCAAGTATGCCTTCTGAGAAAAACAAACTTTACCCTTCTCTCTGTCACGTTGAATCTCCATACCAAGAATCTTCTTAGTTTCTCCCAGATCTTTCATCTCAAACTCAGTTGACAATTTGTGCTTCAAATTATCAATCTCTTTATTGTTATTCGATGCTATCAGCATATCATCGACATACAAGAGCAAATATATGAAAGACCCATCGCGTAGCTTATTGAAGTATACACAATGGTCATAGTGACTTCTTGTGTATGTCTGGCCAATCATAAACTGATCAAATCGCTTGTACCACTGTCTTGGAGACTGCTTCAGCCCAGACAACGATTTTTCCATCTTGCAAACACAATCTTCTTTTCCAGCAACTTTGAACCCACTCGGCTGAGTCATATAGATCTCCTCTTCTAGATCACCATGTAAGAACGTCGTCTAGACATCTAGCTGAACTAGTTCTAAATCATATTGTGCTACCAAGGCCAATAAAAATCGGATTGATGAGTGCTTCACAACTGGAGAGATTACCTCATTTTAGTCAATCCCTTCTCTTTGAGAATAACCTTTCGCAACTAACCTTGACTTGTAGCGTACTTGATTCACCCGAGATCCTTCTTTCTTAGCATATACCCATTTGCACCCAATGGTCTTCTTACCGTTCGGAAGCTTCGTAAGAATCCACGTGCTATTATTGTAAAGCGACTCCATCTCATCCTGCATAGAAGCTTCCCATTCTTGATGCTCTACACTGTGTATAGCTTCAAAATAGGTATTTGGAATGCCTTCTTCAATAACTGGTAATGCATAATCTATAAAATCATCCATCCAACCAGGTTTCCTGATTGATCTTCTCGGTTTGCTGGTTGCTATGGTCTCAGTGACCATAGCTTATGTATCTTCCACTGCTTCATGTTCCTCTTCATAAATATCGTCACTATCACTTGGAACTTCAGGAATTACCTCCCTTGTAGACGCCACGCCTTCGGAAGTAGTCGTAACAGATACAGACTTAGCTGGAATTAGTGGAGTTGCATCAATCTCCACCTGCTTCAAAGGCTCACCGGTACTGGTAGTGTTCTCCACTTGCCGACAACCCCAAGACTTCGCCATAGACGCTTCATCAAATGTAACGTCTCTACTCATGACTATCTTCTTCTCTACTGTATTCCAAATTTTGAACCCTTTCACTCCTTTCTTCATACCCATAAAAGTCCCTTTAACAGCACGGCTATCAAGCTTGTTTTCACTAATATGATACCAAGAAGGGCAACCAAAGATATGAATTGAGTCATAGTCATAAGCTGGTTTACCATCCCACTTCTCCATCGGAGTTTTACCTTCTAACGCAGCTGATGGAAACCAATTAATGAGGAAGCATGCATATGTAATTGCCTCAGCCGAAAATGCTTTACCTAATCCAGCATTAGATAACATACATCGTACCTTCTCCAGCAAAGTACGATTCATGCATTCAGCTACCCCATTTTGTTGCGGTGTCTTCTTAACTGTGAAGTGCCTATGTATTCCCTCATCCTAACATACTTGCAAGAATGGACCACCATTGTCCGAACGTAGTACCTTGATCTTTCTGCCAGTTTGAGTCTCAGTTGCCTTTTTACACCTCACAAATACTTCTAGGACTTCATTCTTATGCCTCATGGTGTACACCCATACGCGCCTAGAATAGTCATCAATAAAAGACACGAACCAATGTTTCCCTCCCAATGATGCATTCTTGGAGGGACCCCAACCATCTGATTGAACATAATCAAGAACTCCAGTAGTGTTGTGGATTGTTGTGCCATAACTTGTTCTTGTCTTCTTTCCTTTCACACAATGTTCACAAAACTCTAATTTGCAGGCAATAGCACCTTTCAACAAATATTTTCGAATTAAAAAATGTAACGACTTATCACCTGGATATGCAAGCCGCATATGCCATAACTTCGTGGTCGCCGTAGATGCAGTCTTGATGTGTTCTGAAATAGACACATCTCTCGTTACTGTTCTTCCAGTTAAGTAGTACAAGTTGTGATGTCGTATGCCCTTCATGATTACCAACGATCCGGAGATTACCTTTAGAATTCCATTTTCAACAACTAACTTATAACACTTAGTTTCCAAAGTTCCGAGCGAAATCAGATTCTTCTTAGAGCGAAGTCAAATTCTTCTTCATAGCAGGTACGAACCTTACTTCCTTCATCTCCCGAACCATACCATCATGCATCTTGATTCGAACACTACCAATCCAGATCACCCTGCAGGTATGATTATTCCCCATACGTACTTCTCCATCAAACTTCTCGAAACTTGAGAACCAGTCCCGATGAGGACATGTGTGATAAGTATCACCAGAATCTAGTACCCATGTACCGTCATTTATAATACAAGCTGATAGTGTCACATTCAGTGAGAAATCCGAAGCTACATCTGAATCATCACTTGCCTTAGCAATGTTCACCTCGGTCTTGTTGTTATCTCCTTCTCTATATTTACGCTTGGTACAATCCTTATCCCAATGGCCAATGTTATGACACCATGCACATTCATACTTCTGCAGACGCGCTCTTGACTTTGAACGCCCTTTAACTTTGCCACGATCACCAGTATTCTTTCTCTGTCTGTTGAACGACCTCTTGCAAGAAGAAAATCATTGTTATCTTCACTTGACAGATCTTCACGGTCCATCTTCCGGAACTCCTCACTACACAATGTTGTAGTTCCCTCAGCGTATGTCATCTTATCCTTGCCGTGCATTAAAGCTTTAATCACAAGTTCATACCTTTCAGGAAGAGAGTTTATCAGACACAAAGCTTGTTCCTCATCGTTGATCTTCTCATCGTAGTTAACCAACTCAGCAAGAAGTTTATTATATGAATCTAGGTGCTCTGTCAGTGTTGCACCTTTCTTCATGTTATAGCAATACAAATTCCTCTTAAGATGTATCCTATTTGCCACGTTCTTCACAAGATATTCTTTCTCTAGCTTTTCCCAGAGATCCTTAGATGAAGTCTCGTGCTGATAATTAACTCTTACTGTTGTTGCTAAACACCCTCGAATCGAACCCAGACATAATTTATTCATCTTGTTCCACTACTTGTCAGACATCTCCGCTGGCCGACCTTCTAGAGCTTCTTATAGGTCAAGATGAACAAGAGGCCATAAACCAAAATTATTGGTTCCGGTGAACTTTTCAACCTTCAGTTGTGATCTATGAGAATGCAACATATTTTCTTTTGTTTCTTTATCTTTACTTGTGGACACTGACGGTTCTATGGGCTCCTCTAGATCCGAATAAACCATTTTTCACAAACAATAAAGATAAAAAACTAAACTTTGAGATCAGAATTACCTCAAATAACTTTCGGAAAAAATCCCAAGAACGTAACCCGAGCTCTTGATTCCAATTGTTGCGCTAAAACCCCACGAAAGCGATTTGCACAGCTACACAATGGTACTCTAAATATTGCAAAGAACACAAACTAGAAAAGAAAAGAGACGAGAAGTTAACGAGGTTGAATCCTCAGGAAAAATAAGAGATTTATATATTATCGTTTAGGAGAAAACATGCAAACCCTAAGAGAGAAAGAAGAATTTTTGGTGTATTTTTCTAGATTCTCTACTAGGCTATTTATATACACATAGGTAGGGATTAGGGTTCCATAACTTAGGATCAAAAAAGCTAATTAAGAGTTATCTTAACTCTTAATCCTAATTTAACTTGGTGACCGACTAAAAGTTGGTCTTATCCCAACTTCCTCCACCGACTTTGTTTTGGCGTGAGTTATCCAAAAAACTCAAATCACCTCACCGACCTATGTCCAACAGTTTTGTCATTGGAAGAGAATAAGAATTTGATGATGACGACCGGCTTGAAAGCAAACAAGGCAAGTGCAGGACTCGCTGAAACTGTCCCCAGTTGCTAACAAAATTTGGATCCCAGCCGCAACCATTACTAAAAGAAACAATTCGGGTAATTAAAGCCAGCGACATCAAAATAAAGATGCAGTCTCATGCAGTTCAAGTGTTACTTGGTAAAGGAACTAAAGCTCCAGCAAGATTTGTGTTCTTGATAAAAGTTTCTGTATTGATTAGTTTGCGATGCGTTTGTGTGTGGTGCAGCCGGGCCTCTACATTCATAGCTGATTGGTTTTTAATTTTCATTTATTTATTTACTTTTGCATTCTGGTGACCCACTAAACTCAAGATGGGTTTAAAGCTTTAAGCATTCCAAAAGCTTGGCACTTGGGAGGCATTTATCCGAGCTCTGCGTGCATGGGTATACCAGGATAAGAAGAATGCAATGACAGGGCGCCCAAAGTGCAGTTTGATTACTGGTATCACGATAGAGTGACTCAAACTAAACTCAAACTTTGGTAAGCCTTTCCTGACCCAGATTAATCACATCAACTCATTCGATAAAATGAAATCATTTCAAGGATTCTTAACTCAATCTCTTAACCCATCGGACTGACTTGATACAAGAGACATTAATCCACATAAACACGAGACATTAATCAATTCCAATTTCCAACAAGCTCCTGAATTACCCTGCCAAATCTACAAGTGCTACTGCGAAATAGATGTTAATTATTTGGAATATAAACAGATTTAGGCCTGTTTTTCAATCCGATAGACAACCGTAGGTCTGTTTTTTTTCGAATTTCCAAATCTAGGCCTCCATCTATGTTTCCATCCAAATCCGTTTCTGTTGTCAATTTCTCGGGCAAAAAGATCAATTTCTCATCAGATGAGATGAGTTAATGAAGCGCAATTACCCCTTTGCCCTCTATACACGTGGATGCTATTAGGTGTAAGTTAGACACGTGTTGTAAATTAGCCACGCGTAAATTAGCCACACGTGTTGTTAAACACGTGTAATGAAGGATAAACACCACCAACCATTTTTAGATCTGAATGAAAATGAGACAGAGAAGAAGATATGAAGAAGATATGCTTTTATGGGAGATAATCCTGTCGTTGGGTACTGTGGGGCCACATTTTTACTGACACGTGGCAGAATCTATGACATGTGCAGTGTACACGTGTTTACACAGTCAGCACCGAGTCCCTCTGCATAATCGACGATTCAAAGATTAACACGGTGAGTTTTATAAGTCGAAGGGCTTACAAGTCTTTTCCTTACACACTAACGGTGCCAAAAAGGTGGATAACCACCGTTAGCCATTTTTTCAATAAAACGGTCAAAATCGGCCTAGATTTGTAACTTCCAAAAAAAACGGACCTATAGTCGTAACCGTGAAAAAAAACACGCCTATATCTGTTTTCACCCTAATTATTTTTCACTAGTGCTACTACGAAATTGAAAATGCACCTGCAAGCACCATTTCTAACAGAGATTAATTGCACATCAGTAACAGAAGATGTTGTCTCTTTGGACAGATGAAACATCTTCTTCGATAAAATGTTAAGCACCGCTTGCATCACTAAACAAGTTTTGATGCAAAATATAGAATCATTAATGAACTTCCAATGCCTTGTACTACGATTACGACATGCCATATTGCCTCTTTCTGCTTAAATTGGAGTACTCAGCCCCATGAAAATGATTACCAGCTGGTCGTTTATTAGGATTATCCACTGAACTTAAAATCCGTCCATAAATTGATTCCTATCAACAAGATAAAACAAGCAGATATTTTTTGTGAACAAACATTTTTCTCACAATCTCTTTTAACGTCAAAAGCTGATGCCCGTGTCGTATTGTTAATAATATTGGTGTTATACATATTGTTTTTCATTTGTCTTTAACCTCTGCAACTGAACAACTTAACATTTTCATCAGAAATAAACTTCGAAATTGAGTTGTGACTTGTGCTATACCAAGCAGTAAAGACCCGAAAGAAGCTTTAGGCTATCTGGAACATCGTTTGCAAGGAAAAATAGCTTAATCAGGCACAGGCACAATGCTCCTGGGACAAAGGACCGGTTAAATATAGAGCAGTATCAAACTTTAGAATCTTGCCGCCGGAAAACATACACTAACTCTCACACGATATAAGATGATTTGTCTACCGCTTAAAAGAGCGCTTTGGTGATGACTAACAAGACCAACCATAATAGATTTCAACCTTGAAGTCAGGATTTTAGTTGAAATTTTATTGACACTGCCCATTAAACTAATTGGACAGAGCACTTCATTCTTTTTGGGGAGCGAAAAAATAAAGGTCTTACACTGATCGACAATCTAAAGAAAATTTTCAGACAGTGCCAATTAACTTTCTTAGGTTGGTCTTTAGGATGATTTAGATTGGCATGCTACAATACTTGTACCCCCTTTCTGGATACACACTTTAATCAATCTTTGCATTTCAACTAAAAAGAACAGAAGAAAAATAAACCATAAAAACCACTCTCATCCTAAAAGTATGCTCTGTGACTATTCTAACCATATCAACTTACTTAAATGATAAACCTTAAGCTATGAATTTGACCAAGAAACGAAGAACACCAAAATAACTTCCTATTCTTAGACCTTAGTGCCCTCTGGAGTAAAGAAAGCAGTTGCTGATCATAAAGGGATTTTCCATCATTCACGTCCCTCTTCCTATGGACTAATCCAACCTCCTACACCTAACAGCACGCGTTTAAAGGTTTTCCGTAACAGCGTTTCGAGTACTAGCTAAACTAATAAAACTATGACTACACAGAGAAAATCATAAACGCCATAGTGTATTTCATTTCAACAGTAAGATTATATATTCATGGAGCAAACTGTGTAGATTGAATTGCATCTGGTAAAAAACTATTCAACTCCATAATCAATTGACAGAGTAAATTGATAGAAAGGACAATCTAATGAATGACACCATTGCAATGCCAAACTAACCTTAACTCGTCTGGAACAAAATATTTAGCTTAAAAGAGCGCTTTGGTGATGACTAACAAATGCAGTCACTCAACAATACTCTAAACATTATAATTTGCTTTTTGTAGATTTTGCAGGGTTCTTATTGTTGGCATAAAAAAAACCATAGCAATGAGTGGACACACACTAACACTATGAGAGTAAATTGCATTTCCAAGATTCATTGTAATAATTTGCTTTTGCTGAGCTGATAACCCATGTAGGATTATAAGACTTAGGCATCCAACTGACTGCTAATTGGCGATAAGTTGTCAGTCCTAATACAGTTTTAAACAAGGTTTTAAAACCTTTTTCTTTCAATGTGGGACAATAGAAAATACATTAGTACCGCGTAAGTGCAGCCTAACAGAGAAAACTTATCGGTCCAATTTACCACTTGCAGCATCAAAATCAGGTCTCGAGAATATTTTATCTTCCCCAATAAGTTAGGCAAAATTGTGACTATAATTTTTTTATTTCTTTGTCAAACTGGGTCTTCTTCACTGTTCAAAGAAGAAAAGGTTTTACTCTTTGGCTTGGTTCGAGTAATAACGACTGTGCAACATCTAAAACATTTCTCTACTTACTGTATGATCAGCTAGCTAAATATAATGAAGATCTATCTTCAAGTACATGGAATTATGTTGGTTTTTCCTACCATGGATATCTACTTTTGGGAGAGAACTCTGGGGCATGGACACCGAGGAAGGAATGTACATACCCAAAATGTACTTGGAGAATGAATGATAATCGACTAATATCGTAACAGAAATCAAATCATGATCCTGAGGAGTTGTTGAGTAACAAGTATCCTTTATAAATCCCAAAGGAGCTGATAAGGTTATTGAACAATTATCAGATCTAGAGAATTTTTTTATGGGAAACAAGTTTATTTAGGGATAGAGAGAAGGCCAAAGGAGAAGACGGAGAAGGTTTATGTGAAAAATTACTTAATAATACAGAGACTACGATAGAGTATCGTACATCGTTAAATTTTCAACTAGGGAATCTTGCATTTTCTTATCATCCTTGTTTATTTATTTTTAATTTGAGTTTGATCACCGGTATTTGTCACCAAACTCGTTTACTTGATTCTAATTTCAACCTTTTAAGTTGCTTGTTAAATTCAACGGCAGCATCTTTTGCTGTGAAGAGGTTTATGCGTGGTTTGCTGGAGTGCGGTCTTAATGCACTGACCCAACATTAACCACCTCAATTTATTCATTCTAAGCATTCTTAAATCAGTTCAACAAGTTCTTAAGGATCTTAACCCAGGCATACGTATCAGAATGACTTGATCACCAAGATATTGAACACACTAATCTTATTTTTTCCCCAAATTATAATTACAGGCGTTAGTTCTTCCTACATTTATGGTAAGGAACTGAAAGTAACCTGGCCAAGAGATCATGAAAGTTTTGCAAGAGTCCTAAACTTCCTTGGATTTATGTACAATCCACCTACTTTGAAAGAGTCCCAAGGGTTCCCTTTTTTCTGCGTTAACGGATTTGGTTTCTTTGTTCTGATTACCGGATCAATTCGCTGTATATCACTTGAAAATATAGTCCCACATCCGAGAACGCAATCTTGTAAATCTTGTATATAATAAGTTAAAATTGCACTTCATATCGCCAGTCGGCTATGAATTGTATGCCCATCCTACATAGCTCTACATGAGCTATCAGCCAACCCCCAAAAAAGATAAAAATATATTGCTCTTGCGTAGTATGTGTGTGTGTCCGTGGCAATAGTCCTACATAGGCTATCAGCTAAACTGATTGATTAGTTTCCGATGCGTTTGTGTGTGGTGCAGCCGGTCCTTTACATTCATAGCTGATTTGGTTTTTAGTTTTCGTTGCAATGTTTTCAGTTTTTAGTTTTAAACGCATTAAACAACATTGCAATGTTTTCACCTTCAGCCCACTTGGTGAAATAGTATGTTTCCATGATAAGATATCTTCGTTGCTTTGATCCAGTTACGAGAGGTCCCACGATGTTGACCCCCACACAGCGAAGGGCCATACACTTAATACATAATTTAAACTCGTTGCAGGCGCATGGATTCTTCCTGCGAATCTTTGGCATTCTTCATCATCTTGTAACTACATCTTTCACATCCTCATGCATATGAGGCCAAAAGTATCATGCGCTTTGGTTTTGTGAGACAGCGATCTCGTTCCACTATGATTACCAGCATCCCCATAATGTTTTTCCTTTAAAATTTCTACCCCTTTCTCTCGACAACATCTGAGTAGAGGACCTAGAAATGATCTTTGATAAAGAATTCCTTCTCATAACTCATAATTAATTGCCTTGCTTTTAATTTTATTCGCCTGTAGTCTATCACCAGGTAAATCTTTCCTTTCCAAATATTTGTGTATCGGGGTTCTCCAATCTGATCCTCCCAACTCCTTCTCTTCTTCAGGGTTTTCCACAACCATCGCATTTATAATTTCAGCATTTGTATTTATATATGAAAACTTTAATCGTTCAATCTTGATGAATCTTGTTTCTGGGTTTACTATCATGGATGCAATAAACGCCAAGGCATCAACATATCGGTTATCTTTCCTTCATATGTGCCTCCAAATAATATTGGGTATGTGATGTTGCTTCACGAGTTTTAAGTACTTTTACATAGTGGGTCACTTGCATTATAAATCCCTTGAACTTGACGAACAACAAGTTGTGAATCGCTGGTCAATCTTATATCATCTAACTTCATCTCGATCATTAACCTTAGTGCATGTACCACTCCCTCATATTCTTTCTCATTATTCGTGGCATCAATTTCTAGCCTGAAACTGTAAACTACCCTCGCTCCTGCTGGGGATGTAAATACGATTCCGATGCCTCTACCCTCACTATTTGCAGATCCATCAACGCATATCTATCATCTTCATGGATGATTTTCTTTGAGTAAATCTCTTGGATCTGCACGAACTTCGTCTGTATCCATCATTTCCTCCACTCCCTCGTCTTTTTCCAACCGAAATTCAGCTAAAAAATCTGCTCTCACCTGGAATTTTGGTGAAGATAAGATCTCATATTTGACTTTGAATTGTTCAATTTTCGCATTCCATCTCTCCACTCGTCCCACTCTCTTGGAGATTTTTAGAACTGATTCAATCGGAGTTCTTGTTAGAACTTTAATCTTATGTGTTTGGAAATAAGTTCGTAACTTCTGTGTTGCATAAACCAATGCAAGAATTAATTTTTCAATTTTCTGATAGTTTCTTTCCGCTGAATTGAATGTTTTGCTGATATAATATATTGGTTTTTCTATCCCTCAATCTGACCAAAGTAATACTGCACTAAGAGCATATGGTGTTGCTGCAAGATATAGTAATAATTCATCTCCTGGTTCTGGCTTCTGCAGAATCGACAATTTCACGTGATGATCTTTGATATGCTGCAAAGCTTGATCACATTCTTGCGTCCATACGAATTTTGTCCCTTTCTTTAAGTTGTCGAAAAAGTGTTTACACTTATCCGAAGATAGATAAATAAATATTCCCAACTATGCTTGTTGCCGGATATTTAATTTATGTACGTCTTTTATAGTTGCTTGGGATGGCATGTCAAGTATATTCAAGACATTTCAAATGATGAACTAAATATATTCAAGACATTTCAAGTGATTTTATTAAATTATGATATTGAATGGTAACTTTACAACCAAACCCTAACTTAGATCACTCAAGAATAACTCTCACAATATGTCTCTCTCTGAATATGCTCAACCCCTTTACAACATCATATTTCCCCTTATATAACCGCTTGGTGCAGTGGAATACAGCTCATCATTTGCTTCGCTAATATTCACACAGTTCACGTGATTTTATTTTTACTTTCCCACTTCAAATTTCATTACTAAAATCTCTTTTATTTCGAAGATAATCCTGGTAGTTTGTCCGTACAGCTGTCCGTATTTCTTTCTCAGCAATTTATCTTCGTTGGGTATTGTTTTTCTTGGCTTCGTCGCTCCATTCTCTTCAATCCTGATGCGTCGTTTCTTTACTTTGTAGTTGACATTTCGTAACTTCAATTTTCATTAAAGGTTCTGTAAGTTTACTGAGGGATGATTTGACTTCTTACAAAATAAGTTGTCCGGATTTGGTAATAGTATTTCTGACGAACATTATTCAATGATTCTCTTGTCATCGTTGTCTTATATGTGGCGAAGATCTTTTCTGTATCTACACAATGAACATGCCTCATTCAAGTAACCATATTATGCTTGATGTATGTTTTGTTGGCAGTATTGACTTGTCCAACCGGATTAATGATCGTCACTTTGATTTCGATCTTCGGAGTTACGGAAGGCACACTCGCTTGGATTGGGCCATTTTACTACATGTTATAACATCCAGTCTACGAAGCTGGCAATTCTATCAATCAATAAATTCGATATATACTACAAACACGATATTTTTTTTTGCTGATTGCAGAACATTAATTTTGTAGAAAATCTTTCAGATTGATCCATAACACGCATATATTGCAATATTGCTTACTTGTGTCGCCTAGTTAAGACGCACCATCATAATTGAATGCGTTGATTATAATATAATATTTTGTTATTATGGCGTATAATATCTTTCGTCTATTTAGCCCATTTCGATGTTCATTTTGATGTATATAAACTGAGGTCTTAGCCTGTATGTAGCATAAGCATTCTATTCCAACAGTGGCTGTTGAGAAATGTTCTGAGGATAAAAATGAAGACCATGTTAATGGTTCGTTTTCTAAAATATTGATTCATTTGGGAATAGGTTGTATGGGAAAGAAAATATTACGTACCACCGTTGACTACCATCCCAGCACCTAAAATGTATGTATGATGGCATTGTATCCACAGTGATATTTGTTGGGGTTAGTTTTTTATTCAGCTGTTTGTTTGTTTTTTTTATTTCATGTTTTAACATGAAGATTTGTGCAGATTTCTTTTAGTCTCTTGCATTTTTTTTTTTTTTTTTTTTTTTTTTTTTTTTTTTTTTGCTCAGTTCAGTTTCTACATATACGGTAAATAATTGTATGGAATTTGGTGGGTTTGGAGACAAATAGTAATCATGTTTTAAGATACCCAATAAATGATTTGAAACCTAATCCTATTATCACCCGCCCATCTCATTTTTATCCATTCCTTGATTCACTCACATTTCCTTTCTGTCGTTTCTCACAAGATTTTGTTTCAAAATCCACAGGTTCAATGCTATGATTCTTGTAATGGCGACAGCATGATATTAACAAGAAGCCTACTTGGAATACAAAGGAGGAAGTTCTTTGCCTTTGGAAACCAGCAAAGAGTTCCAAAAGTTCAAGGATATAATAGTTCCGAAAGTTGATTGTCATCAAAGCTTGGACGGCCGTGCTAATAGGTTTGGTGATAACTGCGATATCTGATGATTACATCAAAGCTAATGATGTAATGATGTTTGAGTCTTCTTGGCTATGTAGTCTGTGTTGGTTGTGTAGTAAAAAAAACAATCAGTAATGGATGGAGAGGCTCATCAGCGAGGCTCGCAAAGCTGAGCCCTATCACTACGACAAGCAGTAACATACACAAAACCCGCGGAATCACTAGCTCGCCAAAAAAAACCAATCAACAATAGATGGAGAGGCTCCGCCGAGCAACCAGAGGCTCAACTAAACCAATCCAAAAAACCCAATATGGTACACTTAACCTCAAGATTACTTCAACGGTCAAGCTGAAAAATTCCAAACAATGCCACTTCTTCGAATTAAGGGCTGGCCTCATTAAAGAAATTATGGGTACAAATAATTTAAACAGCCTGCCTATTGGGGTGCATGTGCCTCTCCATCCATTCACTTTTTTCTTGGCGCTCGTACAAGGTTCACTATTGTTCTTGCATGCAGCAACTAAGAACTAACTCCATAACAGTAAACCTTGTACGAGCGCCAAGAAAAAAAATGAATCATGTTATTTAAAATTCTATCACAAATGCCCTCACAAATAGGTCAGATCCTTATATCTTGTTTGAAAAAAAATGTTTATTTCTTCTTGTCTTTCATATTAATTGGGTAATGTTTTATGAGAAAGTTTTAATAAATTGGGATTTTGGTTTGTATTTGATTTAGGTATGGAGAAAAAGCAGAAGAGGTAAAATTACTGGATGGGTGGCACTGTCCCAAATAAGTGTAAGACCTAGTCTGAGAGCCAACTCCGTTACAACAAGTAAAGCCGAGCAACTAGAGGATCGGCAACAAGCTCGCAAAGCAACCACAGCTTTGTGCTATAACAACAAATGTGGCTGATAGCCCATGTCGGACTATCTATTAGAATGAGCATCCAATATATTTCCAATTGGCGACTAGTAGTGCAACCCTAAGATTTATATGCAGGATACTTGGAATTGCATCGTCCATTGTGGGGCTAACTTAACCCTAAAAAGATTATACTTGAAGCTGAAAATCCCGTTCGTTTTTAGACCGCATTGCCCTGTTCTACTTCTTCAAATCTACGAGCAAGCCTCATTAGGGAATCCATATACATTGTGCCTGACGTGTTTTGTGTTGGCAGTACTCGATTAAGAAAGGCTGACAACAAAAAAAAAGGAACTCGGAATCTATTTTCTTTTCTTAGGCTGACGTGTTTTGTGTTGGCAGTACCCGATTAAGAAAGGCTGACAACAAAAAAAAGGAACTCAGAATATATTTTCTTTTCTTAGGCTTCATCTGTGAGATCCAGCGGCTTTCCCATAAATAAAAACATTAATAAGGCTTACAATTACAATTCTAAGAACTAGTGTCTTTCCCGTGCGTTGCACGAGATTAAGTTAATTGCGTTGAAAATATAGAGACGGGTCTCTGCTATTGTGTGAAAATGTATTATCTACTTGCTTAGATACCGCTGTGTATTAGCAGATCGAATTTGTAGCCTTAGCCAAAACAATTGGGCCGAAAATTGGTCTCAGATAAATGGGATATTACTTGAGCTGAAATTGTAAAGATTGTAGAGTATTAGCACATCAACCTGCCTGTTTGGGACGACCAATCTTCGATAAGCAGCTCAGAGAACCGTTGAACTTAGTAGTTAGTTCTATGTACAAAACCTTTGTTGTCTGACTCATGAATTCAATCTCTTATAGATATTAATAAGATGATACTCATACTTTGTTATTTTGGTACACATTGATAATGTCTCTCTAGTCCATATGAGTAATATGGTTGGCGGTTCGAAAATAATGCTTGTTCTTTAAGTCCTAATTATAAGAAATATATTGCATGCTAAACGAATACTTGCAATATTTTTCTCCTTACAGATTATGATATTAGAGAAGTGTAGAAAAAGGTAAAGTATAATTTAATTACAAAAGAAACATGTTATTACTCTGATCACAGTATGTACAAATATATCATAGCTCTACGGGATACAACTAAAACTGCTTTAAGTTTTCAATTAACAGTCAAATGAGGACCGAATAAAAAGGACATAATCTTTCTCAACCGTACACTAACAAAAAGGACTCAAACGAAATCAGCGGCTTATCGGTTACAAACTGGTCATCTGAATCAAAAAGAAAATCAGAAGTTATAGTGCAACAACAGTTGGTTGGAATGAATACCTACATGTGAAATCAGTAACAAATTGAAACATGCATGACAGTACCACAGGGAAGGGTAATAGGAGACATTACCATTACTATATATGCTGGTAGCGTCTTTGGTGGTCATACAGTCCAACACCTGTCATTTTTCCATGACCCCGTTTTTACGCTCAACAACTTTACCTTCTAGAAAACCTTCAGAAAACTCCTAAAAGATCTGCTTCAATATACTTCTCACCTGGGTAACAGGAGATTGATGTTTTACCGATAACGTCTCACCAGATCTGTAACATGGGAAACTACCAAAAATATTAACCACAAAACATACTCAATGAGAGAATAGAAAAAAAAAAAAAAAATCAAACGATGCATTTATACGATCGTCAATTAAATCCCACACCTCTCTTCTCGTTTCACAATGTAAAGCACTAACGACACCGGCGTCTCTGAATGCACACGTACTCAAATGGGTTTTCTTTTGTCCAACATTAATTTGACAATTCTAAAATATAGCAAGAATTTGTAATCATTGATGTTCTCATTTGCAGTTGAAAAACATCATGCACCAATAGCTTGCCAAAAAGAATCCAGATTTTCGATGAGGTTCATTTGCTTTTTATAAAATTATGCTCGTGATTGTTGGGTAACGGGCAACGGTTGCTATGAGTAAGCACACAAAGCACCATTCCGTCACTTTCCCATATTTGATCATTAGTTACAATATAGGAAGAAGCAAGTATTTGACAACCATGATGAATAGAAATAGATCGTTTTGTAGTTCTTATTGATTGTAGGCTAACACCAATGTACCGGAAGAGTACAATGTACCCATGTTTTAGAAAATACATCACTATAATCTTGTTGTTCTTGAAGAGAATATCATGAGCATTCACATAAGTAAGACGGTCCAATTGATGTAGCCATATGTACCCGATGAATCCACTCCCAACAGATCTTATTTGGTAGTTTTGCTATTTGATAAGTTATCCAAGAGTCCATTGATCAAAATTGCGACTGTAAGAAGCAAAACCAGCATTAGCACTAAAACCAAAAAACAAAGACATTAATTAGTTCAACTTCTGACCACTATTGAGAGATCCCCATTCTTAAATTTTAAAACAGCTTCACATAATAACACTGACATTTAGTCAAAATTCCATGTTAACGAACATTAGTCGCCAATTAAATTTTAAACCAGCATTAGCACTAAAACCAAAAAACAAAGACATTAATTAGTTCAACTTCTAACCACTACTGAGACACCCCATTCTTAAATTTTAAAAACACTGACATTTAGTCAAAATCCCATGTTAACGAACATTACTGAAAGAAAAATTTCTTTTATAGAGTTTCAATTTTGTTGCCGGTTTTTCATCAGTTACCAATTAACATATTATCACCAGATGAAGCGTGAGGCTTTTGATAGTGCAATAAATTGGATGTCGTATCCCAATTATCCACTTCTAATTTCATACCAATGTAATTTTTCTACTAAAAGAAGACGATGACAACCAAATAGAAGGACACTATAATTCAATGGAGAAGAAGAAAACTAACCAAAAGAAGACGTCAACAACAAAAAAAAGACATTGTAATTTAAATTTAAAAGGAAAAAAGAAAATAATCTCTGAATGGCATATCTCCAGGCAGCATTGCCTCATATTCCCCATGATGAGATGTACAAACTTCCGGAGCTTAAGTCTGCTTCTACAGCCATAAGCCTTTTACTTAGCAAAAGCAACTGCATCTAAGTTGGGGCTTTTGGCTGCTTGAAAAGGAGTTTGTTTCCAAAACCTCGGCAAAGACACATCACCTAACCCATACATTAATATAGATGCTTCTTACTTCTTCGTCACAAATTAATAAATTACAAACCCCTCAGTTATATATCTTGTAAACAATTGAAAACTCTTGAGAAACAAAGAAGAAAGCATGTAGATTACCAAGAAAATCCGGACGACAACATCTCAAACAAAATCAAAAGAGTCAAGACAAAATACAATTAAAAAAAGACCATTTCAATTTCTTCGTAAATTAGTTTAGTTAAGCACAGTGCAGTGCAGCCCTTTCTTCAAATATGACTTTACCTTGATTATGAAATTTTGCCAGCTGCTCGATGCCACCAACCACAGATAACACTGTAATATTATACATAAGACCCTTACCGGGGCAAGTATTTAACAGAACATATAGTAAGTTAGCGCAACTGAAGTGCTTAGATAAACATGGAAATCCCCAAGATTGAGATAAAAGAGAATGATTGGAATATATTTACTATTCGGTAGTATGTCTTTTCTTTTGAGCTCTCCTCAACCGGCTTAATGGCGTGTCAATCTTATATCAAAATTGCTGAATATACTAATGTTTGAAAAGCCAGAGAAAGAGAGTAACCTAAAACACATTTACATTCCTATAAGGAGTTTCAGTCATCAATAAAGGAAAACAGTTTGTACAGCACATGAATATTATACCTGCATAATCCCAGCAACTGCTTCTTTTGTTGTATTGAAGGTTATACCTTCATATGAACAACACCATTTTAATCACCTTCGCCGAGATTTCAAAACTGTTTGAGTAGTCGAGCGATCAAGCTTGATAAGAAATTAGATTAGCTGGTTCAAACATTATGTAGTTGCAGGAAATCCTACACTACACCCCTCATATGATTTCATTAACACTCAACTCATTTTTAGATTAACAATCTTAATTTTATTGATGAATCTTTGAACAATCTTACAAGAAAAGATAAAGGAATCAAGAGTAACCACTGGTCTAGATTTTCTCTCTCCTATTTACTTTTTTCTTACTCAAAAAAGATATCTCTTCTCCTTTACAACTGAACGACTATTTATAGGGAAATACATAATGGATGACAGCTAATCTGTCCTTCATTTTCGGATATGGCTTGCGACATTCTCGCAACCTTACAAATGTTAATCTCGCAAACTCTCTAATTTTCGCAGGACCATCACATCTTTCTCATGATTTTAGCTGACGTCGTTTATTATATCATTTCTGAAATTGTTCTGCGACGCTGTTGTGTTGTGTTGTTGATAATTTCGCTGAGATATTATTGTTGCGAGATTCTGATCATACATCTTTCCTCTTCTCATATCTTCTCTGCAAAGTGGAGAATGATGTGAGAAATATCGCAGTCGTTCATCTCTTCATATTCTGCATTTATCACACTATTCTTTCTTCCACCAGTTTCTTGACACGTCTTCTGTAACAGCTACTTTTCAACCGCTCATGTCTTTTCGTCTTAATGGTGTTTATTTCTTCGAGTAAAAAATCTTCTTTATATATTCTTCTTACTCTTCTTTCCACTTTCTTTTTACTTTCTCTTCTCTTTTTATTCTGTCATCTCTGCAACTCTACTGTTCTTCCGTAAGTTCCGCTACTGTAATCCTTCCCTCTTCAATCTTCTTACTTTTATTCATTACCATACTCAATATTCAAATATGCCTCCAAGTGGCCATAAACATGAGAAAAACTTAAAAGACGTTCAAAAAGATCTTCCAGAGAAAGGTTTCACACTTTCTACCATTCTTGGTGAAAGTGCCAAATCAATTCTTTCTATCAAACTTTTCTCTGACCAATATTGCGATGATCAATCAATCATAATTTTGCTAGGTAAAATTCTCGCAGGTCTCCCCATTCCTCTTTATGACCCAGATATTCCTATGTTCTATGAAATTCTCGCTCACTCGGGATTTTCGCGAGCTATCTTCCAATTGAGTGGGGATTGCATCCGTCTGATGTTAGAGTTCGCTAATCGTGGTGCTGGTAAAGGATCTTTGTACTCCAAAGAACTTGGGGATCCTAAATTCGCATACTTGGAGATAATTGCTGAGAAATACACAGTAGCGAGTTTCTTTGAAAATTATGAATTGATCTCCATGAAGAAAGAGAATACTCGCTGGGGTATTCGTTTGAAAGGGAAAGATAACATTGATGAAGCTAAAATACTCATGCAAGAAATTGATTGGCATTCTGGTAAAAACACAACTCCTCGCCAATCCAAAGATGATAAATAGTGTGTTTTTCCCTTGATGCTAAAAGGACCTTACATTGCTGGGTCAAATGTTCTTCCTGAGAATCTCGCTACCTATCAACCTTAGGTATTTTCTTGGCCCGACAAGGAGAAAGAGGTATGTTTCTTCCAGTTTCGCTCACTTTATATTTCTTTATTTGTCTTTATTCTTTTGTTCACTGACTCTTGCGACATTCTACAGATCCAAAAACTGAAATATAGTTATAACAGGACTGGTAAGACTAGTACCTTGTTAGCTCTTCGCTCATACACATATGAGGTAAGAAATACTCCCTTATGATTTTAAACAGTATATTGTTGCTTCCATTTCTTATTTCTATTTGTATGTGAAGATTATTGCTGAAAATAGAAGAACCTGCCAATGTTGCGAAGACTGGTGATAAAGGTAAAGGTGCTCTTTGCAGGGAAAAACCAACTGCTCCTCCTTCAAAGAAAAGAAAAGTTCGTTCTTCCTATCCTTCAAATATTCCTTCTCATGAAAACTCCGAGAATTATGAGGATTATGAGGATAATGATGACCTTGGTGCAAATGAAGATTATCCATCTGAATCTTCTATGGCTAAGTTCTCTGGCCTCTTTTCTGATTCTTTGCAAGGAATGGGAGATAGTCAATTCGCTAACACCTGTGAAGCTCTCGCTATAATTTGCGATGTTCCTTTGTTGGATGGTGATAATTCTCTTCGCGGAGTTTCTAGATCGTGACTCCCAATTTCCTGCATTTTCTTAATAGTCTGGTATGCTTTCATCCTTTTACTTCTTCATTGTTGTAACTCAAAATCTCTTTTTATTTTAATACTTTTTATATTTTCTCGCAGGCTGGAAAAGCTTCTTTCGCTGTTGCCTTAGATCTAGAGAGGAAACGCGAAAATCTTGAAAAAAAGAATCTTCAATTTCGCATAAAGAATGAGGAACTGGAAGCTAAAGTCAAATTTCTTCGCGAGAAAAATAGACAACTAGAAATTGATTCTTCTTCGTATAAAAACAAAATCTCTAGTCTTCAGCAAGCTAATAATCAGCTCTATGGTATGTTACTTTTCTCCTTTCCTTTCATTCATTCATCCTGTTGTTTTATCTTATTTAATTGATCCTTTTTGCAGATATTTATGGTCTTTCTGATGAAGCTTCCATTCTTCGTTCATTTCCTAATGCCTTGGATAATGATACCCTTCTTGAGCATCTTAATAAATATTTAAATAGTTTCTCAAATGATAAAATTTCGTCTCTTTCTCTGAATAAATTAAGATCCAAATTTCTCCTTTTAGAAATTGACCATAGATCTAGTTTAGGCTTAGCCAACCGATTTAAGTGTCTCCTCCTTAATTCTAAAGATAAAATCAATGAGTTAAGAACCAAAATTAGCAGTCTCATAGATGATAAAGATTGCATCTATGATCAAGGTGCTAAGGTTTTGGCGAAATCCAAGAGACCCTTCTTGAAGTTCAACTTGAACGAGATGAAGCTAACCGCAAGAATACCGAGCTCTGTGAAAATATTATAAGTAATGAGGATGAATTCGCTTGGACTGCGAAAATCTTAGACGATGCCAGAAAAGATTTAGGTGTAAATGTTAGTCTCCAAGTTGAGCATACATCCTTGATTAGAGATATGATTTCTGACAGAGAAGGTTATCAACTGTTCTCCAATACTAATCTTTTGTTTCTTATGAATTTTCATCAAGTTATTAATTGATTGCCTTTTGCTCGCAGATTCTAAAAGTAGATATCGCAGAAGGATTGAGGAACTCGAAGCTGAAAAAGTGGAACTCGCAAAGAATCTTTCTTCTCGCAACGACAAATATTCTAGATTAAAGAATCAAATCAAGATCACTGTTGCGAACTTTAAGAATGAGGCTATGCATTTTCGTAATCAAACTATTCAAATGGTTTGTGATGACCATAGTATTCCTCATTCTGATTATCCTTGTCTCTTGGAGGAGATTTCAAAGAACATTCCCAGTCTGATTATTTCTGATAGCGAAGCTGATAATGAAGAATCTGATGGTGATGAAGGTTCTGATGGAGATGAAAGTTCTGATGCAGACGAAGAAGGGAACAAGTCTGATGAAGGATCAACTAAGAAGTAGTCTTTGTTTCTTTCTTTAAGCTTCTGTAATACTTGTACATTTATTACTCCTTTCTGTACATTTGCGAATTCTTTTGGTTTTTCATATTCCTTAATATATGAGTTTCTTTCATGTTGACCTGCATTCATTAAAACAATTCTTCCTTGCAATATGGTTAATCAATATAATCATTACTTTTTTTTTTTGCGTAAATCTATCATGTGGATACAAATAACATTTTCTAATTTCATTCATTCCCATACTTGCCTCTGTTATTTGTATCCAAATGAGAGATTTTGCAGATTTTTCTTATTTTGTGCCTCAACTTCGCAGTTGTTTATTTATTATTTCGCAATCTTATGCGAGGTGAATTTTGATTCTTTTCAAAATCTCATTCATGTGTGGTCTTTTTTTTCCTTCCTAATTAAAGGTCTTATTATGCCAACTCTTGTCATTGCGACAAAATCGCATGACGTTCTTGCACTTTCATGCAAAAACCCATTGATCTTGCCTTAACTTTTTCTTCTGTATTATGGTCTCTTCAGAAATGGTGCGACAATATGATAGGCCTAACTATTTTTTCGAAAATAAAGCCCCATGACATTGTCGTCTTGCGAAGAAATCGTAGGACGTCTTCGCACTTTATGCGAAAACCCATTGATCTTGTCTTATTTGTTTCTTTTGTATTATTACCTCTTCAGGATTGTTGCACAAATATGACAATCCTTAATACCCTTGCGAGTAAAAAGCCTCATGACATTTGCGTCTTAAGACACTTATCATCTCCCTAATTGAGGGTGTCGCATTTATCTTCCTCCTGGTTGCTCCTTCAAGGAGGCGTACTTCTACCATAAAAGGTTAGCTCCTCCCATCCATTCTTAACAACAACCAGTTGTTTTCGCATCCTCTTATCCCTTTTACCTATAGGGTTTATGGTTACGAGACTGCACCCTAAGTGGGGTTTTCTTCGGGCCGAGTGCAGTATAAGTCAAGACTTGTCAAGAATAGCAAGGTGCGCTTCAAACGCCCCTGGCACCCTTGACTCAACCGTGTACCTCGGCGCCTTGATCAGATTCTGCACTCCTTGGGAGAGTCCTTATTAACTTAGTCGCCCAATCTAAATCATATGCTTAAGCTGAGAATCCAAGGTGCCTCTCCCGGATGGGCTTTATTTACCCCAAATCTCCATGACTCAGGTTCCGGTGGGGGTGTATCCTTTCCCTGAGCCATGCATCAGGTACCCCCTTATATGACGTACTTTAGGTCTTACATTTTCCTGTTGCAAAATTATATTCGCGAACTAGGGTGTGCGCCATAAAGGTTCGCCCCTTTCTCTTTTATCATTGTTCTTTGATTGTTTTTTGTAGAATTCATTATCTCTGCGAGATTCTTGCACATCATCATATTGTATTTGCATTCCGAAATCTCAATTTTGTCATTCAATAAAATGTATTTTTGAGAATTTTATTTATTGCGATAGTTTCGCAACAAATCAATCATTCATACATTACCTTTGATATCCTCTACATCTTTGTTATTTTCTGTTGTTGTTTCCTTTGTAGTGGTATGTTCACCATTTTTTATTCTGATCTAACATTAGTTTAGTAACATCTCTTCTTATTTTCTTTCGATTGCATGCACCATCAACCTCTCACTTCTTTGTGTTTCTTTGATTTTGTGTCGCCAATTTTCCTTCTTGTTTGCTCTTCCTTCCGAAGATTCTATCTCAGTTTCGTAACACCTCTTTCCTTCAACCCAATCTCCCTTTATGATTCCTACACCGATGGGGTCAGGGAATTTGATGCACTGGTGGAAAGTTGCAGCTACACCTAGAATCCCACGTAGCCAAGGTCGACCAATTAATGCATTTGTAGGGTGACTCTACATCAACGACACAGAATAGGATTTCAGATGATATTCCCTTCAATGAAATTCGCATAGTAACCTCCCCTTTAGGCTTGTTGGCAGTACCGTTCAAACCATATATCTTATATGTTGATGGTATAAGATCATCATCTCTTCCTCCCATAGTTTTATAAGTATGATAAAATAAGATGTTCACAGAGCTTCCAGTATCGATTAGAATCCTATTAATTGTCCATGATTCTTCAGCTTCATCATCCTCATCTTCTTTCGGTTTTGGATTAATTTCAAATTTTACTACCAATGGATTATCATGTACCTCTTCACCTTCATGGATTTATTCTGCGGTAAAAGAAATAATTTGTTTCTGTCATTCCTCTAGTGGCGAGATTTTCGCAATATTCATAATTTCTCTTCCATCGTTATCTCTTGCGAACACTCTACTCAAAACATTGTCATGAAAATATTTAATTGTCTTGTATGAATGTACGATAGAGTGACAAAATAGATTCTTTGCTTTTGCACCAACTTCTATGAAGAGTGTTTCCTTCTTTTTCATCGTGTTTACTTTGTGATGTTCTGGTGGTGGTGGCAATGATTGAGATTGTGGGTGCCCTACCAGAAAGTGGTTTAGTTTTCCCTGATCTATCATTCTCAGAATAATTATTTTTACATTTATGCAATCATTTGTTGTATGTTCATGAAAATGATGATAAGAACAAAACTCATGACTTCTGTGGTTTGGAGGTGGTTCCGTTCCCATGTTCCATGGTGTTGGTATATTCTCCATCAAAATTATAGCTTCCCATATTTTCTCCACAGTTGCATTTAAAGGTGACATCTTGATTTCTTCCCATACTACCTTGTGACCTCCTTGTCCTCTATTATAGTTTTGTCTTTGACCTCCATAAGTTTCTTGTGGTTGATCGAAACTTTGAATCTTGTTATTTCCACCACGATTGTAGAAATTTATTTCTCCTTGATACTCATCTTGATATCGGCTTCCCATAGACACCTGTTTATGTTGATTGTTACCCGTCACCTTCTCTTGTTGTACTTGCGAAGTATTCGCTACTGTGTTTATTAGCTTGGGTAATAAGCTTGCATTCGCTGTTTGTGAACTGGTGTTCGCAACTGGGTATGATTCCATTTCATTTTTCCTTTCCTTTAGAGCAATATATTCTTCATCAAGTTATCGCAATTCAGTCATTGTGATCATATTCTTAACCCTAAAAATTTGGACATACAATAGGTTGGTTGCAAACATCACATTGATAAATGATAATATAAGATATCTCTCATCTACAAGGCCAGCCATTTCGCTGCACATAGTCCTCCATCTTTTAGTTAGGTGCTTCAAACTTTCACCAATCCTTTGTTTTAATCCAAACACGTCTTCAATACCAGGTCGCGGAGAATTATTACTTATATATGCTCCCAGGAATGTAGTTTGCAAATGATTGAAAGATGTTATTGTATTCTTTGGTAGACCTTCGAACCATTTTAACGCCTCCCCTGTTAAGCTGGATGCGAAATACTTGCATAATACAGCATCATGATTTTCCCATTGCAACATGCACCTCACGTAGGCTTTAATGTGTTGAATTGCACAAGTTGTTCCATCAAAAATGCTGGTTAATGCGGGCAAATTTCATTTTGGTGGTATTCCTCCTAATTGTACTTCCCTTGTAAATGGAGTTTTCTCAGCTTCTTCTATAGCTTCATCCAATTGTCTTCTGCCTGCTTCTCCTCTATTATTTAGCATTCCTCTCATTTCTTCTAACTCTTTCAAGATTTGTTTATTTACACCTGAATTTTGATCCATTGGTCTTTTTAATTTCGCCTCCCTTCTTCTGCGTTCATATCTTTCTTCTCTCGCGAAATTTTGCATTTCTTCTTCATTATCCTCATCTCGTCTTCTTCTGCGAGTCTCTTCTTCATCTATATCTTGAATTTGCATATGATTATGTCTCTCATTTTCCCCTTCATGATTTTGTTCATTTCTTATTAATTTCATTTGATGCCTTTCAGCCATCGTCTGTATTCTATCATACTCTTCATTGATATTATCGTTATTCCGGTTTTGTGTACGCCTTCTTTCTCGATTGTCGTGATTGTTCTGGTGAATTGTCTCCTGAAGCTCTTGTTCTTCCATTTCCTCTCTCAATCTTTCACGTTCGCAAATTAAACGTGTTTGTTCAACATAATGTCTTTCAATTTCTTCTTCGATCGTCTGTTGATTTCTTTGAGTTTCTCTTTCATGTAAAATTCTCCTTCCTTCCTCTCGATTTCCTTCACCATCTTGGTCATTTCGTCCCTGACGTTGTCCGTTCTCTTGATTTCTACCATTTTTCCTATCATCAAAAGTTTCATTTTTTGGAACGTAACGATCATCAGTTCTTTCTCTATTTTCGCGATATTCTTCATTAAGATTTGATATTTCTTCTTGAATATTGTTTCCAGCACTAATTGTGGGTGAGTTTCGCCTCATTTCTCTTCTAGTCGATCTTCAATATAATTTTGTAATACTTCTCGATCTTCTACTCTGTAGTCTCATATTTTCCGTCCTCAATTCGTGATTTTGTCTTGTTAAATTCGCACGTTCTTCTGCCTCATCTCTTCTCTCTTCGTGTATTCTTCGTCTCAACGTTTCTAACGCTCCAATTTCCTCATCTCCATGAATTATTCCTTCATCTGCTTCTTGATTTCTCTCTACTTGTCTATGGTTTCTAGTTTATTGCTCTTCTCTACTTCTTCTGCTGAATTTGATTACCAAGTGTGTATACTCACTCTATCATAATCTGTATTCCTCCCTTGTACTAGTGTTTGTTGAACTGGTGGTTGAATTTTTTCTCTATTACTTATCATTCTAGTAGATTCTCCCATTTCACTTTTTTCCCTTCCAGCAATTCTCTTGCTTCTTCTAACAGTAGTTGGTTGTTCTGATGTATTTCTTCTTCTAACCATTTCTTCAATGTTAATGAATTGCAAGAAATTATGTAAAATTCTTAATCAATCACTCCAAATCTACACAAATCTCAATATTAATCTTCAATTTTTTCTAGAATAATCTTCAATTCTCCCTGTTTCTAGCGCCATTATGTAGTTGCAGGAAATCCTACATTACACCCCTCATATGATTTCATTAACACTCAACTCATTTTTAGATTAACAATCTTAATTTTGTGGATGAATCTTTGAAAAATCTTACAAGAAAAGATAAAGGAATCAAGAGTAACCACTGCTCTAGATTTTCTCTCTCCTATTTACTTGTTTCTTACTCAAAAAAGATCTCTCTTCTCCTTTACAACTTAACGACTATTTAAAGGGAAATACATAGTGGATGACAGCTAATCTGTCCTTTATTTTCGGATATGGCATGCGACATTCTCACAACCTTAGAAATGTTAATCTCGCAAACTCTCTAATTTTCGCAGGACCATCACATCTTTCTCATGATTTTAGCTGACGTCGTTTATTATATCATTTCTGAAATTGTTTTGCGACGCTGTTATGTTGTGTTGTTGATAATTTCGCTGAGATATTATTGTTGCGAGTTTCTGATCCTACAAATTACAATGCTCACATAATCAAATAAATAAAATATAGGGCATATTTGTTTCATGTCAGTGGGTAATTCATCATACCATATTCATTAAGCTTTTGATGTTCAGGTTGAAAAATCCATATATCCTGTTTCCAAGTCAAAACAAAAAAATCTCAGCAGTCATCATTATAAATCGAGTTATGGAGAAAATAGCAGGAATGGGATTTTCGCAAACCAAATAGGGTTTAGTAGAAAAGTTAGACGCATGCAGTCAACCCAAGACGGAAAAAATAATGGGATCTTTTTGCAAATCCCTCGGCTCGTTCACTGATCACAATGTGGAAAACATTAACCTCGGAAACGAATAAGATAAAGCGATCAAAAAAGGATATCGAAGCGACAAATTACCAAGGTGCAATTGAATGAGAAAAGAAAAAAAGCAGAGAAGGAGGCTGTAGATGAATATCGCATAGGGTTTTGTTATCAGCAAGGGGTAGTCATCACCCTAGGTATTTGATGTGTAGCCGTAATATTCATTAAAAGAAATATAACCTTGGCGTTTGTCGCCATTTTTTTCAGAGAGAATTAGGAGCCATTTTTTCCAGAGAGAATTAGAAGCGAAGAGAGGACGGTAGAGAAGAGATTAGAGTTTCAAGATTAGCTTTTAGATGTTCGATATGTATCCAAAATAGAATGGAAATACTCAATTCCTATTGGTCGGGGGCCAGGAGCTCTATAATTCAAGCTTTTGACCTAACTTTCAATGTGAGCCCAGCAATTTGTACTCAAATTATATATACAATTAGTTATTGAAACCAGATGGAATAATAAACAGTGGATGCATGATTTTCTCCTAAAGCTTGTTATCATAGATTAGAGTCATTCATGTTTCGAATCAAAGAATTTGGAAAAATGAAGAGAGTTCCATGTTAATTAGGTGGCAATTTACGAAAAGGTCTACAGCCACAAGGCCTACATCATAGGCTTGTGCACCATTAATTACGCTCTGGTCGTGCATGACTGGTGTTCCAAAACAATGGCAAAAACCAATCAGCAAAGGATGGAGAGGCTCAGCCAAGTGTTCCAAAACAATGGCAAAAACCAATCAGCAAAAACAATTAGCATCCAATCCATTGCCAATTGGCGATTAGAATTTCAACCCCAATACAACATATTCAAAATCCTCAGAATTGCCTCGTTCAATGTGGGGCTAATTACCTCACACAAATAAATATAGCTAGGGTCCAACCCGATTTGTGTTTATACTAATGAAATTTCAACAAAACGACAAGATAATTTTTGTAGTTGGTTTGTTGGGTGGTTCCATGAAAAACCATTAGCATGTTATGTAGTGAATTTCCAGTTTAACGTCGAGTCTCCCAAGTATTTTCAGCTCATTCTCAGGGTTCACCTCCCTCTTGCAAGATAAAACATGACAAAAGGATGCAAACACCAAAACAGGGGGAAAAAAGGCTTCTGACTCAAGTGATATAATAGTTAGCCCTCCTCAAACGCAGCACTGCGTGGTGCATCAGTCTGTCCTATAGAGCAGAAAAGAAAGGCTTGACAGTACTTTGGTTAAGAGAAAAGACACTTTTCAACTGTCTTGGAATAAAGAAAACCTCCAACCTGTTGTCATGCTCCAGTTTACTCTTTGCATGTAAGCTGAACTTGAATTCGATAGTTTGGTTTTCAGTATTTTAAATTAAATTCTTTTTTCTCAATGAATTTGATGTATAAAACCACCAAGTCATGCATGTGACCCAGATTGCAAACAGAAGGTTTGAGTTTCTTTGTTTTTATCCTTCCTTCCATTCAACTTCTAAATACTGATTTTCACCATCACTTCCTGAATTTTCATGTCGTTGCTTTGGAAAGAAAAGTGGATGTAATTTTGATTTCATGTATGAGTAAAACTTGACTGAAAAAGAAAGACAGCTCTGTCATGTGGTAATAAAATCTGCTTCAAAAATTTCGGACAAGATGATATCCTGAAACAAGTATACTCATCAGTGGAGTTAGAGTAGCTACCTCGTATATTTCGCTACTCAGAAGTCATTTAAACACCCAGAAGTCTTCAAAGTTTTGTGTTACTATGTAGTGAAAGAGCGCTGCGAAAAGCTTCGTTCAGCCAGAGTAAGACCACCTAATTAAGCATAGCTAGCTGCATAGTGGTTTATCCACTAAAGCATCACAAAGATTGTTATGTTATTGGTATTAACTTTTATGCTTGAAAGTTGAAAATAGACTCGAAAGAACTCAAATGTACTAAAATATCGCAATAGCTGAATTGGAACAGAAGCAAAATATAAATCTTGTTGCCAAAACTGCCTGCCAACATTAAACAAGTCGGGCAGAATACGGATTCTTCAATGAGGCCTGCTCGTTCATCTGAAGAAGTAATCTTAAGGTTAAATAAATACAATTAATTAGTCCCACATTGGACGACGCAATTCCATGTATGTTTTAAATAAAATCTTAGGGTTGCACTAATGATCGCCAATTGGCAATGGATTGGATGCTCATTCTACTACCGCAGCAGTTGTAGGGCTTGTGAGCCGATCTGATGAGCCTCGCTAACCATTGTTGATTTTTTTTTTTTTTTTTGGTTTTGCAACCATAGTAAAAGCATGCCATGTGTAAATTCGTAGTTTTTCTTTAGTCTCTGGAGTATCACATTCCATCTTAAAAACATATTTTGCTCATCAATGATGGGTCGTTGAAATTCCAAGAGTCCTCCCATTCCAAGTTTTCAATGGAAAACGCATCTCCCTTCTTTTATATATGGCTTATGGCCATGGATCTGCAAGTAATCTTTTGAAAGTATTCCATGTATTGATCTTTCTGTCAAAAGTTGATGATTCATGGTATATGTAATTAACCAAAACTTGGAAGATAATTAATTGTTCGTTGATTACCATTTCATCAATTGATGTACATATACAGGCCATGCGGATTTGTTATTAGGAAAAGTCGTTTGATGCAGTCATAGCAACACCTGTTTCTTAAGATCGTTTAACCACCTCTTTGACTTCAGTACATATTTTGCATAATAAGTCTGTTGCGTCTTTCTTGTTTTCTTTGGATTCATCCATTGTGTACTTCCAATACATCTTTCTTCTGATTGTCTATGATATCTGTTTGACGTTTCTTCAACGAATTCAAGTGCTCGAGGACTCGAATTTTACTGGTTTCCAATTGTGGAAGCCGGATGTCTTCATTTCCAACAGCTATTTATTATGTGTTAGTATCTTCATGTATTAAAGTTATAAAAAGATTTCACAAGTGTCCCAGAATTTGTTTTTATATAAAAAGGATACCTTGTTGGTGTTGGGTTGGTAGACAGTGTGATACAACAATGTATCATGTACATGCTACGTAATATTTTGTTTTCCATGCAACCTATTCGAATTAATTGTTTGGAATGGATGCTCATTATATGGGCTGTTAGCTAATTCCCCCAATGTGTCTGGTGAAAATTTTACCTTCTCATTGTCTGCTTTTAGTGCCACCGGGATATACTGAGACCCGTAACCTAGCTTGTATCACTCTAAAGGTTGCCCGCACAGCAGTAACAGATAGATTGTATCACTCTAAAGGTTGCCCGCACAGCAGTAAAGGATAGATGGAGGTGGAGTCCTGGTAAAGTATATGATATGTCAGTAATTCAGGTTCCGCGAAGCCTGATCCGGTGATGATATCACTTTGATGTAAGAGTAACACATGGCTCTCATTGGGATATCCTATCTCTTCCATGAAGAGCCAGAGTGCCATCTCTGCCACGCATAGAGACCGACAGATTTTTTTCGCGTGCCAACGAAACATTCAATGCTTATCTCTGTCAATCCTATGATCGGATTGTAGTTCCGCAGCCATTATCTTATCACCTGAAGATGCCATATGATTAAATGAGGAACGACAAAGAGAAATAAGAGTGAATCGATGAATGGATTAAAAAAAAACATACCTTGTAGGTACTGGGGGCTGTAGTCAACGGTATAACGATGTATCATGTAAATGGTACGTAATATTTTCTTTCCCATACAACCTATTCCCAAATAAATCAATATATTAGAAAACGAACCATTAACATGCTCTTCATTTTCTTCCAGAACGTCCTCAACAGCCATTGTTGGAATAGAATGCGTATGCTACGTACAGCCTAAGACCTCACTTATAATATGTATCAAAAAGAACATCGAAATAGGCAAGTAGACTAAAGATATTTCTTTGTTAATTAAGACATTATATGCCATAAAAACAGAATCTCATATCATAATTAACGCATTAAGTTACGAAGGTGTGTATTATATAGGCGACACAAGTAAGCACTATTGCAAAATAGGCATGCTACGGAATCTGAAAGATTTTTTACAAAATTAATCTTGTAGAACCAAAAAAAAAAAGAGTGTTTTCAAGCAAGCAATATTGCAATTAAAAAAAAGTGTTTTTTATGTTGATGTTGGATGTTGTTTTCAATCTATAAAGAGTGGTTCAAATCGACCATTTGAAAAGTTTCCGTCACATACATGATGGCTGATGCAATTTCTCATGGACGGACGTGCAGATTGGTCCTATAGACTAGTCATTGCGACTAAAATGGTTATCCACACAATTATTGCCATCCAAAATAATTGTGGAGTTTAAGTTTTAGCCTAAAAATATCTTCATTCTCTTATCCATTAAAAATATCTTGGTTCTTTCATTTGTCTGGATTACCAAAGTTCAACTTTTCAACCATTAGTAATAATACTAATGCAGAAAAGATCTCTATTTTCTTTGTTATGCAAATAAAAGAGATTGCACTTGGTGTCGAAGCAGAATTTTGCCAATTTTTGCATTCAGAAAAGAGAGAAATGAAGAACATTATTTCTACTGCGTATAATATGCCATTAGAAAAAATGGCGAACTCGCTGTGGATGATGATAACGGAAGAGTACGATCACAATGAGATAGCAGCAGCATCTCTGCTTTATAAACTAGGTGTAGCATTAGCTATCTCAGCTGTTGGATTCCTTTATATTCATGCCATGAGAAAAACACGTCTCAACCGATATAGTTCCTCGCGCACGCCCTTTTCAGGTTCGTTGATCATTTGTGTGTATTCTTCTGCATGACTTTTGGTTTTTGCTGATAATTTATGCTTGTTGTATTCAGATGAAAGTTATAAGATTGGAATAAACCAGGGTACGCCGCCGTCCTTGTCAAAACCTGCAGCGGATTCTACAGAAATCTCTCAAAATGCCAATGACTTGCTTGAAGAGTTTGTTTTGCTCAAGGACTTTAACCCCAACAATGGTGTATCTCCAATGAAAGAATTTGAGGAACAAGGAAGAGAAACAAAAGACGGTTCAGAAAATGAAATTTTAGAGCTGACGAACATGCTAAAGGATCTTCGAGAAAAAGAGAAGCATATTGAGATCCAATTGCTTGAGCATTATGGACTCAAAGGAAAAGAAAATGCAGTTATGGAGATTCATAATCAATTAAAACTTAATAGTGTAGAAAGTAAAGTATTTGGTCTCAAGATTGAGTCGTTGTTGGCTGATAAACGACGGCTGGAAGAGCAAGTTGCGGACCGTCTAAAAGTTGTGGCTGAACTTGAATCTGCAAAAGCAACCATAAAACTCTTAAACTGGAAGATCAAATCTGATGCCGAACATAAACAAGAAGAGATATTATCTTCACATGGGGTTGAATTACCGAAAGATAATTCGACGTACGAAAATTATGATATGTTGAAAAGATTGGAGACAAAACAACCCAAGGGTTATGTGACTTTGAGTGCTTCAGAGGTATTTCTTTATTTCTTGCAAATTCTTCAGTTCTCTTGCATTACGTAATGGCAACTGCAAGATCAAACTTAGCTTGTATAAAGACTACTCTCTTTATTGATGTTTAGAAAATTTCTCAAAACTAAACACAAGCTCTAATCTTGCTCTTATGATCAACCACAACTTTGGTGATCATATACATATAGAACTATGAATTCCTTTTCCTAGTCCTATTACCTTATTACATGTCTTTCCTTTTCTTAGAACTAGATGACTTCTAATTCCCTTAGGATTACATCAATTTCCTAATCTTGTCCAAACCATCTTGTTAGTGACTTCTATGTTGAAGTTTAACCAACATTCTCCCCGTTAAGCTTCAACCTTACCTGTGACATATCTTGTACTCCAATCAGTTGTCTCATTTCTTAAAACTTGATCCGAGCTAATGCTTTCGTCAATATATCTGCTTTCTGCTCAGTTCCAGGTATGTGTTCTACGTTAATGACCTCCTTCTCGATGCATTCTCGTATGAAATGATATCTTTTGTGAATGCGTTTCGTCTTAACATGAAAAACTGGATTTTTAGTGAGTGCAATTGCAGACTTATTATCAATCTTGATGAGAACTTTTTCAGGTTCTCTTCCTTTGATTTCATCCAACAGTTCTTGAAGCCATATTGGTTGTTTAGCTGCTTCTGTTGCGGCTATGAACTCAGCTTCGCATGATGACAGAGCTACTGTGTCTTGCTTCTGTGAACACCATGTAATAGGTGCTTCTCCTAGATAAAATATATGACCAGTTGTACCTTTTCCATCATCTTGGTCAATGTTATGACTGCTGTCACTATACCCAACAATTCCTTTTGATTCTCCTCGACCATACCTCAATCCATACGTGATTGTTCCTTTTAGGTATCTTAATATTTGCTTCATGATGTCACCATGAGATTTGCTTGTACTTTGCATATAACGACTAGCTACTCCCACTGAGAAAGCCAAGTCTGGTCTTGTGTATAACAAGTACCTAAGACACCCAACATTTTTTCTATAACACGTTGAATCAATCTCTGTTTCTTCTTGTGCCTTTGAAACTTTAAGTCCAAACTCCATTGGTATCTTAGTTGGATTACAAGTTTCAAGTCCTGCTTCTTTCAGAATTCTCCTTGCATAAGCTTCTTGTTTAATCTGAATCCCATCTACTCCTTGATGGACTTCTATGCCAAGGTAATAAGTGCGTTTTCCGAGGTCTGACATCTCAAACTTTGATGACATTTCTCTCTTGAACTCATTGATCACCTTAAGGGAGTTGCCAGTCAAAAATAGATCATCTACATAGACTGCAATCACAAGAAGCGTTCCCTTTTCTTCTCTTTTGCATACAAAAGTTTCTTTAGAACACTTTATGAATCTCATTCCCTTTAAGATTTGATCTAACTTTGTATTCCAGGCTCGAGGGGCTTGTCTTCGACCACAGAGAGCTTTTGTCAACTTGTAAACTCTATGTTCTTGTCCCTTTACTTCGAAACCTTCTGGTTGTTCAACATACACATCTTCACTTAGTTCGCCATGCAAGAATGTCGTCTTTACGTCTAAATGATGTATTTCCCAAGAGTTTGATGCAACTTCTGCTATTAAGAAACGAATTGTCTCTAGTCTAGCAACTGGTGCAAAAACTTCATCAAGGTCTATGCCTGATTCTTGAATGTATCCCTTAGCTACAAGTCTTGCCTTATATTTGTTAATAGTTTCATCAGCATTTCTTTTAACCTTGAAGATCCACTTGAGGCCAATCACTTTTACCCCACCTGGCTTATAAACTAGAAACCAAGTCTTGTTTCTGTTGATTGAATTAATCTCTTCTCTACATGCTTGTGTCCATTTAGTCGAGACCTTTGCTTCCTGAAAATTCCTTGGTTCATCATTAACAGAAAGTAGCATAATCTCACATTCTTCTGCAGCTTGAAGAACATAATCCTCCAGATATTGTGGCTTTTGTATCTGTCTTGTTGATTTTCGCAGTGGAATGGGTTGAGTTATTTCATCGATCTCCTCTTCTTCTTCTTCTTCTTCTTCTTCTTCTTCTTCTTCTACTTCTTCGTTATTCTCGGTGTTTTCGTTATTCTCTTCTTGATTAACATCATTGTTTCCATTGGTATTGATGATTATGGGTCCTTCGCCTTCATCAATTACTTGACCCCATCTCATGTGAAACATTCCTGGATCCCTACTTGGTCCATCATTAGTTTCTTTCCAGTTCCAGTTTGCTTTTTCGTCAAATATCACATCTCGACTCACTATTACTCTTTTCGTTGTTGGATTGAATAATCTGTAAGCTTTGGATCCAGGCTCAATTCCTAGATTCACAAGAGTCTGAGATCGATCATCCAGTTTCTTAAGAGTTGCAGAATCAACTTTTGCGTATGCTTTGCAACCAAACACTCTTAAATGATCTATGTTTGGTTTTCTCTTTTGCAAACTTTCATATGGAGTCATGTCTTTCAGAGCTTTCGTAGGTATCCTGTTTATTAGGTATGTGGAGTGTCGTACAGCTTCTCCCCATAGATAATTAGGTACCTGCATAGCCTTTAAAGAAATTCTTGTCATCTCCATTAGAGTCATGTTTCTCCTCTCCACCACTCCGTTTTCTTGTGGTGTATATGGTGCTATGAGTTGTCGTTTGATTCCATTTGATTCACAGGTCCTTGATTCATCGTTTATCTGTGGTAGCCTCGAACCATCTTGTTCTGAGACATAGTTTTTAAGGTTCTGAAACTTATGTGTCCTAACCTTACGTGCCACTTCCATGTCTGAGCTTCCAGTCTCATATTCAGACACAATGGCCTTCCAATCATGAGACTTATCTTGTAGAGTCTATTCTGTGAGCGTGAGACTCTAACTAAAAGTCTTCCACTTGGGTCATGAACTGTTAGATAATCTTATCGCATTCTAACATCACATCCAACTTTTGTAGCTTGTCCTAAACTTAGAATGTTGCTTTGTAAGTTTGGGATGAAGTAGATGTTTGCGACAAGCTTCTGTTCTCCGGTCTTGCTCTGAAATAGAATTGATCCTTTCCCTTCAATTTCTACAGAAGATCCATCCCCAAACTTCACTTGTCCTTTGATTTTCTCATTGAGTTCAGAAAAGTAGTGTCTCTTACCAGTCATGTGATTGCTGGCTCCATTATCTAAATACCAAACTCCTTCTTCACCTTTCTTTGTTTCGTAGTTCTTTGGTATTAACTTCTCTTCGTTTAAGAATACCACTTCGTGCATGAAAAGAGTTGTATCTGCTTCCCTTGTTTCATTCTTGTTTGCTTCTTCCATCTTTTGTATTCTTTCAGGGCATACATAGGAGAAGTGTTCTGGTTTATCACATCTGCAACAAATAATGTTTGATCTATCCTTCTTTTCTTTCCCTTGGTTTTGATCATTCTGACTTGTTGTTCTATCTTGTGAGTTAAACCTTCCTCCCCTTCCTCGGCCTCTGTTTACCTACCACCTCTTCCACGACCTCTTCCTCTTGTCACAGAGTTTTTTTGGTAAGAGTTTGTGTACAAGAGTTTTCCTTGAGTTTCTCCATTTTTTTCTTCATCAAGGATTCTCTCTTCATATGCTTTCAATCTTCCAATTATATCTTCATAGCTAGTCTTCTTTAAATCTAAGACTTGTTCGAGAGAAGCTATGATATGAATATACTTGGATCTTGGTAAACTATTGAGAAACTTCTTTACCAGTTTATCTTCATCAATGGATTGTCCAAGTGACGCAGCTTTTGAGGCTATCTCTGATAGCTTTCCTGCAAAGCTATCAATAGTCTCAGTGTCTTTCAGCTTCATTCTTTCAAATTCAGACATTAAGGTTTGCAGACGGGCTTCTTTAACTCGATCAGCTCCGAGATTACGTGCCTTTATTGCATCCCAAATTTTCTTTGAAGTTTCCTGTTCACCAACTTGTAAAACAAGACATTCTGGTATTGCTTGAAAGAGTAATCCAATGGAAACATTGTTTTTGTCTGGATCCAATGTACCAGGATCAATTGTTTCCCACACCTTGTAGATTTTCATCAGTACCTTCATTCTCATGGCCCATACTGTGTAGTTTGTGGCGTTGAGGATTGGAACTTGTATTGATGGTGGCGTGAACTGTTTTGCACCCACAATGGTGGTTTCGTTTTCCATGGCTCAGAAACAAGCTCTGATACCAATTAATGGCAACTGCAAGATCAAACTTAGCTTGTATAAAGACTACTCTCTTTATTGATGTTTAGAAAATCTCTCAAAACTAAACACAATCTCTAATCTTGCTCTTATGATCAACCACAACTTTGCTGATCATATATATATATAGAACTATGAATTCCTTTTCCTAGTCCTATTACTTTATTACATGTCTTTCCTTTTCTTAGAACTAGATGACTTCTAATCTTGTCCTAACCAGCTTGTTAGTGACTTCTATGTTGAAGTTTAACCAACATTACGGTTCTGTTAACGGAGACTATTTGTTCATTTTTGTTGCAGGCAGAGGCATTGCGAATAACTAATAGCCGTTTGAGAAAAGAAAATGGCGAACTAGTGAAGGAAATAGATCACCTGCAAAAGAAACAAAGTGAAGATGCTAAAGAACATGTATATTACAAGTGGGTAAATGCTTGTTTACGGTATGAACTTCGGAACCACCAAGCACCACGAGGTAAATTTCTAGCAAGGGACTTGAGTAAGACTTTGAGCCCGAGATCAGAAGGGAAAGCCAAGCAACTGATACTGGAATACGCGAATTCAGAAATGGCAACTGGTCAGAGTATGACTTCAATGGACTTTCAGTCGGAATCCAATATACCGGAATTAGCACAGGTAGATGAGTTTTCTTCATTAGACAACTATTATTCTGCAGCTCAGATGAAGAAATCGCGAAGAGCTAAACTGTTCAGGAAAATCAAGAACATAGTGCTGTACAAGGGGAGTGATCACACCGATGGAACCTCGTCACTAGGAAGTACTACAACAAGCAGTCTACCTCCAGGGAGAAGACGGTCGATCTTCGCAGGGGACCGTGGAAGCAATTGCTCGCCGATGTCTGGTGCTCATGCACCTAATATACCTAGACCAACATTACCTAGCAGACTCACAGGACCAGTGAGACGAAGCTATAAAGAGCGATAAATTTAATTTAACTCCTGAAGTTCAAGCAAGTTGAGCAAGCTATACATCGCATCAGAGCTATACCATTGCAGACAATTTTGAGTGATCCTAGTTTAATTTTACATGTTCTTGTCGACTTACTGTTTGTCGACATAGGTTGGGTACAATCTGTATCAAGGAGGATGTAAGATCAAAATTACCTACAATTGACCATGTTTATCACCAGGTCCTAAATAAAGCTGCATCATCTCCAGAAGGCTGTAAAGAGTTGACCCAAGAATGAAACAGAAGGGGATATTTTTAGCTCATCGATTCATTGTAATTGTAGAAGTAGCTAATACTTGTGCTATTGAACATAATTTTGTACCATCAAAAAGGAATCCAGCTTCTGAGAAACACAAGTACCTCTTATGAATCATTTACAAGAACCAAAAACAAACTCGCACAGATCTATGTTGCCGGGGGTGAAAACATGATGATGGGATCAATTTGGCCTTGCGAAAAACCAGTGCCAAATTTGGCGTCAGATATGGAGTTACTTTTACTGCAAAATCACATGAAAGAACATGCATTCCATCTCTGACTAAAATTACAAATTTACAGTAACTTGGTGTATCTGTACATATGTCATGCAAAAATATATATAGCCTTGTGAGTATACTGTAACAGCGGATCGATTGCTTTCTAAGGTCGTCTTCTCTTCTTACTGTCCCTGCCATTACTTCTTTCTCTTTCTTTTTTTTTTCTCTCTTAACTGTATACCTGCAAATACAAGTTTATATACATCCTTCTTAATCGACAAGTTCATTACAACACAAATTGATGGTAACTAATTACATATGGAAGTTTGGAGATAAGAAATGATACAAAGGGATTCAAAAAGAACAATTGCAGAAAAAACCAGTAAAATGTGAATAGACTACGGAGACTATGGTGTGGAAGATTCGGCTATTGCAACCATTACTAAGATACTTGCAATTTTATAAGATGGGACGAGAGCGTTCCCCAGTGTGTTGGTTTAATTATAATGTTGAGAATTATAAAATAATGTAACATCGAATATGGATTAGGTTAATTACCTGGTTAATCAATATTTAATCTATCACTCACGGCTGCCAGAACAAGTTTGGGTTGTCACTATACAACGAGCGATCTTGGATTTCTAGATTGGCGACATGCCAGTTGATGAGTCGTGCCTGGACACATTTACAAAGCACCAGACCGGTGGGGAACATCCACCAACCACTTTCATCCCTGCAGTAACCCAAAAAGAATCGATCCCCATGTACACAAAATAAGATTTATCAAAAGCAAGGAAAAAACAACTAAAGTAATGAAAGAAAAGAAATATTCTCACATGCTAAAATTCCAGGGCTGAAAGTTCGGGGATTTCTTGCTCGATGATGATTGGGTCTTGTAATGGACAAATTCACAAATAAAGGCTACCACCTGAGTAAAGTACATATGTCTCGAATTAAGAAGAGGTAAAAAAAAAAGATAGTACCAAACTGAAAAGTATGCATGCTCATCAACAGGACTATTACATCCTCATTTAACTCGCAGTTCAACTACGTTCTTAGCAGATTTATCACATTCATGCAACGGTTCTGTGTCCTGAACTTCAAATATTATTAATATTCAGCCCAAGTATAAATGGTAAGAGCAACTTACAACGTTGGTTAAGGACGTAATATTCCACAAAGCATACACACGTGCAAGACCAGCGGATCGCCTTGGTCCATGGCTAAAAAGAGCATTGATTCCAGCGGGAAATGGAGATAATATACTAAGGGGTAGAACAAATAAAAATAGAAAGAAGTCCAGAAGCGAAATAGAATACAGCTGGAGTAAAGTAAGCAACACTAAGCTAAAGTCTGCTAAAAGAAGTATTGATATGACCAAACCAACAAGATCCTGCAACACAATATTGAACATGTTAACAATTATATAATTGAGCTAGTATTTTGCATATAATATGCAGACTGCAGAGTAATGTACTTTTAAGCTAGAGAAGCTACCTGATGACCAACTGGTTTTGTATTGTTCACTATGAAAGAGCAGAGATATGATATGTCCTTTTTCTCATTCAGTAAATGTAAGTTGCAAGTATCTAGAATCCCTCCACAGGTACCTTTATGCGTCAACAAATTTTCACTGCTTGAATGGCTCGGGAGACGGCCATTGTGAATACTTTGTACACTGCAAAGTACGCGTCAAAGTAAATACAACAGAAGATAAAGGCTGCATCAATAAACACTTCTGCTAAGAAAAATAAAATATAAAAGCTGAACCTTTTATTCTTATCCATTCTATTTGCACTATCTACACCCTCAATGGATGTTGGTTCAGATCCTTCTTCAACCGCGTATACCAGAAGTCCAAACTGACAATAACCACAAGATGTTGGCTGGAAACACGCAAGGTCAACACGTACACCATGGATACTCAAAGCAGGATTTGCATGAGTTTCAAGCCAATTAAGAATAGGAAGAAATGTCCTTTTTAGGTGTCCACGTCGAACTAAGCGCAACTGTGCATTCAATCCAGCGACAAGCCGATACCAAATGGTTGAAGAAAAAGACTACATTGACAAAGGAAACAAGTTAATGATATGAACTTAAAATGTAAACATTCAATCAAGGTTTCTTACACATGACTGTAAAACAAACCTGGCTCATCAGGCTAGTAAGAACGTTATCACTATGAAGCAAAAATGGAGCCATGTAACTTCCATTGCCTCCAAAAACTAAACGCATTGGAAATCTTTGATGAAGACGAGGAGGAAGATCGGATCTCTTTTCATCTCCCCCAAGAAAAAAATCCACATATGCTAACATGAGATCCGAAGTTGCAGCAACCTACAGAAAAGCATATCCAACTTTAGCAATTATCCACAATTTAAAAATTCCAGAATATATAGTCACAAAGATCTTTAGAAGAAGTAAGGCCAACCTTAAGTCCCTCGTACAGAGCACGCGAACGACACGAACGCAGGCATGCATGATCATATTCTGATCGGACAAACTCCCGCAATCTTTGTAATTTGATCCTCCTTCGCCATTGCTGCCACGACCATGCAAACGGGAATGCAAGAATTGAAAGAATAGTGTACACGGATCCCTCCCACCATTGATAAGCAGCTAAAGCATTAATTTCATCAGCAAATCTGTTAAATGCATCCTCATATCTGGGAAAGAAAAGAAAAGAACAGTAAATGATTGCCAAGTCAACTGCTCAGGTGGAATAAGAGAAATATAGGTAATCAACATACACAATTTCTGTTATTTCATCAGGAGGAGAATGGGGTAGATGCCAAGGTTCACCAAAGGTATTAGGCCCCAAGAAATACATTCTATGCACGTGACTTTGGGATTCCTCAGCCCTATTGGTTTCCAGGACCTGTAAATTGGCATATACTAATCACTCCCAAAAGTAAAAGAAAAATGAAAATGAAAAAAAATAAAATAATAATAGTAAGAAAAGAAAAGAAAACAGGAAAATAGTGCGAATAGGTCATCCAAAACAAACCTCGTTAAGTGACTCAAGGAAAGGGAAGGAGTGATCTATTTGAGAACCGTGTTGTGTGGGTGCTGGGCCTGGTAATTCATCCGTCCCAACAAATTTCATTCTTGCAACACTAAGAACCAGAGCTAACAGTATTAGGAGACCCGACAGCAGAAGACCAAACAACCATGGACCACCAAAAGTATATATCAACTCTTCAAGAGCTGTATAACAGTGTGGCATGTGATATCTGTCTGAAATGCATCTGTACGGACACGGAGCTTCAGCAACACCACCTGTTAAAAGGGAAAAAATATTACTACAAAAATATAATACATGTCCTTCAGATACCAGAGCTTCAAGTTTCACGAAGCCATTAACCTCCATAACATTATGAAAGATGGAACGCGCCGATAATAAGCGAATACATTGACTGTTGCACACCACAGATACAGTGTAGTTTATAGCCAACACTTAAAAATAACTTGAACTGATAGTTTAGGGGTACAAGGTACCTCTGACACTTGTATATGTAGCACGGTGAGGAAGGTCAAATGGTGGGCATTCACGACAAAGAGCTTTATCAGATCCGCTGACATTCTTAAAAGTGCCAATTGGGCATTCCTGCAGTATTTCAGTCAATTTAGGCCACGTTACAACACAAATCTCTTTGATGACTTTTAGCCATAAGCTGCTATTTCTTAGGATATTGAACAGATAAATATTCACATTGTTATATGAAAAATAAAGTATACCAATAATGAATATATTGAAGTATTACTCCATCTATGACTATTGATACAAAAAAATCTTCTCACTTTAAAAATGGTTTAAATGAAAAGCTACCTTGCAAAAGGTCCCATAAAGTCCTTTGGGGCAAGCATTTCCAGTAATAGTTCCATTGCTCCCAACATGACCTTGACCAAAACCCAGTCCTCCCCTATTGTGATAAAAGAGACCAGGGGTTGTCTTAAAATGGTGAAAAAATATATAACTGTACAATAACATCATAACCAACCGAGAGAAATATGTTTTGCATGGCATAAATTATATAGAGGATTTAAAAGCCTAGTTCCCCTTGCGTATCATATGGTAGTTTTTGCTTAACTGGCACAGAGTGAATATGACCAGGCAATCAAACTAGGTAATAAGTCATCGTCAGTGAAAAAATTAACAGTTTTTGCTTAACAATATGTTAGTCAGCAAAACGTATACTAGTATTTTGGAATGAAAGAAATGAAAGTAAAATATAATATATACATACAATGTATGTATGCTCCCGTTCACACTTGCAAGGGGCATGTACTCATCTCCAGTCAAGACATCAGCCCAATCAAAGTGAATCCTTCCACCACCCCCACCTCCTCCACCATTTTGACTACCACACCCACCAATACTAGAAAGAACTGCAGTGTCACCAAGGGTCAGCGAATGCAAAAACAATAGAAGAGTTCCACCAGAACCACCACCTGGTCCACCATTTGAACCGTTTGCATAACCTAATCCCTTGATGTTTTGTCCAAAACTTTCTCCATCTGCTCTGAGCGACCCATAGACAGACAAACTAGTCAAAGAATGCTCCATCGAACCCATCACTGTCAATAAAGAATAACACCAGAAGGTAAGCTTTGAACGGCGGATGGCTGTGAATTGTGATCATTGAGAAAAAATACAGAGGTCTTAAAGCAAATTTCTTTGTATTTTATCGGATGGATTGAATTACGACGCTGACAAGTTTCAAACTCAGGTCATCGGTATCAACACCACACAACTTTACCACTCTACTAGAGAGGCATCTGCAGAGGTCTTAAAGCTATAAAGAAATATTCCAAACTGCATACAGATGATATTAAAGGATTCTGAGTTTGTGAAACAAATGACTAAATCCAGAATCTTACCTATAATACCTCCACCAGCAGTTGAACCAGATTTGTCATTTCCACTACCACTGCCAAGCTCACAAGGGAGATCAGGATTTCCATATGTAGCTCCACCTGATGAAAGAGTACCATTGGCATATCCATCCCCACCTTTCCCACCGTGTCCACCACCACCCCCAACTCCATCTTGAATAGTACCTCTGCCTAATCCACCTGTGCAACCTGCATATGCCCAACTCATTGAGACGATATGCATACTTGAAGAATGGATGCAGCGCCAAACAAAAAATAATGATTTGAACTTGGTTGATCCACAAGCGGATTGCTGGAAGCAACAACAGAGATAGGCACATAAACATGGAACACTGGGTTCAGTATAAAAGCCTGAACAGAGCTGTATCTTACCAAGCCCGGATGCACTTATTGTTCCGAGAGGCTGGATAACTATATTTCTAGCCCTGTGAAAATGTACGACACTTCCTCTAATGAGACCTTCAACAGTTATATCTTCAACTCGGCAGATCTGCACGCCACATGAGCAATGTGATAATGAAAGACATGCAACAAACCCTAACGGTCGCCGTAGACGAACTAAGCAAGAACGATGATTAACAAATAGACAAACCTGAAGAGTGAAGGACAATGAAGAGTTAACATTGCAATCTTCAGGTGGATGTAGCAATTCCATGGGGCATTCCTCTAGCTCACAATAGAGCCTTGGGGTCCTAGCATAAATAGACAAAAGCAACTTCAGCTAACGATACAATAATGACAGGAAAATCGCAAAAGTGGAGAAACCAGAAAACCACAAAGATACCGAGCAATCTTACATATCACTAGTAGTGGCATTTTGTAATGGACCCTGCAAAACAGATCCTGGACCAACCTTCACATAAACAAAAGAGATTCCTTCAATTACCATGCAGGTAAAGATACTTCAAGGACAAACTCAAACTAGTGCAGATTAAGCCAAATGAGAAACAATACTTGTGAACTTAGCTTTTGCATTAGTCATCTAACAGAAAATATGCTACGGGAGAAAGTACTAGTTGGAGTGCTGGATAGCCTATATAGTGCTTTTCAATTGCAGAAAGTACTAGCTTTTCAATTGCAGAGATAACAAATTAGAGTGCTGGATAGCCTATAACTAATACGAAAGCGTGATAATAGTGACGATTAAATGTTACAAATAAAGAAGAAAAGAACACGAAAGTTCGCATAGATGCTTCACATTACATGGATACTATAGAATAGTGACAGAATGAGACGCTGTGCTTCTATCTGATTTCCTGGTCCAGATAAGTTCAGCAAGCCTTGTCCATGAACTCCCAGATTTGCGTTAGAGTGAATAACGGATGATTCCTGAGGGAAAAAATGGTTTAGTATGTGTGCGTGAACTGGCCATATTAAATGAGGAAAAGGCTGAACTGCCGATACCTTAAGAACAACCACGTTACTAGCCTCGAGCAGAGATGTTGCAACAAGAGAATCTGCACCACCATCTATGAGCATTTTGGAGTTCAACATCAGGAAAACTTTAACAGACATCCGTAGAGCTCCATATACCTACAATCATATGTAAACAATAGAGAAATATGTATCATTGACCAGATAAAACCTTAGGGAAAATATAAAGCTTTGAATTGCTTCTGATGCACTTATAATGAGCCAATTTACCCTAATTACGGAATCTTCCATCAAAAGCTCTTCAGCCATGAGCTCAAACTCCGAAGAAGCAAAATGTCTTAACCCAAAGACGAGTACTCCAGATGATAGACTAAGCTGTCCTTGTACCTGCAGAAGTATCAGAGAAACAATATTTAAACGTAAGAAAAAATCAAAATGTGAGTACTTAATTACGTCGCAGGACTGGTATCATATATGCAGAATTACCAACCAGAAACACTTCAAAAGCAAAAACATAGTCTACCCTAGTGTTGTCATTATCTTTTCAATGATAATGGTTTACTTGCGAACCTTGAAAAAGTCTTTGGCCAGGTCATACACATGGCCATTGCTAGGTTCTAAGTTCTCCCAAATATCCTAATCAAGTCAATTCGCAGCTAAAATAATTATGTCCAGCCAAAATATCCCTCATTCCAGAAAAAGAACAAACTAAATAACGAAGACAGGTTTGTGGTAGCAGCCAATCGTGCACACAAGGTGTAATCTGTTCACTGACCTGCACACGACTCCACAGCAATGGAACAACTGCCTTGGCATTATTACGAACATAAACACTTGTCCAGATTGGTGGATTAGGAAAATCTAGGAGAAGTGTATCTGTCTGTGTTGACAAGTTATGATTGGTAATGATTAGGCTCCGCGGAACAGCATCATAAAGAGTTCCAGCAGCACCATTATTTCCTGGACAACCATAGCTCCTTCCTCCTGCAGATGATGTAGGAAAATGATGAAGCAGAAAATGACCATGAGAGATTGCCTGTCATGGAGAAAGAAGAATAAACCTCACCATGAACTAAGATTTCCGGCTGATCATGTCTGCTGAAAATGTTGATAGCAACTCTTCCACCACCGCCGCCACCCCAACCATTACCCCCAGAGGCACTTATCTTTCCATGTCCAGTCCTGTCCTTGATAAATTGGCGAACTTAGAGATGAAAGCATTACTAAAAGCTAAGACACTAAACATAATGCAGGAAACAGTACAAGTACAAATGAGAGAAACAACAGTAGGTGTATCATGATCTGAAGTTCTACAGCACCAGTCAAAAACACATCACGTCAAGGTTTGTGTTTGTCAATTGAATTGCACTGTAAAAAATTGCAGATAGAGATAGAGGTGTGGTCTCTTTCTTAGCTTTGAAGCTCAAAAGCGAAGAAATACAGAATGATCTACCTTGGACAAAGTCCCATAGCCACCATATTCTCAATCATATAATATCATTGAAATAAAAACAAAACTCAGGCCTCTTCTGAGTTGAGTGCTACAAATAGCTGAGGTTATCTGGAATCAGGTTATTGTGGTTTTAATCCTCTCTACTAAATGTCTTGGTGTTGCTTAAATACGAACTTATAAACAAGGGAGTTTCAAGCACATATTTTATCACAGTGACCCTGAGTAAATAATTGTACGATAAGCAAGTGGTTTTATCCACGTGAAAAGGCCTTCTGGAAGATTTTTGAGAATCTGGTTAGGCCTAAGTAACATAAGTGACATAGTGACATAGAAATTTATAAGATAGACCCAAGTGCCACGTCCTAAATGAACATCTCCAGTCTAAATAGATAAACCAGACGAGCAGATTACAGGGCTTCGGTGCTTATATTTGGTAGACTGGTGACCCTAGTAATTTATTTATGGTTATCATCACACATGCATCTGAACAGTTAAGCAGTTGTTAACATGCTATCAACGCTGAAAACCAAACTAATTCAAGCACCCAGACTAATGTCAACAGTAACTATTGTTTCTATTAGAACCAAAAACATTTCTCAAGGTATGGTTACCTCTTTCCTCACAGCTTAAGTTGTCGTTACAAGCCAGTCATGGTTCCAAATATGAAAAGAAACAATGGATATCGTGCATGTGTGTTTGCCCATAGGTTTGCATTAGTGTCATCAGAATCTAATTATTAAGACCGAAAAGTTAAAAGAGAGCCGATTAGTACTTACATTCTGTGAGCAATGATATGAATGCTACCACCAGATCCACCACCACCTTTAAGACCACCGTTACCACCTTCGGCTAAAACAGTTCCATTAAGCTCAATAAGTTGTTTAATCCCCATTAATATCTTCCCACCACCACCCCCACCATAATCTTCTTCATTACTAGTACTCCCACCTTTACTTCCATAAGTATCCGGTGCTTGAAGCGAAGTCCACGAATAAGTATCACCACCCCAAACATCTTCAGGTATCTTTGAATCATCAGTTAAACACTGAGCACCTCTACCACCATGTCCACCACCAGCTCCATCAATCCCCTGCGGTGTACCACTAGTTTGTGGTGGTGGTTTACCAGCATAACTCGTAGTATTCAAACTCGAGCCATTAAAAAAACACCCATTCGTCGAATTGACAGTTAGATCACCACAAATTATACTCGAATTGGCACCTAAACTAAAATTCCCATTTAAATTAATTGTAATTGAACAACCAGATTTAGGGCACTTAAGTTCAACCCCATCAAGTATATGAAAACTTCCACTACCTTCAATATAACTATCTTTCTCTAAAACAACAGTTTGACTCACTTCACATGAAGTATTAAATGAACCAACCCCTCCAAGATCTCTTTCACATGAGAGTGATGGTGGATGTGTTGGTGGTGGTGGTGGTGGTGGTGATGGTGGTGAATAATCTCTCCCAAACAACTCCTCCAACTCCAATCCTTCCTCCTGATCATCATCAACATCAATAATCGAAAAACCACTTTCCTCCTCTTTCCAACAAGTCACAATCCCCAAAATCAACAACAACTGAACAACAAAAACAACAATTACAGTAGGTCTTGCCATTCACAATACCAAGCAAATTACTCATCACTTTTCAAAAACCTAATCTCAAACTTCCATCAACTAATTGCATTTCTAATCAAACCACTTTTTCTTAACCTAATTTCATCACTCCAAAAACTCACCTCCTCTCACTCTTTCTTCCTCCAAATTCGTTCGATGAGATTACTGTTAAGGTGCAGAATTTGAGAATCTGTGAATTGGTTGAAAAAACCCTGGAAATTTAGGGTTTGAGGGGAATTTGGGGGAGATCGTGGTTTTTTTGTGTTGAGTTAAAAAAAAAGAGAGAAGATGAAGAAGAAGGAGATGAGAAGAGAGAGAAAAGGGAGGAGGGGAAGGAAACAAAAGAGAGAAATTAAATTAATAAAATAGAGGAGGAGATGGACAAATGAGGAACAACAACCTCTTTGTGTGTGTGTGATTAATTAAGGAGTTTGTTTATGTAATGTAATAAATGAATCAGAGTAATTAGTGAATTTTTTAGAGGATGAATTTATATACTGTGTACTTGGCTGATAAGGGGTGTGCAGTGTACATCAATTAAGATTAATAACATGCATTTGTAGCTTTTGGTTGCCACAAGCACAACTGAAGCAAATATAAAGTCCAAAGTAAAAACTATTTCGCTCCACAAATGCATCCTGATATCCTTATAAAGATGAGTTTTTTGCTTTTAGATCGAAGTGTTATGAAAAATTATTTTCAAACTGATTTCTGATTTTTCGATTTCTGGAAAAGCAACTTCTGACTGTACATCCAAACATCCTATTTAAAACCATAATAACTTATAAGTTTTTTGACGTTATTGGTCGAAAAGTTACTTCTTACGCGATATCTAAACATCTCGGACTGACTGATGCAGATTATAAAATCGATTGCAAACAGTTTGAATAAATATTATATCGATTTTGAAATATTGTTTGTTTATTTTTATAGTATTTTTTTTTTGTTTTGAAGTATTATTATTTATGAGATTTTGTTTGAGGCTATTGAATTGTGTACTTGACCAGGAAGGATGCACGTCAATTAAGAGTAATATTCATTTGTAGTTATTTGGCAACCAGAAGAGAATTACTTTCTTTTTTTTTTCAGAAGTCAGTATTTCTTTACTTCTAGACTCTAGAGTATTTCTTTACAGAAGCACAATTGTTTTTGTTTCTCCATAAGCAAATATAGGAGTCAGAAACAAAGAAAAAAAGATTATCATGAAAGTTTTATAGCCTGTTTGGATACCGCACTTCTGTTTTTTCAGAAGTATAAGTCAAAAGCAGAAGTCAAAAGCAAAATGTTTTTGTTTCAAAAAAAAGTTAATTTTTTGGCTTCTAGAAGTCATTATGAAACCGAGTACATAAACTAACTTCTGATTTTTTTTTATTTACAGAAGTCAAAAAACAATTTCGTGGACGTTATCCAAACAACCTATAAACATCTCTGATTATCTGACAAAGGTTATAATAACTTTTAACTTTTCTTCATTAAGTCGGAAAAGTTACTTCTGACGTGATATTTAAACATCATGACTATCTGATGAAGATTCGGAAATGGATTGCAGAAAATCTTTGGAAATATAAGTACAGTTTGAATAAATACTGGATTGATTTTGAATTATAGTTTGTTTATTTGTATAGTCTAATATTTTTTTGAAGTACTATTATTAATGAAATTTTGTTTGGGGTTATTGAATGGGAGAACTGTGTACTTTACTGGAAAGGGATACACGTCAACTAAAAGTAATATTCATTTGTGTAGCTTATTTGGAAACCAAAAGCAGAATTCCTTCCGTTTCTCCAAAAGTGAAAGCTAATTTCAGAAGTAAGTATATCTTTACTTTTAGATTTTAGAGTTGTTCTGAATTTTATTTATAAAATTAAGTTTCCACTCACGATTTAATTAAGTCGAAAAATTACTTTTTATGTGATATCTTCACGCCCTTTACTATCAGAGATGAGACTTTTTTTTTGTTTTTGGTAAATTTGTAAGATTACTATCAGAGATGAGAGATTACGCAATAGATTGTAAAAAGATTTGTGAAAATCTAGCTACGCGTGAAATAAATACTTGAAGATTTTGAATTAACGGTTGTTTATCAATGTAATTAATGAAAAGAGTAAGTTATGAAATTTTGTTTTGGGTTATTGAATGAGGATATAAAGTACTAGTATAGACTTTGTACTTGAAAGATTAGGGCTGTGTCTGTATACCCCAATTAAGAGTAAGGTTACTTATGCATGTAGCATTCATTTGCTATTATCTAGATTGATTGAATGAACCTTGCTAAGTTGCACGCCAAATGCAGGCTACTGGTTGCATTTTACGACGTAGCGTCCATCCAAATATCCAGAATTATTGGTACTTGGTTAAATGTCATGATCCGAAAAATTATTTTTTTCCATATCATGAATAACAATTAAGTTGGAAAAGATGCATAAATGGTCTGTATTTTTTATCAGTCTTTATAGTAATATGCATGTAGTTATGCAACTTATGTACATCGATTATGGAACGAATATGTCCCAACCCATAGCATAGGGTTGCATGTTAGCAGGGGCGGAGCCAAGGGTTGACCAACCCTGGCTCTAACCCCCTAAAATTTCTAAAATCCATATTTAGCCCTTAATTTTTTTAGGTTTTTAGGTTTAGTCCACTAGTTTTTAGAATTTAGCCCCCTAATTTCTTATAGTTTAGTCCACCTGATTTATCATAAAAAAATAGCCCCCTTGAACTTTAAAGCTGGCTCCGCCACTGCATGTTAGCAATTTTTGTGCCTTCAGTTGCAGGGGGAAATTTGGTGCTATTGCAAAATCGTTTTCTTTGTTGAAGGAAAGTTATGTATAGAAAATCACATCCCCGGAAGAAAAAAAAAATGAAATTAATCAAGGAAGATCTTGTTCGGTTGCATGTCAAATGCAAGCTACTTTCTCACATTCTTGACGGAAAGTATTAAATGGCACGATCTGGAAGAAAAATTTTGTTTGGGTACAGGCCAAATGCAAGCTACTTGCTCCACTGCACGCATTCTTGACGGAAAGCTAGCGCATCAAGATATCTTTATCTGAAGATGCATATTTCATCGTGTCATTAATGGAAAACAATAGACACAATAAAGTTGTCGTATTTTCTATCACTTTTCTAATATAATGTCAATTTGGAGCCACTATATATACATCGACCGTGGAACAAAAATGTCCCAATCCGACCAAAAATGGTGTCTTTTGGATGATAGGGTTGCATGCTAGCAATTCTTGTGCTTTTCGTTGTAGGGAAAAAAAATTGATGTTTTTATTGTGAAATCATTTTGTAAAGTGATTCTATCGTTGGCTTACATAAAGAAAAGTTATGTACAAAAATCACATCCCCAGAAAGAAAGTGAAATAAGACTATGGAAAAAAGTTATCTTATAGGTTTCATTATCATTTGCAATTTGTGTAGATCAAAACTAGTCAATTTGCCAAATAAGTGTTACAATCCACGTGATGGATATTTCTTTCACTTCATCGTGAAAACGTCTTTGTATTGACATTGAAATGCACTTTCGGTTATCCTTTTGGATATATGAGGTCCCATTTGAAAATGAAATAGAGGCTGATTTTGTGTTAGTAGTGACGATCTTGGGAATACCATCTGTTAGGTTAAACGTCATTAAGGAGAATTAGCATTTCTGTAGGTGTTGTTCTATCCTACAATCATGATTTAGATAATAGAGTCAAAAAAAAAAAAAAACTCTAAAGGATAAATTGTGTGATCCTCGAGTTTGTCTGTCTATCCAAAGGGAACGCAATAATTCAAATAAATGGTGCTCGGAAATTCTAAGAGAAATTTGGCATAAAATTTCCACAATGATACGGTGGATTTAAAGCCGAATGCTCTATCGATTATCGTTATTTACCGCCTGAAGGATAATAAGAGCGTGTTTGGTTTTTGCTGATTCGGGTCGAGGATTTGAATCTGACTCGGTTTTGTCTCGGCCTGAGTCAGATGTCAAATCGTTTTTTTTTTAGTCAGGTCCGAGTCGCGCCTAACCCTTGACTCAGACCCGTTTGAGTCAAGTAATAAAATATTCCTGACTTATGGGAACAAGGCACTGACTCATATTTTTTAGTTAGTGACTCAAAAAACAAACATATTGAGTGAGATCCAGTTGAATCAGGTAACTTCAGTCAGATTCAGATGAGTCAGGTAAGTCGGGAGAAAACAAACAAGGTCTAAATTGTTGTTGATAGGATTGCATAAAAACCGACCGCACCAGAAACCAGCTAAAATCATCGGCCAAAACTGGAATTGAAGATCAACTTTTAATCTGTTGACACTTTGATTTTTTAACATTTCTCCAAGCACTGATGTTCTAAGGCGTAAAATTTATCTCAAAAATAAAATGGCGGGTTGTAATAACGCTTGATCAAAAATGCTTGAAACGTGTGGCGTGCGGGAGAAATATCTTTTTGCTCTAGCCATTTGTTATGTGATACAAACCAAAACATGACGGTTCTAGTTCGATCAAAAACCAAACCGATTCAGCTGGTCGATTTGATCAATACTTAGAAACCAATAACCGGTTTAGTCAAAACCCGAACACACACGCCAACGAACGTTCAGCCCTTACTGTTGGGTTTCTTTGTGATTTGATATCATAAGTTGCATTTTGTGGGGATGAGCTAATCTCGAGTTAAAACCACTTAAAAAACTCCAAATTAACAAACAGGTTGTTGAGTTGGACTTACTAGTAATAGCATAATGTGCTTATCGACCTGCTATGTGGTGAATAGCATGTCTTTCTTTACACAACGACACTTCTTAGACTACGTACCTAAGACTGACACGTAGATTGCATGCAGATAAACAACTTAACCGTTGAAAACACCAAATATCTCGTGTCAACAATTTTGGGTAGGCGGATTCTGATTAAAATATTACTAGTAAGCAACCACATAGTCACTCTTCTTCTTCTTCTTACGTCGACGGTCGACATATATTTTAATCATACATACGGATTCAGATATTATTTATCATACATACGTTTCGTGGACCGTATTATGGGTCTCTTGTACTTCCAAGGATTGTTTCTTTCTTCAACACTACCACAGATGAATTTGCTGAATTTGTCGATCCCAGACAAGTGTGCAAAAGAGTAAAAAGATTAAAGAGCTGTCTTTTCCATCTTCCTTTTCATTTTTCTTTGCAAAAGATGGCTAGACACCAACGATGTCTGTTGAGATATCCATCCATCAAAATGATCTTTTATCAACAGATCCCCACAAAAATAGTGGTTTACGTATCTAAGTACGAATTTCATCAGCACAACGATATATATATATATATATATATATCAGTTACAACGATGATTAAGTCCCTTATAATTCGTAACTCTTGTGTTTTATTTGGAGGAGAAGGACATTTTTGAATGCATAAGACCCAATGGGCATTCAAGAAAGTAAGCTAATAAAATAAAATCTCATTTTGGTCGGTTAGAAATTACGTAACATACAAATGAACCAATCAACTCATTGTACTAGTAGTACTGCCACTGACTGAGAGAGTAGTAGTAAGGAGTAGGTAGGAAATCTTATAGTAGATTTTAGCAAAAGATACCATCACTGGACAATCTGCTGAAATTACTGAATCCAGTTTCAGAATCGTCGTTTTCGCTTATTGGGGTTTCCAAATGATTTACGAATGTACTGGACGATGGTGGGAACTGCACAGTCTAATCTCAGAAGTCAGACCACGCCAAGCTGCTGGGATCATGTCCACCACATAGCTAGGTCTGTTTGAGCCATCCAATAGGAATATACGACCTCAATTTGAAAAAACAAGGGACAGTTTGTCATGGTAAGTCACACGCGATTCATTTCTGGCTTCCTACGCACAAACGGGTTAAAATGGGAAACATCTCCAACCCAATATTTTATTTATGGCTTCCTCTTATTTTATGGGCACAAACGGAAAATATCTGTCACAAGTCTCCTAAACAATTCAAATATAGCATTGCAACTAAAATCACTCCCAAATTGGGCTTGGGTTTATCTCTAACATACCAACCCAAGACCATCTAAGTGCTGTATAAGTTTTTTTTTTTTTTTTTTTGATAGATTAGATAGATATGGTTGTGACGATGATTTATTTTAAAACTCAAATCACTGATATCATCTTCATTTAGTAACTTTACCTCTGTATTATAGTAACGTTGGATAGTTGTGTAGGTTTCTCCAATGTCTTTACCCATCATCCATAATAAGAATGGAAATTCCATCCTCCTCCCACGAGAATGATGTGAGAAAGACAAGATGCGGAGTCTTTCTTTTTTTTAAATGGAATGTTAGTCGGTTCTGTTTTTCCGATAGTGAAGACGTGAGGTTTCTCCAATGTCTTTTACTTAATACCATTTGCTTTTGTATTTATCAATGCGGTCATTGTGGGATTATTCGAAATCTTCCCTTTGTTTTCTAGTGTATGTAACAGCATTTCATTATCAAGTTTGATATCTTATCAGCTTAAAATGGTAGTAGAATATCAAATGGAAATACAAATGAACACCCTAAGATATCACGTTGGTCGGCCTTTAAATTCTTTTCAGATATAAAATTTTAAAAACGATTCAACTCACTACAATTAGCACCAGGAAACCAGACCCCAAAGTCCAAATTACTCAACCGGTGACCACTCTGGAGTTAGAAATCATTCATATTTGAATCAACCCCAATCTTCCCTTAACTATCACGCCACTTATGGTTCTCAATATATGTGACTAGCTATTTAATTTCTTTCCGAGGTGTTTGAGTCGCGTATAATTTTATATCTAATTAGGTAGGCATACATTTTTTATCACCCTGTTATTTAATAAGAATCTTATTATTGGGGCCGTTGGGACTGGGTTTTTTGGCTCGCGTTTTTAGGGGACACTCAAAAGGATTTAGGGGCCATCAATTTATACCCAGCCAAAGACTCTAGTTAAGGGGTACCCTATATGATATTGAAGTTACATAAATGCCCTTCTGGTAAAACTGTATAAAAATCAAATCAAAAAAAATTCTACTCATTTCAACTCTTCTTCTTCCAGTTTCATATCTTCCGATTGTGGAAGAAAAAAAACTTTCCCTCGTACAACCGAAACATCGCCGCGAATCGTAAAATCAAAACATCGTCGATTCGTTTATAAAACAATGGATAAGGGAAATGAAACCCACAAACCTAGAACCAAAAGTATTGCTCGGGGTATCGATCCAAAGATTGGGATTTTAGCAAGAAATAAAGAAATTCTGGCTGCAAATGAAGAAGAACGCGAAGAAGAAGTACCCGGCAATGTAGTCGGTGGTGGCGATTCCGATAGTCAAACACTTCGTCAACTTCAAATTGCCCCAATTAGGTAAGAATCTATCATTTTTGGGGTTTATTTCGCTTTAATTCGACGAATCGAGAAAAAAAATTTCTAGGGTTTTCGGTTATTTATCCAGATTCGGGCGATATTCATGCTTATTTACTTCCGAATGTAGTCGTGTTCTTCATTTCTCAAGAACATCAACAGTATTCGGGAGAAATATTTGTTGGTTATCTGCCGAATATTGTTGGCCATATCTTCCTGGATACAAACTGGTAATAATCGGTAGTTTAATGAATTTTTTTGCTCCCGAATATATTTAAGTAGACACACAGTATTCGGAAGTACACTCACTACCGAATATATATATTGAAAAAATCTCAAAATTTCTGATATAGGAAAAATCTCATTTTGGGGCCAGTATTTATTCGGAGTACAATATAATGTTTTATACCTCCGATTGTGTATGATAAAATTTTAGAGTTTCTGAACTCCAGTTGATGAATATTCAAACATGTTTAGTTATATTCCGATTGTTTTTCATTCGGGAAAAGTATGTGTCTTCTTACTTCCGAATTTGTTTATTCGGGTTATAGTTGTGTATTTTGTCTTCCGATTGTGTATGATGAAAAATTTAGGGCTTCTGAACTCCAATTGATGCATATTAGGTTCTAAATATGTTTAGTTAGCTTTCAATTGTTTTGTTTTCGGGAACAGTATGTGTCTTCTTACTTCCGAATGTGTACATTCGGGTTATATTTCCATACTTTGTCTTCCGATTGTATAGTTTGTAAATATTGTTCGTTTCTTTGTTGTTTATACAAAGTCGAGAAAGAAGGAAGAAAGTGACAGCTAGTGCTAGGAGGGAAAGGAGTGCCAAAGATAATTCAAGTGCTCAACAAAGCTTAGAAGAACAAAGCATTCAACAAGGAGTGCAACCAAGTGCTGAACAAAGTGTAGAACAACAAGGCAGTGAACAAGGGGTGCAACCAAGTGTTGAACAAGCCGCTCAACAAAGTGCAGAACCAACTTCTCCACAAGTTACACCCCACCATGAAATTGAACCAGTTGATCCAGTGCCAAGAGTAGAAGAAGAAGGACAACCAAGTGGTACCCAAAAACCAAAAAAGGAAAAGATGTGTAAAGAAGGATATTTCTAAGAAAGCATCACATCTTGTCCCTCAACACTTGAAGAAGAAGGGTATTCCAGCAGGCACAATCCTTGGGCTACCAGCGGATGGAGGAAAATTGCTATTTGGATACAAAGACTCATGGGCCAAAGAAATATACGAAACCGAGGTAATAAAATTATTATTTTTTATTAATGTATTGTCTATGTGTTATATCGTAATATTTGTATTAAGGATTTTTTTATGTACTTTAATAGGATCATCAAGATGCGGTCTGTCTACTCAAACCTACCGCCGCACCAACAAAAATGCTTGCGTGGCCTTTATCCGGTGAATGTGAAAGGTTCAAGTCAATTGTTGCCAACACGGGGTTAGCTAATGCCGTCGAGAATTCATTGTTGGAACATGATCGTGTAGCCATATCGGCGTTCGTGGAGATAATGTATCCTGAGACCGATACTTTCCATATGCCGTTTGGGGAGATGACGATTACCCCGGATGATGTTGTGCAGATTCTTAACCTTCCCGACCAAGGCACAACTGTGAAGTTTAACTACACAAAGCAGTTAAGTTGGGCACAACTTTATGCTCTAACTAAAAAGTGCTTAGGTTGGGATGAAGAGACAATAACAGCAGAGTTTAGGAGGCATGCAAGTTACAGAACAAGACAGATCAACATTACAGCTTTGATGAATATGTTCCGAGGCACCTTGGAGAAGGAAAAGAATGGAACGTTAACTGATGAGCAAGTGAACCACGCTGCCACCGCATATCTCCTTTGTGTATTGGGATGTGCCATATTCCCCAATACTTATGGCAACCGGATCGACGCCAACCTTATACAACTTTTGGATCCTCTCCATGAAGTCGGTGACTATTCTTGGGGCACGGCATGCCTAGCATTCTTGATGGAAGAGTTGAGAAAGGCTTCGACGCTAGGAACCTGCCAAGTTGCCGGGAACGTGGCTCTATTACAGGTTTTTTCTTTAACTCGATAACTCACTCTATAGTTATTTGGTAGACAATACATATGATGCATATTCATAACTCCAAATGACGCATATTCGGTAGGCAATGATCCATCTATTTTTCCGAATGTTAGTTATTCGGTGGCTAGGTACTTATTTTTGTTTCCGATTATATATATTCGGAAATATTCTTTTGATATTAGCACCGAATAAACAGGCCAGAAAAACTATAGGTTACTGAATTCCAAATGACGCATATTCGGTAGGAAATGATCCATCTCTTTTTCCGAATGTTGGTTATTCGGTGGATAGGTACTCAGTTTTATTTCCGATTATATATAATCGGAAATATTCATTTGATATTAGAACCAAATATACAAGACAGAAAAACTATAGGTTACTGAACTCCAAATGACGCATATTCGGTAGGAAATGATCCATCTCTTTTTCCGAATGTTGGTTATTCGGTGGCTAGGTACTTATTTTTGTTTCCGATTATATATAATCGAAACTAATGTTTGGAAATTACTACCGAATATACACAATCTATTTACTAAAACTTGGTTTCTTATGTATATAGGCATGGATCTATGACCACTTCCCTATCCTGAAGTTGGCCAGAGAGAACCCGGGGTGGTGCAAAGGTACTCCTAGAGGAACAAAGTATACATTTGAAGACAACCGTTCTAGGACAAAAGAGCAGCAGTTGATTCGCATGAGAGAGATTTTGGAACAATTGAAGGCCTCGTACGTATGCTTTGATCCATACAAGGAAGATCGAGTCAGTGGGCATATAAATGGTCGGGCGGACTTGTCCCTTTATTTTGGACCATTGTGGCACCCCACAGGATATGTGATGTATAACCCCTCTAGGGTGATGCGACAACACAGGTATATACAACATCAACCTGTGGAGAAAATGGGGGATTACTACAAATTGGAGTTGGAGTTGTGCTCTTTTATTGGTGATAATCTCACGATTGTTCACACAGGCCCACCTACTGTTCTTGATAACTGGGATAAGAGGAATGACTTCATTATCGACACTGGTGGACGAACCACCCGAGGTGATGAAAATTCTCCAGACTATATGAGTTGGTATAACAAGGTATCACATCCTTTGGTTATCCGTGAAATCAAATCCAACACTACTGCGGAGGGTTCAAGTTATAATTGTATCATCAAAGACAAACCAGCTGGTTATGATAGACTGGTGCGTGTTCTTATATTTTTGTTCATTTTATATTATTCCTATAAATCTTAGGTAATTACCGTTTGATGTTATGTCATTACGTATAAAAAACAGGTGAATAGGTTCAAGCGTGTTTCCAAAATGTTAACTGCATGCCTGAAGAGCGGAGATCCCATGCCAGCTGAGAAGATCAAAGAGTCTAGAGATCTAGTTGATAATATGGATAACGAAGCTTATGCTGCCCAGTTTGGGGAGAAAGTCACGAAGAGGCATCAGCCCAAGGTGGCAGTATCAAAGACGGGTAAAAGAACTCGAGCTTCATCGAGCGCTGAAGCTGCTCCAACTGAAGGTGCTCAAACCCGTGGTCGTGCAGGACTGGGAGGTAGTCACGGTCGTAAAGTAAAGAAGAGCAGATAAATAACAATGATTTGTGTTGTACATTCGGAAGTTTGGGTAACTAAGTTAGACAAGTTCAAATGACAATGATTTGTGTGGTACATTCGAAAATTTTGGTAACTAAGTTAACTTCCGATTATTTCAAGTTCAAAATTTGAAAAGTATCAGTTTTTCCCAAATTCTGATTTTTGGGCCATCGTACATTCGGGACTTTACAAAAAAAATTATCCTCTGAATATTACAAGTTCAAAACAAACCATGCATGGCTCTAGGTGGTTCCAAGGGACAATATAGAAGGTTAGACAGCCCATATTCGGAAGTTTTGGTAACTGAGTTGACTTCCGATTATTTCAAGTTCAAAATTTGAAAAGTATCAGTTTTTCCCAAATTCTGATTTTTGGGCCATCGTACATTCGGGACTTTACAAAACAAATTATCCTCCGAATATTACAAGTTCAAAACAAACACATGCCATGGCTCTAGGTGGTTCCAAGGGCCAATATAGAAGGTTAGACAGCCCATATTCAGAAGTTTTGGTAACTGAGTTGACTTCCGATTATTTCAAGTTCAAAATTTAAAAAGTATCAGTTTTTCCCAAATTCTGATTTTTGGGCCATCGTACATTCGGGACTTTACAAAAAAAATTATCCTCCGAATATTACAAGTTCAAAACAAACCATGACATGGCTCTAGGTGGTTCCAAGGGCCAATATAGAAGATTAGACAGCCCATATTCGGAAGTTTTGGTAACTAAGTTAACTTCCGATTATTTCAAGTTCAAAATTTGGAAAGTATCAGTTTTTCCTAAATTCTGATTTTTGGGCCACGTACATTCGAGACTTTACAAAAAAAATTATCCTCCGAATATTACAAGTTCAAAACAAAGCATGCCATGGCTCTAGGTCATGTTTAGAAATACCAACCTAATCGGTAGATAAAAATTTAAGTTCGCTACCGAATGTCTTATTCGGAGGGAATACGTGTATCGTTAGAAACCGATTGTAGTGCATCATTGATACGAAACTTCAACGGCCATATTTTCAGAAACCTCAACGGCCATATTTTCCAAAATTAGAGCCGTTGGAACTCTAATCTATATAAGGAGGGTAACCCCTCTCAATTATTATTGAGTAAAAAATCAGAATGAAAAACCTTTTCAATGGCAAGTCCATCATCAATCGACAACATACTTCGAAGATGCAAGCGAACAACTACATCAATTGTAGCAATGGAAGAAGAAATACAAAAAAAGGAACAAACAACCCAAAAAAATTAAACCATCGTTAGTGGCAACAAAGGAGGAGGAAGAGGAAATCAAGGCTAAGAAGCGAGGTGAAGAACAATTCCATCATAGATAAAGATTAAAATAAGTGAGGAAGAGACCGAATGGATAAAAAAATATTACATTGTGAAAGATCTACCCAAAGAACAGCAGGACGATCGCATATTTTGGATTAACGTTTCATTGGGTCCTTTTGTTGGTAAGTACAAGAAGCCACACCACAATTATGAACCATCCCATGTTTCTTCAAGGGTGCACCATGTTATAAAATTGTGCACCGAGTACAACCGTATTCTTGCTAGGCACAGAGACGACAGGTTTGCGGCACAAGATGCTTATTCCAAGTGGAGAGGAGAGTCGTTTCTACATTTTGAAGCCGCGTTGATTGTTGCATCTCGGACTGGGAAAAAAGAATAACATGTGATGTTTGAGTGCTGTAAATTCAAATTTTTAATATTAATCGGCGGTTTAATAAAATATGGAATTCCCGAATATGATTAATCGGATTAAAGTGTTATAATACTGTTGTTCCGATTACATAGTTTCAAAAAAAAATTATAGCCGTGCCTCGAAATACCCACCAAATCGGTAGATAGATATTTAAGAGTTCTACCGATTATAATATTCAGAATCAAAACGTGTATCATTACCAACCAATTATAATATTCGTAATCAAAACGTGTATCAAAGAGCCCGATTCCTACATTCGGGAGACAACATTGTATTTTTTGCGACCGATTAAATCATATATCTTCACAAAAAAGTTTCCAAAAAACTTGTACAAATTACATGTTCGAAAAAAAAAACGATCAAACATCGTCATCATCCGAGGGGATCAATTCGAGTAACTCAGCGGGAAAGTTGTGGTCCATAACGCAATCCCAATCAACCATGTTGGACTCATATTGTTTCACCCAATCCTTGCAATGGTTCATCGGGAAGTAATCGTGCCACTTACTCAACGGAGGTAACAGACAATCTTTCTTTACTCTTAAACCGATAAAATGCATTTCATTCACAAATCCCATTACAATTCTTCTATCTTTAACCGACTCGTCGCAAGCCGTTCTTGTGGGTGCAAACGTCATGATAAGTCCATACATAGGAGGAACAAAAAGAAATGTACCACGCAATTCAAAACGTCCGCTAGGAGATATCCAAATTTAGGCATTGTCATCCAATACTTGGATCCGATTGTCTTCAATCCCTTTCGGCACTTCACACGTGCAACTAAGTCTTTGAACTCTTGTTCTTTATCGTATCTGTTACAATAACCCTTGAAAAATTATCACCGTTATAAATGGACCTCAACGTCTCCAACATCCAAATGAAACTCACATTGTTCTCATGATCCATTAAACCCTATGCAATCGTTAACGTGTTTTTGTCCGAAGTATGGCAAGCAATGTTCAACAACGGCATGTTATACTTGTTTGTCTTATAAGTAGCATCTATCAACAAAATTTAATGAAAGCATTGAGCTAATTGGATCATTTCGGGATGTGCCAAGAAAATACGAACCACTATACCATCCGTTTCTTCCCTTCTCAAGGTGTAGCCGTGTAACTCCGCTAACCACTCCGATTGTTGCATGACCGTTCTATCATCCCATTTAGTCCTTTTGATCGTAGCTAGGGCCGACTTAATTGTAGACAAAGAAGACAGGTTGTCGGGGTCGTCCGCCTTTATTTTACTTAAGATCGCACTCGCTTTTTGGATCCGCATAGACCTCACCGTCTGCATTTGATGTGGTTTTAACTTGGCAACCATTACATGTCCAATTAAATCCAACGGATCATCATGGTTGTGACAACCGTTATCAACTTTATACATTTTATACTCTTTACCTTTAATACCATCGGGCTTATAGAAGACAATCTTAAATGGGCATCCTATCTTCTTGGTATTGCTTAGGTATTTCCTATTCGTTTTCCGTACGTACTTACTATTCTTTCCCTCGTGACTCTTTCGCGTCCCACCTCGCTCACAAATCATTTCAAATCGAGTGTCACTAACATGATTATTTTGAACTACCACACACATGTTATCTTTTGCCTTGTTCATAAGCCATTCCTTTGCCTCCTTCTTACTTCCAAATGTCTAAACGTGCATAAAACAAAAAAAATCTAATAATCATAACCATTTAACATATAAATTTTGAAAAAAAAAAGAAAAGTAGTAATGAGTATACCAAATCGTTTGCATAGTATAGGGAAGTGTCGGGCCTCAAATAGAAATCATCAACAAACTCTTCAACGGCCTGCATATGAAAGCAACAAATTATTATACAATAGTCGGAGGTTATTAAATAAGTAAAAATCCCGAATATACTATATTCGGAATCCTATCGGTTACCCAAAACACCCGATTTATGCAAATGAATGTACACAGTTTACTGAGTGCAAAAAATGATATAATCGGAATCTAAAATATATAGTACAACAGTCGAATATAAATAACCGGGAGATAACTTTAATCGATAAACATCCGATTTTAAAGTTTTCGGAAATTTTATTTTGAGGCCACTGTTATATTCGACAGTCAAATAATGTTAAACTATTACCGATTGTAAAGGATAAGAATACTGAGTTTTGAAATTTTTTGAGGAATTCATTTTTGGGGCCATTCGGAGGTAAATAACTCTACATAACTACCGAATGTAGATTTTTTTGGAAAACCAGTTTGGGGTTTTTTCTCATATTTGGCAGTAAACTACTATCTTGGAACTACCGAATATACATATTTGGTACTCAGTGTGTTATATTCGTAAGTTTATTAGAGAAATTATCTACCGAATCTGGGTAGTTCATGGCATTCAATGCATGCAATAATTGATTTTTCTTGTTTACAAAAGCACACAAACGCATGCAAATCGAGTATTTGAGTTTCTTAACATAATACCTGTGTTTTACATGCATCGTTAGCTTCAATATCAGGCGATTCTCCATTTTCTTCCATGAAAGGGTCGTCTAGGTTTTCCTCTCCACAAAATTTTGGATCATTCAACATATACCCCAAATCGTCTTCTCCATGATTCTCACCTTCTTCTTCATATCCATCCATTTTTGTAGTGATAAAATGGGTTTTCTCTTTTTTCCCTCACATTCTTCTCTATAACTCTAACAACTCAAAAATGAAAAAGAAATGGAAAAAATGAAACAGAAATCATTCTGATACTGCACCGACTACAATCGGAAGTCTGGGTAATATTATGGCTTCCGATTACAATCGGAGGATAACAATGTTATCATATCCTCCGAATATATAAGGGTAATTTCGCCATTACGAATTACGCGAGATAAGGGATGGCTACATTTTTCCTTTGGGTGACCTTTTTTGTTTTATTGTTGGCCCCTAAATCCTTTTGAGTGGCCCCTAAAAACGCGAGGGTTTTTTGGGGCTTAAAACGATAATTATATTCAAAACGTGGATATGGGGACCTAATCTATGTAAAAGTGAAAAAATACTCTCAATCATTTTAACTTATTATCCTTTTATCCTTCCATTAACTAATTAATCTAATCAAAAAAAAAAAACTAAAAAATCGTTAAAAGAAAAAAATTGTCGGTTGTTTTCTTCATTTCTACCTCTTATTTTTCTCATATTCTCCCCTCTTTCTTTTATTCTTCTTCTTCTTCTTCTCTTCTTCGCTTGAGACGATTAATCGTAGATTAAAAAAAATCATTGTCAATTAAATTAAAATGATTGTGTGAAACAATGGTGAGGACAAATGAAAAGGCTGGATCGTCGAAACAACCTCATCTTAAACTAGATAAATCAAATTCTGAAAGTGAAGATGAAACTGAAAATCAAGAAGAAGTGAATGAAGGAGATGAACAGGTTGCCGAGACTTCTGATATGACTGCAATAAGGTATGAATTGAAAACCCACTCTTTGTTTAAGCGTTTGAATGATTATTCACTTTGTTTCGAAAAATTTAGGTCTGAAAAATCTGAAACTGCTACGGCTGGGAGTTCTTGTTTTCCCAGCCGTAAATAAGGTTTACGGTTGGGGATCACTAAGATCTCCCAGCCGTAACATAGGCGATGCGGGCGAGAGTTGAGAAATCGAGTTGAGAAATCCTAACCGAAAATGCGGGGGTCTAACAACCACACCCAACAATTCGTTTAGCAATCTGAGAGGACTTACTCCAATATACTTTCTAGAGAATCAACTAGACAGTCAGACTCAATCTAGAGTAAAGTATATCAAAGAGTTTAGTATCTTTAACTCTTAATTCAATCTGCAATCAGCAAACAGAAATCTGCGAGCCCGATTGAATATAAGAGGAGTAACTTGAGTGGTATCAAACGCCAATGTTCAAGTGTCAATCAATTTGAATCAACAACCAAAGGTTGGATATTCTAACTGATTGATCTTAACGCACAACCTGTGATATTTTAATTATATAAGAAAATATAATGCGGAAAAGAAATAACACAAACACCATAATTTTGTTAACGAGGGAAACTGCAAATGCAGAAAAACCCCGGGACCTAGTCTAGTTTGAACACCACACTGTATTAAGACGCTACAGACTCTAGCCTACTAACAATTAACTTCGGACTGGACTGTAGTTGAACCCTAATCAATCTCACACTGATTCAAGGTACAGTTGTGTTCCTTACGTCTCTGATCCCAACAGGATACTACGCACTTGATTCCCTTAGTTGATCTCACCCACAACCAACGACCCGAAGTCGAAGACTTGATAAACAAATTTGTCTCACACAGAAAAGTCTATAGATTGAATAAATCTGTCTCCCACAGAAATACCCAAGAGTTTTTGTTCCGTCCTTTGATAAATCCAGGTGAACATGAACCAATTGATAAATCGGTCTTATATTCTCGAAGAACAGCCTAATATTATCAATCACCTCACAATAATATTAATCGACTAGCGAAACAAGATATTGTGGAATCACAAACGATGAGACGAAGATGTTTGTGATTACTTTTATCTTGACTATCGGAGAAATTAATCTCGAATCAATTATTTCAATTGTACTCAATACGATAGAATCGGGAAAGATCAGAACACGTAACTACAAAGAAAATAGTTGGTTCTGGCTTCACAATCCCAATGAAGCCTTTGAAGTCGTAAACCTATAGGGTATCGAAAAAACCTAAGTTTAAAGTAGAATCGACTCTATTTTATGCAATTAGTAACACACAAGAGGTGTGGGGATTAGGTTTCCCAGTTGCTAGAGTTCTCCTTTATATAGTTTTCAAATCAAGGTTTGCAATCCAAGTTATCTTGGTAACAAAGCATTCAATATTCACCGTTAGATGAAAAACCTGATTCAACCAAGCTAATATATTTCAGCCGTTAGATCGAACTTAACTTGTTACACACAAATGAAATGTACCCTCATTTAGTTTTATGTAACCGTACCCAAACGTGTACACCGTGTTGGCTCACAAATAGTAAACCGAGGTTAGCCATATGATTACTCTCATATCAACCTTATTCATCTTAACCATATCTAGTTCAAATGACTCAAATAAAACCTATGTTGCATGGACACGGACACGGAACACAGTTACGACACGACACGGTTACGGGGACACGTCAAATCTAAAAAAAACGGGCTACGGGGACACGTTATGTATATTACTCACATCATTAAAATCAAATATTACTACAATCTACATAACAAAATAGTTACTCTTATTTTTAAAATATTTGATTACTAATTATATAATTTTAATAATAATGTAAAAATGGTAAAGTTTTTCATGATTAATGCTTGGATATGACTGACACAAGAATAAATTAGCGTCACATTTAGTTTATTTTGATTTTCTAAACCAAAATAAATCATTTATGACGTGTCCGGAAGTGTCCAATTGGTGTCTGCAAAGTGTCCAATATCAAATTTTATGCGACACATGATGTGGCGTGTCCAACGAGTGTCGGGAAGTGTCGTAGACGTGTCGTGTGTATTCGCGCGTCCGACACAGTTACGACATCTTTCTTGGAGTGTCCGTGCAACATAGAATGAAACTAGTTAAAGAGTCGTTCAATTGCTATATTCTCATAGAAGTATACAAGAACACAATTGAAGCAAAATCGGTTTGATTCACTCAATTCAATCATGAACATTATAGTCACGGTTAGCAAAGATTGCATTCCTTATTATATAAATGTTTATGTTCATGTACAAAACCGATTTTAGAACTTTAACCTTCAAGTATGCAAAATGGTACGCATACTTGAAATACCCGGACCAAGATTGGGTTTCGCCAGTACGCAAACGGGTACGCGAACTTGCAATCCCAGTATAAATTCTAGGACATGAACATGTACGCGGGTACGCATACTTAGGTTCCCGGATTTCTCAAACCAACAGGTACGCAAACGAGTTCGCATACTGTGGTTCCAGAACATGGATTACATATGTGCAAGAGTGCACAACATGACATATCCAATAATGGTTAAGTGTTCTAAACTCTTATTTCAATCACTGAAACTTTCTTAGAGGATGACAATAGCCGTTTTCGCACACTATTAGCATCAAAGCAATTTTCAAGATATTGAAATAATCATAACGAAACATTCCAAGACTACACCAAATGATTGTATCACACAATCCATGTAGGATGTTATTCGGCAATTTTCACATGATATAAGATGAACTTGGTCGAAGCGAAATCTTGCCAACACATATTTCGAGAAATATGTAAGCGAGATAAACTCATCTCGAAATCTGAAATGTGTATATAGAAAACTATATCGTAATACAACTTACGTCCCAATATAGGAGATAAAGTAGAAATAGACTTTCCAATTGATAGATGAGTTTAAGTCTCCATATACCTTTTTTCGATGAAGTTCCACAAGCTCCCCTTAGTAGTTCTTCGTCTTCAAATGATGAACGCCGTGAAAACTAAGCTCAACTACACAATCTATGTCCTAGTCTGAGACATCTATAAATAGGCTAGAAATCAAGACTTATTGTTTTGATCACTAACATTGACAAATATGCTTGAGATAGCAACGCATGCGAGTTCGACCGAGCAGTGCTCTAACAATTTCCCCCTTTGTCAATTTTAGTTACAAAACTACCAATACATATGGATTACAAAATAAATAAAAATTTGTAGCTTCTCATCCAAATGCTTGATCTCCTTGGCATCTTCAACACGACTCGAAAACTTCGTCACTTCCAAGTACTCCATGATTCTAAACGTGTTCAACTCAGCATCATAGTTGTTGAAGATCCGTAGCGATAACAATGAGAAAACAAATTCTCTCAATCATTGTTATACAATGTCATAGTATTATTATACAGCATCAAAGTTCAATTGTATCACAACTTTGACAACAATACTATGGTGATATGTATCACTCCCCCTTAGTCAATACTTCATCTCAAAATGAAAACCACTCCCCCTTACATAATGATCCGTAAACCATATGTATTTGTAGTATGAAACTACACATTAATTCTTCCCCTTTTTGTCACTATAAATTGGCAAAGGTAAGAAAACTAGTGGGATCCTCATGAAACTTTCATAAAGATACTTCATGACCAAAAGAGAATAACATTCCAACTTATTTAGATGCAATTATAAAGCCGAAGCTAAATGCATTTATCAAGGAGTTTATAAAGATACAAGATAACCCCTATAATATTCCACAACCGCAGTCCCCACAAATATTTGGCAATAAAGCACAAGTTCAAAAAGAACTCTCCCCCATAATATGTCATTCCCGAAAGAACAACAAAGGCGACCTTGCTTTTACAAGAAAAGAAGGATTTCTTTGGATATAACCAAATCACATGAAAAACATGGATTTGAATGCAAAAATCTCAATTGAATCAACCACAAAAATGATCAATTCAATTGGTCATGCTCGACATAAGAGAACTTACGGAGAAACACAGTATATGCACAAAAATGTGGATCGGAGATCGACCAATACTGCGGAATATATAAAGATTCATTCTATTTTTCATCACTGTTTGCGCAATGACATATAATAGATTTAATCCTTGTAAACAAAAGTGTATCATTTCTTCCATTAAAATTTGCATAATGACATAAAAGGCTTTAACTTTTGTTTGTCAAAAGTTCATTCTATCTTTTATCAATACTTTCATACCGACATAATAGAGATAACTTTTGAACAAGTATGGGACAGTCACAGGTTCACGGACGTAAACAACATATCCCATAACAATTTGCAATATATAAAATCATAAATGTAGGATCAGAACGCAACAATAATGCTTCAGCGAAATTATTAACAACACAACACAGCAGCGTCGCAGAATAACTTCAGAAACGAAATAATAAACGACGTCAGCTAAATCATGAGAAAAATGTGATGGTCCTGCGAAAATTAGAGAGTTTGCGAGATTAACATTTGTAATGTCGCGAGAATGTCACAATCCATATCCGAAAATAAAGGACATATTAGCTGTCATCCACTATGTAATTCCCTATAAATAGCCGCTCAGTTGTAAAGGAAAGGGAGAGATCTTTTCTGATTGAGAAGCAAGTAAATAGGAGAGAGAAAATCTAGAGCAGTGGTTATTCTTGATTCCTTTATCTTTTCTTGTAAGATTTTTCAAAGATTCATCAATAACATTAAGATTGTTAATCTAAAATGAGTTGAATGTTAATGAAATCTTCTGAGGGGTGTAGTGTAGGATTTCCTGCAACTACATAATAGCACTATAAACAGGGACAGATTGAAGATTATTCTAGAAAAAATTGAAGATTAATATTGAGAATTGTGAAGATTTGGAGTAATTGGTTAAGAATTTTACATAATCTCTTGCAATTCGTTAACATTGAAGAAATGGTTAAAAGAAGAAATACATCAGAACAACCAACTATTGTTACAAGAAGCAAGAGAATTGCTGGAAGGGAAAGAAGTGAAATGGGAGAATCTACTAGAATGAGAAATAATGGAGAAAATCAAATTCAACCACCAGTTCAACAAACACTAATACAAAGAAAGAATACAAATTATGATAGGGTGAGTATACACACTTGGCAATCAAATTCAACAGAAAAAGTAGAAGAAGAGCAGCAAACCAGAAACCATAGACAGGTAGAGAGAAATTAAGAAGCAGATGAAGGAATAATTCATGGAGAAGAGGAAATTGGAGCGTTAGAAACGTTGAGACGAAGAATACATGAAGAAAGAAGAGCTGAGGCAGAAGAACGTGCGAATCTAACAAGGCAAAATCACGAATTGAGGATGGAAAATATGAGACTACAGAGTAGAAGATCGAGAAGTATTACAAAATCATATTCAAGATCGACTAGAAGAGAGATGAGGTGAAACTCACCCACAATTAATGCCGAAAATAATATTCAAGAAGAAATATCAAATCCTAATGAAGAACATCGCGAAAATAGAGAAAGGACTGATGATCGTTACGTTCCACAAAATGAAACTTTTGATGATAGGCTAAATGATAAAAATCAAGAGAATGAACAACGTCAGGGACAAAATAATAAAGATGGCGAAGGGAATCTAGAGGAAGGAATGAGAATCTTACATGAGAGAGAAGCTCAAAGAAATCAACAAACGATTGAAGAAAAAATTGAAAGAAATTATGCTGAACAAGCATGTTTAATTTGCGAACGTGAAAGATTGAGAGCGGAAATGGATGAAATAAGAGCTTCAGGAGACAATTCGCCAGAACAATCACGACAATCGAGAAAGAAGGCGTACACAAAACCGGAATAACGGTAACATCAATGAAGAGTATGATAGAGTACAGAGGATACCTGAAAGACAGCGAATGTAATTGATAAGAAATGAACAAAATCATGGAGGGTAAAATGAGAGACATCATCATATGCGAATTCAAGATAGAGATGAGGAAGCGAATCGCAGAAGAAGACGAAATGAAGATGATGAAGAAGAAATGCAAAATTTCGCGAGAGAAGAAAGATATGAACGCAGAAGAAGGAAGGCGAAATTAAAAAGACCAATGGATCAAAATTCAGGTGTAAATAAACAAATCTTAAAAGAATTAGAAGGAATGAGAGGAATGCTAAATAATAGAGGAGAAGTAGGCAGAAGACAATTAGATGAAGCTATAGAAGAAGCTGTGAAAACTCCATTTACAAGGGAAGTACAACTAGGAGGAATGCCACCGAAATGCAATTTTCCCGCATTAACCAGCATGTTTGATGGAACAACTTGTGCAATTCAACACATTAAAGCCTACGTCAGATGCATGTTGCAATGGGAAAATCATGATGCCGTATTATGCAAGTATTTCACATCCAGCTTAACCGGGGAGGCGTTAAAATGGTTCGAAGGTCTACCAAAGAATACAATAACATCCTTCAATCATTTGCAGACTACATTCCTGGGGGCATATATAAGTAATAATTCTTCGCGACCTGGTATTGAAGACGTGTTTGGATTAAAACAAAAGATTGACGAAAGTTTGAAGAACCTAACTAAAAGATGGAGGACTATGTGTAGCGAAATGGCTGTACGTGTAGATGAGAGATATCTTATCTTATCATTTATTAATGCTATGTTCGCAACCAACCTATTGTATATCCAAATTTTCAGAGTCAAGAATACAATCACAATGACTGAATTGCGAGAACTTCAGGAAGAATATATTGCTCTAGAGGAAAGGAAAAATGAAATGGAATCATATCCGGTTGCGAACACCAGTTCACAAACAGCGAATGCAAGCTTATTACCCAAACTAAGAAACACAGTGGTGAGCACTTCGCAAGTACAACAAGAAAAGGTGTCGGGCAACAATCAATAGAAATCGGTGGCTATGGGAAGCCGAGATCAAGATGAGTATGAAAGAGAAAGAAATTTCTACAATCGTGGTGGAAATAACAAAATTCAAAGACTCGATCAGCCGCAAGAAACTTATGGAGGTCAAAGACAAAACTATAATAGAGGACAAGGAGGTCACAAGGTGGTATGGGAAGAAATCAAGATGCCACCTCTAAATGAAAGTGTGTAGAAAATATGGGAAGCTATAATTTTGATGGAGAATATACCAACACCATGGAACATGGGAACAGAACCACCTCCAAACCACATAAGTCATGAGTTTTGTTCTTATCATCATTTTCATGGACATACTAAAAATGATTACATAAATGTAAAAAGAATTATTCTGAGAATGATAGATCAAGGAAAACTAAACCACTTTTTTGTAGGGAACCCACAATCTCAACCATTACCACCACCACCAGAGCATCACAAAGTAAACACGATGAAAAAGAAGGAAACATTCTTCATAGAAGTTGGTGCAAAAGCAAATAATCTATTCTGTCACTCTATCGTACATTCATACAAGACAATTGAAGATTTTCATGACAATGTTTTGAGTAGAGTGTTCGCAAGAGATAACGATGGAAGAGAAATTATGAATATTGCGAAAATCTCGCCACTAGAGGAATGGCAGAAATAGATTATTTCTTTTACCGTAGAAGAAATCCTCGAAGGTGAAGAGGTACATGATAATCCATTGGTAGTAAATTAGAAATTAATCCAAAACCGAAAGAAGATGAGGATGATGAAGCTGAAGATTCATGGGCAATTAATAAGATTCTAATCAATATTGGAAGCTCTGTGAACATCTTATTTTATCATACTTATAAAACTATGGGAGAAAGAGATGATGATCTTATACCATCAACATATAAGGTATATAATTTTAATGGTACCGCCAACAAGCCTAAAGGGGAGGTTACTATGCGAATTCCATTGAAGGGAATATCTTCTGAAATCCTATTATGTGTCGTTTATGTAGAATCACCCTACAATGCATTAATTGGTCGACCTTGGCTACATGGGATTCTAGGTGTAGCTTCAACTTTCCATCAGTGTATCAAATTCCTTCACCCCAGCGGTGTAGGAATCATAAAGGGAGATTGGGTTGAAGGAAAGAGGTATTACGAAACTGAGGTAGAATCCTGCGAAGGAAGAGCAAACAAGAAGAAAAATTGGCGACACAAAATCAAAGAGACACAAATAAGTGAGAGGTTGATGGTGGATGAAATCGAAAGAAAAGAAGAAGAGATGTTGCGAAACTAATGCTAGCCCAGAATAAAAAATGGTGAACATACCACTACCAAGGAAGCAGTAGCAGAAAATAATAAAGAAGCAGGGGATAGCAAAGGTAATGTATGAATGATTGATTTGTTGCGACACTCTCGCAATAAATAAAATTCTCAAAAATATATTTTATTGAATGACAAAATTGAGATTGCGAAATGCAAATACAATATGATGATGTGCAAGAATCTCGCAAAGATAATGAATTATACAAAAGACAATCAGACAACAATGACAAAAGAGAAAGGGGCGAACCTTTATGGCGTACACTCTAGTTCGCGAATACAATTTCGCAAGAGGCAAATGTAAGACCTAAAGCACTTCATATAAGGGGGTACCTGTTGCATGGCTCAGGTAAAGGCTACACCGCCACCGGAACCTGAGTCATGGAGATTTGGGGTCAATAAAGCCCATCCGGGAGAGGCACCTTGGATTCTCAGCTTAAGCATATGACTTAGGTTGGGCGACTAAGGTAATAAGGACTCTCCCAAGGAGTGCAGAATCTGATCAAGGCGCCGAGGTACACGGTTGAGTCAAGAGTGCCAGGGGCGTATGGAGCGTACCTTGCCATTCTTGACAAGTCTTGGTTTATACTGCACTCGGACCGAAGAAAACCCCACTTAGGGTGCAGTCTCGTAACCATAAACTCTATAAGTAAAACAGATAAGAGGCTTCGAAAAAAATTGGTTGTTGTTAAGACTGGATGGGAGGAGCTAACCTTGTATGGTAGAAGTACGCCTCCTTGAAGGGGAAATCAGGGGGGAGATAAGGGCGGTACCCTCCGTTAGGGAGTTGATAAGTGTCTTAAGACGCAAATGTCATGAGGATTTTTACTCGCAAGGGTATTAATGGTTGTCATATTTGTGCAATAATCCTGAAGAGGCAATAATACTAAAGAAAAAGATAAGACGAGATCAATGGGTTTTTGCATGAAAGTGCGAAGACTCCCTGCGATTTCGTCGCAAGACGGCAATGTAATGGGGCTTTATTTTCGAAAGAATATTTAGGCCTGTTATATTGTCGCATCATTCCTGAAGAGGCCATAATACAAAAGAAAAAAGTTAATGAAAGATCAATGGATTTTTGTATGAATGTGCAAGGACGTCCTGCGATTTTGTCGCAATGACAAGAGGTGGCATAATAAGACCTTTAACTAGGAAGGCAAAATAAGACCACACAGGAATGAGATTTTGAAAAGAATCAAAATTCATTTTGCATATGATTGCGAAATTATACATAAACAACTGTGAAGTTGAGGCACAAAATAAGAAAAATCTGCAAAATCTCTCATTTGGATATAAATAACAGAGACAAGTATGGGAGTGAATGAAATTATAAAATGTTATTTGTCTCCACATGATAGATTTACGCAAAAATTAAAAAATTAATGATTATATTGATTAACCATATTGCAATGAAGAATTGTTTTAATGAATGCAGGTCAAAATGAAAGAAACTCGTATATTAAGGAATATGGAGAACCAAAAGAATTCACAAATATACAGAAAGGATGAATAAATGTACAAGTATTACAGAAGATTAAATAAAGAAACAAAGACTACTTCTTAGTTGATCCTTCATCATCTTCATCAGGCTTGTTCCCTTCTTCGTCTGCATCAAAACTTTTATCTCCATCAGAACCTTCATCACCATCAGATTCTTCATCATCAGCTTCGCTATCAGAAATAGTTAGACTAGGAATGTTCTTTGGGATCTCCTCCAAGAGACAAGGATAATCAGAATGAGGAATACTATGGTCATCACAAAACATTTGAATAGTTTGATTGCGAAAATGCATAGCATCGTTCTTAAAGTTCGCAACAGTGATCTTGATTTGGTTCTTTAATATAAAATACTTATCGTTGCGAGAAGAAAGATTCTTTGCGAGTTCCTCTTTTTCAGCTTCAAGCTCCTCAATTCTTTCGCGATATCTACTTTCAGAATTTGTGAGCAAAAGGAAATCAATTAATAACTTGATGAAAATTCATAAGAAACAAAAGATTAGTGAAGAAGAACAATTAATAACCTTCCCTTTCAGAAATCATATCTCTAATCAAGGCTGTATGCTCAACTTGGAGACTAACATTTACACCTAAATCTTTTCTGACATCGTCTAAGATTTTCGCAGCCCAAACGAATTCATCCTCATTATTTATAAGGAGACGAGAACGAATTTGGTTTTCTCTTTCGCAAAGCTCGATATTCTTGCAGTTAGCTTCATCTCGTTCAAGTTGAACTTCAAGAAGGGTCTCTTGGAATTTTGCCAGAGCCTTAACATCTTGATCAGAGATGCGATCCTTATCATCTATGAGACCACTAATTTTGGTTCTTAGCTCATTGATTTTCTCTTTAGAACTAAGAAAGAGACGCTTAAATCGATTGGCTGAGCCTAAACTAGATCTATGGTCAATCTCTAAGAGGCGAAATTTGGATCTCAATTCATTCAGATAAAGAGATGAAATTCTATCATTTGAGAAACTATTTAAAGATTTATTAAGACGCTCAAGAAGGGTATCATTATCCAAGGCATTAGGAAATGAACGAAGAATGGTAGCTTCATCAGAAAGACCATAAATGTCTGCAAAAAGGATCAATTAAGTAAGATAAAACAACATGATGAATGAATGAGGGGAAAGGAGAAAAGTAACATACCATAGAGTTGATTATTAGCTTGCTGAAGGCTAGAGCTTTTGTTCCTATACGAAGAGGAATCAATTTCTAGTTGTTTGTTCTTCTAGCGAAGACCTTTGATTTCAGTTTCCAGTTCCTCATTCTTTACACGAAATTGAAGATTCTTCTTTTCAAGAATTTCGCGTCTCCTCTCCAGATCCGAGGCAACAGCGAAAGAAGCTTTTCCATCCTGCGAGAAAATATAAAAAATATTAAAATAAAAAGATATTTCGAGTTACAATAATGAAGAAGTAAAAGGACGAGAGCTTACCAGACTATTAAGAGAATGCAAGAAATTGGGGGTCACCGATCTAGAAACTCCATGAAGATAATTATCACCATCCAGTAAAGAAACATCGCAAATCGTAGCGAGAGCTTTGCAGGTATTAGCGAATTGACTATCTCCCATTCCTTGCAAAGAATCAGAAAAGAGGCCAGAGAGCTTAGCCATAGAAGATTCTGATGGAGAATCTTCATTTGCATCAAGGTCATCATTATCTTCATCATCCTCATCACTCTCGGAATTTTCATGAGAAGGAATATTTGAAGGAGAGGAAGAACGGGTTTTTCTCTTCTTTGAAGGAGGAGCAGTTGGTTTTTCCCTGCGAAGAGCACCTTTGCCTTTATCACCAGTCTTTGCAACATTGGCAGGCTCTTCTATTTCAGCAATAATCTTCACACACAGATAGAAATAATAAATAGAGGCAACAATATAATGTTTAAAATCATAAGAGAATATTTCTTACCTCATCCGTGTATGAGCGAAGAGCTAACAAGTTACTAGCCTTCCCAGTCTTATGGTAGCTATCTTTCAGTTTCTGGATCTGTAGAATTTCGCAAGAATCAACGAACAAAAGAATAAAGATAAATAAAGAAATGTAAAGTGGGTGAAACTGGAAGAGACATACCTCTTTCTCCTTCTCGGGCCAAGAGAATACCCAAGGTTGATAGGAAGTGAGATTCTCAGGAAGAACATTTGACCCAACAATGTAAGGTCCTTTCAGCATCAAGGGAAAAACACACCATTTATCATCTTTGGATTGGCGAGGAGTTGTGTTCTTACCAGAATGCCAATCAATGTCTTGCATGAGTATTTTAGCTTCATCGATATTAGCTTTCCGTTTCAAGCGAATACCCCAGCGAGTATTCTCTTTCTTCATGGAGATCAATTCATAATTTTCAAAGAAACTCGTCACTGTGTATTTTTCAGCAATTATCTCCAAGTCTGCGAATTTAGGATCCCTAAGTTCTTTGGAATAAAGAGATCCTTTACCAGCACCACAGTTAGCGAACTCCAACATCATATGGATGCAATCCCCACTCAATTGGAAGATAGCTCGCGAAAATCCCGAGTGAGCGAGAATTTCATAGAATAGAGGAATATCTGGGTCATAAAGAGGAATGGGGAGACCTGTGAGAATTTGACCTAGCGAAATTATGATTGATTGATCATCACAATGTTGATCATAGAAAAGTTTGATAGAAAGAATTGACTTGGCACTTTCACCAGGAATGGCAGAAAGTGTGAAACCTTTCTCAGCAAGATCTTTTTGGACGTCTTTTTAGTTTTTCTCATGTTTGTGGCCACTTGGAGGCATATCTGAATATAGAGGTATGGGAATGGATAAAAAGTAAGAAGATTGAAGAGGGAAGAATTACAGTAAAAGAAATTACGGAAGAACAATAGAGTTGCAGAGATGAGAGAATAAAAAGAGAAGAAAAAGTAAAAAGAAAATGGAAAGAAGAATAAGAAGAATATATAAAGAAGATTTTTTTTACTCGAAGAAATAAACACCATTAATGCGAAAAGACGTAAGCTTAAGAGATATTCAATTTCCAAAGCATCCTTTTTGAGTTTTTCCTCAAGTAGAGTTCGTGAAGAACGGATTGAGACGTTTTCCTCATGAAGGACCTTTAGACGAGAGTCACGCTCATTTATCATACCAACAAGAACATTGACTTTGTGTTTCAATCGGTTGACATCATCAGCTTGGATTCTAATGAGATTTAGAATCACTGCGCTCTCTTTGGTTGCATTCCTTTCAACTTCATAGTCAGACTCGTCAATAAGGTAGTCAGGAAAACACTTGTCAATGTATGTATGTTTCCATGGAACACAAGGTTCTTCTATATTCGAGATTGACAAATCTTTCTCTTTAATAGACTTCAAAGAAACATAACTTTTATTTCTGGCTATGCGTTTATCAGAGACAATATCGTCCATCCTCAGATCGCTACAAACACAGACTTATAAGATATTTAATGTGTTTGCCTGCTCAGACACCAATTGAAAATGCGGGGGTCTAACAACCACACCCAACAATTCGTTTGGAAATCTAAGAGGGATTACTCCAAGATACTTTCTAGAGAATCAACTAGACAGTCAGACTCAATCTAGAGTAAAGTATATCAAAGAGTTTAATATCTCTCACTCTTAATTCAATATGTAATCAGCAAACAGAAATCTGCGAGCCCGATTGAATATAAGAGGAGTAACTTGAATGGTACCAAAGACCAATGTTCAAGTATCAATCAATTGAAATCAACAACCAAAGGTTGGATATTTTAATTGATTGATATTAACGCACAACCTATGGATTTTCAATTATATAACAAAATATAATGTGGACTAGAAATAATACAGTCACCGGAATTTTGTTAACGAGGAAAACTGCAAATGCAGAAAAACCCCGGAACCTAGTCCAGTTTGAACACCATGATGTATTAAGCCGCTACAGACTCTAGCATACTACCAATTAACTTCGGACTGGACTGTATTTGAACCCTAATCAATCTCACACTAATTCAAGGTACAGTTGCGTTCCTTACGTCTCTGATCCCAGTAGGATACTACACACTTGATTCCCTTAGTTGATCTCACCCATAACCAAGAGTTGCTACGACCCAAAGTCGAATACTTGATAAACAAATCTGTCTCACACAAAAAATTCTATAGAGTGATTAAATCTGTCTCCCACAGAAATATCCAAGAGTTTTTGTTTCGTGTTTTGATAAATCAAAGTGAACTGGAACCAATTGATAAACCGGTCTTATATTCTCGAAGATCAGCCTAGTATTATCTATCAATCACCTCACAATAATCTTAATCGACTAGCGAAATAAGATATTTTGGAATCACAAACGATGAGACGAAGATGTTTGTGATTACTTTTATCTTGCCTATTGGAGAAATTAATCTCGAGTCAATTATTTCAATTGTACTCAATAAGATAGAATCGGGCAAGATCAGAACACGCAACTACAAAGAAAATAGTTGAGTCTGGCTTCACAATCCCAATGAAGTCTTTGAAGTCGTTAACCTACAGGGTCTCGAAGAAACCTTAGGTTAAAGGAGAATCGACTCTAGTTTATGCAACTAGTAACACACAGGAGGTGTGGGGATTAGATTTCCCAGTTGCTAGAGTTCTCCTTTATATAGTTTTCAAATCAGGGTTTGCAATCCAAGTTATCTTGGTAACAAAGAATTCAATATTCACCGATAGATGAAAAACCTGATTCAACCAAGCTAATATCTTTCAACCGTTAGATCGAACTTAGCTTGTTACACACAAATGAAAGGTACACTCATTTAGGTTTATGTAACTGTACCCAAACGTGTACACCATGTTGGCTCACAAATAGTTAACCTAGGTTAGCCATATGATTATTTTCATATCAACCTTAACCATAACTAGTTCAAATGACTCAAATGAAACTAGTTAAAGAGATGTTCAATTGCTATATTCTCATAGAAGTATACAAGAACACAATTGAAGTAAAATCGGTTTGATTCACTCGCATCAATCATGAACATTATAGCCACGGTTTGAAAAGATTGCATTCCTTATTATATAAATGTTTATTTTCATGTACACAATCAATTTTAGAACTTTAACCTTTAAGTATGCAAACGGGTACGCATACTTGAAATACCCGGACCAAGATTGGATTTCATCGGTACGCAAACGGGTACGCAATCCCAGCAGAAATTCTCGGACATGAACCTGTACGCGGGTATGCATATATACTTAGGTTCCCGGATTCTCAAACCAACAGGTATGCAAACAGGTGCGCATACTATGGTTCCCGAACGTGGATTATACATAAGTGCATGAGTGCACAACATGACATATCCAATAATGGTTAAGTGTTTGAAACTCTTATTTCAATCATTGAAACTTTCTTAGAGGATGACAATAGCCGTTTTCACACTCTATTAGCATCAAAGCAATTTTCAAGATATTTAAATAATCATAATGAAACGTTCCAAAACTACACCAAATATTGTATCACACAAATCATGTAGGATGTTACTCGGAAATTTTCACATGATATAAGATTAACTTGGTCTAAGAGAAAGCTTGCCAACACATATTTCGAGAAATATGTAAGCGAGATAAACTCAGCTCGAAATCTGAGATGTGTATATAGAAAACTATATCGTAATACGACTTATTTCTCAATATAAGTGATAGAGTAGAAATAGACTTTCCAAGTGATAGATAAGTTTCAGTCTCCATATACCTTTTATCGATGAAGTTCCACAAGCACCCCTTAGTAATTCTTCGTCAAATGATGAACGTCGTGAAGTCTAAGCTCAACTACACAATCTATGTCCTAGTCCGAGACATCTATAAATAGGCTAGAAATCAAGACTTATAGTTTTGATCACTAACATTGACAAACATGCTTGAGATAGCAACGCATGCGAGTTCGACCGAGCCGTGATCTAACACTAATCGCAACAATTTTTTTACAACTAGGTCGTTCCTAGCCGTATATTCCTATGTGCTCGAAATTTAATTCAGCGGTAGTGTTTACATTTAGGTTTTTCCTATCCGTGATTTTATTTCCTAACCGTAAGTTTTGTTCCTAGCAGCCATTTTGTGTGTAACGGCTTGGACGATACCTCAAAGACCCATTCGTATATTTCACGACTAGGTTATTCCTAGTCGTATCTTCTACTATGCTGAAAATTAATCCAGCAGTAGTTTTCACATCTAGGTTTTTCCTATCCATAATTTGAGTAACCAAGCCTCGAATTATGTTTCCAAGCCGTTATTGGTGTTACGTCTTGGTCGATTGATAAATATTCCATTCGTAAATGTTGTTGCATCTGGGACTGTCGATTTTTCCTAGCCGTATTCCGTTCGTAAATGTTTTTGTGTATGGGACTGTCAATTTTTCCTAGCCGTGTTTGTTGTCACGGCTTCGTTATGTCTAGATTTCCCAACCGTATTTACTTACTGGATTTTTTTTTTTGGTTTTGTCTTTGAACAAAGGAAATGAAAGGAGGAAGAAAAGAAAACAAGAAGTAACATCTTGTAATGTCCCGAATCCACAACCTCGTCACACAAAACCATTGGGTGCAAACACAAGGAATGCAAGTGGAGTTGTGACTGGTGGAGGAAGTGAAGGTGGAGTAAATGGAGTTGGAGTTGGAACTGCTGGAGGAAGTGAAGGTTGAGTTGCCACAGGTAGAGGAAGTGAAAGTGGAGTTTCCACAGGTGGATGAAGTGAAGTTGGAGTTTCCACAGGTGGAGGAATTGTGAAGGTGGAGTGGCCACTGCTAGAAGAAATGATGAAGAACCGAATGAAGAAGAAGAAAAAAACTTGGTCGAAACAAGTGGTGCTGCTATTGATAAAGGTAAATCCGTAGTGGAGGAGGACAATAAGGAAAAGAAGAAGTATGCATTAAAAGATACGACAAGACAAATCATTGATTCCATGGTGCTTTTACCTTCCAAGAAGATGTGAGACCTTGGGGTGATCCAAAAGATAGATATGTCTTGTTTGGTTACCAATCATCATGGGATTCTAGGGTCTTTTCCCCAAAGGTAATAAATCAAATTTAATATATGTTATTTTCATTTTATTGTGAATGTTTAATTGTAACAACCAAAATTTTATATTCTTTGTAGTTTCCCGATTAAGCGTTCCCTAAACTAAAGGACCCAAGGAAAGTTTTGGACATTGAGTAGAGAGCATCCAAATGTGGTAGCCTTGGTAAAAATCTTCGAGGTTATGGTCTTGAATCGAAGCGTTGCAGAAGACCTACGATGTTGTGACTGTTTGTGGGTTTAGAGAAAGATTCTGACCCGAAACCATGACTTTTATACTCCCGTTCCGCGAGATGAATATCACTGCGGATGATGCAAAGAAAATTAAGTCTTTCTTTGGAAGGAAAATCTGTGTCTGGGGGTTTCAACAATTCTATTCCTTTTGATAAGCTTTACATCTTGGGGAAAAACTATCTTGGGTAGGACAAACTTGAAGCGGAAGAAGAGTTTGAGATAGGAGACGGAGCCTTGCCTAGAGATAATGGCCATTCAGTGTATCGGGTGAACGTGAAACAATTAATATGGCAAGGAAGATTAACGTGGTTCGTCTGACGGAGAAGTTTGGGGATTCTGGCCCCAAGACTGCTAGTGGACAGGTGGTGATGGACGGAGACAGATCTAGACATACAACTATAGCTTATTTGTTGCACTCTCTTGGTACCGTATTTTTTCCCGATTTCTCATGAAATAAGATAAATGATTGTTATTTGCAGTGGTTGAAAACTCTCAGTATCGATCCGGAAACAAACGAGGTACCTAGCTATTCGTGGGGTACCACCCTCCTTGCTAGTGTTATGGACAATCTTTGCGAAGCTTCTAGGTGGAACATAACACACATTACAAAATGTATTCCTCTTATCTAGGTATCTTTTTGTTTTCATACAAAAAATTACTTTTTTACTTATACATTTTGTGTTTAATATCTTATTTATAATTCTTTTTTTCCCCGTAGGCATGGGCTTACGACCATTTTAAATGCTTGAGGCCTTCTCGGGTTAAGAATTGGGCTATAAAAAAACCTACAGGAGGAAGATACCCATTTCGAGGGACCCAACACAAGGTTAAAGAGACGGAAATGGTAAACATGAAGAAAATGTTGGATGGTTTGACAATCGATGATGTTATTTTTGATATATATTTGAAACTTGATGAGGATGGATAAGATGAAGTTGGTGATAGAGTATTTTTCTGATGTGGCGACCTAATTGGGTTCGTCATTTTGGATCCTCGTAGAACGCTTCGTCAAGTCCAAAAAATAATACCTGAAAACTCTCGTTTTAATCTGAGCGTAGACAACTCCAAAATTAAGGACAAAGATGTCAGATTCACCTATGAACCAGCATAGTCGATCGATCATTGGGATGCTCGTTTCGAAGCAGTAAACCAAATGAGTAAAAGAGGTCTTGAAGCTTCTCATGGCACTTCCAATGCGGATGTGAGTTACATGGACTGGTATCAAGAGTGATCTCATCCTTATGTGGAAATTTTGGATCCGTAAGCGAGCAAACACTTCAAGAAGGGAGAGCATTCGACATAAAGGAATGATGAAAGTGATTAATTAGAGGGAGATGGTGGTACGTATAATACTAATTATCCTTATGTTTTTAAATGCTTATTATTTTTTAATTATCTATAAATAATTACAATTTGTGTATTTCATATGAAAAAATAGGTTGAACGAGTTAATTGGGTGGTCGAGGACCTGACCCGTAGCATTAATTTGGGTGAGAATTTAACGGTCCCTGAACAAAGATTACTCCGGAGCGATTTAAAGACATAATAATTCCCGAAAAAAGAGGTATTCTTATGAACGACCAAGGAGAAGTAAGAGGGCTAGGTCTCCTTCTTCTAGCGACGACTCGGATACTCCCTCTAGTGAGTATGTTCAATCAAAGCAAGGAAAATGTGATCGAGGTGGTGGTAAAAATGGTGAAAAGGGTGGTCGTGGTCAAGATACAAGTGATCAAAGTGGTCGTGTTGGAACAAGTGCTCGAGGTGGACGTGGTGGAGGTAAAAAGACTCCAATTCAAGGTGGCGGTGGAAGAGGTTGTGGAAGAGGAGAAAGATGATGAGGATTTGGATGAGTTTTTTGCGCACGGATTTGGACGAGGAATCCAGTGACTGACTAATGGAGATGTAGTGGCTTTTAGTATTTTACTTCGTGATTTTTTTATTATCTAAAATCGACTTTGACTATTTACTATTTTCGTTGTTTGGTTATGGATTTGGACGGATAAAGTTTTGTAACTTTCATTTATGAATGATGAATTTAATCTTTACATTTGTGTAATCTAAGAACTATGATGAAAAAATCAACATCTTTGAGAACTTTCGGCTAGGTTGATGCTCTAAATAACCTAGCTGTAAATGCATATAATTTTTGTCAAAATACTTGCACATGTTTTCAGTGAGAAACTCCCGGCCGTTATCCAACAAAGGTTAGGAAAACCATCCGTAAAGTATTTACGGTTAGGAAAGAACTAGTCGTATATTACACTGACAACGCAAAAGAAATTGACTAATCTAAGAACTATGATGAAAAAATCAACATCTTTGAGCACTTTTGGCTAGGTCGATGCTCTAAATAACCTAGCCGTAAATGCATATAATTTTTGTCAAAAATATTTGCACATGTTTTCAATTAGAAACTCCCGGCAGTTACCCAACAAACGGTTAGGAAAGACCTAGTCGTATATTACACTGATAACGCAAAAAGAAGTTGACTTCTGGTTACGGCTAGACAACCAAGTCGTGTATCTCTGTCATGGTTAGGGATCCAAACCATAATTCTCACATAAGGTAAAAACTCTGGTTTACGACGTGAATCCCTAACCGTGAAACTGCCACACCACAAAACCGACAGGTTTTTTCTGTTACGGGTTGGTCGACCTTTCAATTTCCTGGACGTAACTCTGGAACGGTTGTTATGGTTGGGAATGAACTAGCCGTATATTACTTTGTAATGGGAATCTATTAAGTATGTAATGACTTTTATTGTGGTCTAATTAATGAAAGTATTACTGCTTTTCAATCATAGTATGTATTTTATGTTGAAACTCAAAATATCTCAACTTACATATTCATTTACGGACGGAAAAATTACCCTCTAAACATGTTAACCCAGCAGTAATGCAGACTCAGGTGATTCTGGGAAAAAAAACGGCCAGAAGTTCGCCACTTCCCATTCGTTATTCGTATTCATGACTGGGAGTTCCTCAATTTTCGGCCGTAATTACCTATTTACGGCTGGTTCGACACATTTTTCCATTCGTAACAGGTAAAACATTCAGATTTTACTTGGAAAATTCGTCACTTCCCGAGTTTTGTGATGAAGGATTTCATCGTTTCTCTTCAAAGATTTTAAATAGAGATTTTTTTGTATCAATTTTCTTAAAATTGCTGCTGGGATGTTACACCAAAAATTAAAAGAAAATTGTTTGCTCTAGCTTTATTAGCTATTACACGGGCTATTTTATTAGCTGTTCTTTTTACATGACTAACAACAAAAGAGATGGGTGAATAGCTAAATGCCTTATTTCATATACTTATCCTTGATTCATCCAGTCATGGGGGCCTATTAACTCGGCTAATTTAGCTGAGCATATCAGTTTTCACCAGCAGTTGCCCCAAAACAAGTTGAGAGCGTAAATAGTAACTTAATAGCAGAATTATTTTAAAGGCGCGAAGATATTTTTATCATCATTTGTGGGGGAAGATGGAGATGGGAAATTGGTGGTGGAGAGTAAACACATTCAATATATCTCAATTTTCACTTTCTCTCATCACCACAACACCAACCACCATTCTCGTTCTCATTCTCACTGGTACAGTTCAGACATTAATGACCACCATATTTCAGAACTTCTGGGAGGAATGAATTTCAGATTAGACTTGAAATGGGTTTCTCCAATTCAGTCTTCTATATTCACCAATTCATCAACAAACAGACAACAATACCCACCTTCTGGTAAGCACCCTTCAAGATTTTATATTTATTGAATGTTTATGTAAATTTAGTAACTAAATTTTACCTAATTTGAACTCAATTTAGGTTAAAATCTAGCTGAGAATGATCTCACAAATAAGCCTTGGACAATCCTATCCTTGTAACCCGATTTTTAAGGGTTTTAAGTTCATGGACTTCTGATAAATATTAATCTTCATAAGTTTGTAATTGTAAGATTTCTCTAGCAATTATCGTTGACATATGCTAATTATTGGGTTCCATGAGCTTCTCCATGGGTGCATACTGTGGTGGTGTATCCATTTAGGGATTAGATAGTTTGACAATTACTAATCGGGACGGTGTTGGAAGATCGTGAATGCGTGTATTATAACTTAGATGTGTTAGTTAATCAAGAACAAGGACTTGGAATTTTGATTCTGTTGAACATTTAGCTTCAATTACAAATTACTTTATAGTTTCACCATCTACTGAAGTCTTGCACAGGGGAAGAAATGTGTGTAGACCTTTTTGTGTATTGTAATTGGAAGCACCATGTTTCAGATAAAGCATACATACGGTTTCCAGCTTTCTAATTTGCGTTATGTCACTAGGTTTTTCACTACTAGTTTGGATTCCATCACTAATCTTTGTTATTTCTCACATTTGCAGTAAGAGGCAAGGAGGTTTCTTGTGAATCGGCAAGGGTGTGTCTAATATCTGTTAGTCCTGATGAAAGTGAAAGTACTCTCACTAGAGATTCTTTTAGGGTCTCCGCGTGTTCTTCAGCAGCTGTACAAATTGTAGAAAATAGTTCAATAGAAAGGGAAGAAATGAAGGTCAGTTTGTATAGTAAATGCTTAAAGGATTTTACTTCTCTTTTATTGTTAGGATATAGGAACATAACATCTAATCTAGGCATTTCGTTATTTCAGTTGAAAACTAGGAAAGCTCCCGGGATAATCATGTACGATCCATTTCACAGCATCACAACATCTGTGCAAGATGAGAGATCTATACTTAATTCAAGTTTTCATACAAATAAAACATCATATTTCGGTTTACTAGTGAATAGTCTTGAGAAAGTTGAAGAAATTTTTGTCGATGAGGAACTCATAAGATTGGAGAAAGATATCATGGTCCAATTAGGAAGGCTTGGAGCTCTAAAATTGTTCCATGCCTGTCTATCCAGGAACCTTAAAACAACCACAGCAACAACGCCGGCAGCAGCAACTTTAAATATGTCCGTACCACTTCCCGTAATTCCTGAAGATTCTCCAGTGAATGGTGCCGCGAATGATGAAGTAGGTGATGTAATAACTGTTCGCTCTGGAAGAAAGGAGGAGAGAATATCAAAGAGGAAAAGAGCATTAGAAAATGCTGCCAAGCTTTCTTATTTATCACCAACTATGAAAAGAATTAGTAAGGCTAATTTTTCGTCTAACAAAAGAAGTAAAGGAGTTATTGTTGCTAAAAACGAATCAGAAATGTCAAGGGGTGTGAAGGTATATCCCTTTCAATGTTGTAATCTGATTTCTTTGCCATTTATATAAGTTTGAAGTAAGATACTGACTGTATTAGTTCAACATTGTAGGAGGTTGTGAACTTGGAAAGAATTAGAACGATGCTCGAAGAAGAAACTGGGAGGGTGGCAAGCTTTAAAAGTTGGGCAGAAGCAGCCAGGATTGATGAAAGATTGTTGAAGGAGCGTTTGCATTTTGGTTGGTATTGCAGAGATAAACTTCTGAAGAGCACGCGTTCGTTAGTTTTGTTTCTTGCAAGAAACTACCGTGGAGTTGGAATATCATTAGAAGATCTACTTCAGGTTGGTCAACTCTGTTCCTACTATTAACTTTTATAGGTCTCGACACTAGTCTTAGCCTCAGGTAATAAAGTGGTGATCTTAGGATATATTGGTGTCCTTGCCACTGAGGATGACCTGCCATATACTCCATTGTTCTTGATGAAATCAAATTTCTTTACTGTGCCAATGCCACTAACTAACTTGCTATTTGCATCGCTCGTAACCTTTTCAGGCAGGGTATATGGGTGTCCTTCTAGGCGCGGAGAGGTACGATCATACCAGGGGATACAGATTTTCTACCTACGTTCAGTACTGGATCAGAAAATCAATGTCAGCCTACGTTGCACAAAATTCTCGGGGGATTCAACTACCTGTATGTGAGCAATTATGATTATTCATTGCTGCGCTTGCCAAGTCCAGCACCGAGTCAAAGCTGGTTTTTATACAATGTTTGTGTTTTCCTTTGTGTAGCCGACTCTAGCTAGAGCTATATATCAGATACAGAAAGCCAGAAAAACCCTTCACAGCCTATATGGGAGGTATCCTGATGATAATGAGATTGCTACATTTACGGGTCTGTCATTGGCGAAAATTCGATTGGCTAGCAAATGTCCAAGAATTGTAGGCTCAATCGATCAGAAACTTGGAGATGACATAAATATAAAATTTATGGTATGACCAAAATTCCTACTTTGTTGTCCTCTTCTTCATGTTTCACTTTCTTAACAAATACCAATGAAACATTATTTTGTTAATCGACGCAGCTTTGCTGTGAAATGTGTAGCCATTGCTGCAACATATAACCAAATGTCTTGAATTTTTGCATTGTTTTCCGTCTGGGACGTTATGTTGAACCTTGGGTGTGTCTTGATGCAGGAATTTACACCAGACAGATCAGTGGAAACACCGGACGAGGTAGTGATGAAGCAACATATGCAGAAAGATGTGTATAAACTATTGGAAGACTTGGACCAAAGAGAAAAACAAGTGTTGATTCTAAGACAAGGGCTTTGGGATGGTCAATGCAAGTCACTTGAGGAGATAGGCAAGCTTTTTAATGTTACAAAAGAGTGGATTAGAAAGATAGAAAAATCAGCTTATAACAAAGTAAGAAAAGAGGAAAATTTATCAAATTTAAGCCATTATTTGGACTTGTAAACTTCTTCAGAAAAATAAATCACAATAATGCTTTACCGTTTCCATCTCGCCAGTCGTCACACAAAATAAAACAAAAAACATACCGGCTTCTAACTTTCTTCCTGTTCAGATTTATTTGGGCAACTCTTCAATTGTTCAGTGATTGTGTACTCGTTTAGATTTGGCGTATTGTAGAATTAGACGCTTCCCTTTTTTCCACGGGAAGCAACCATTTAGCTACCGTAAACAACAAACACACAAGTGTTACTACCAAGTTGTATTCTGGAAATGCAAAAGATTCAGAAGCATCGAGAGATATAACAATTAAGACCTTAGAGTGAGTGCCTGGTTCAATTTGCTTAGGGCTGACGAGGTTTGGAAGTCCTTTTAATTCATCTACTGGTGGTTGCTTTGGACTGTTGGGAGGAGATACTCCTACCTGAACATCAAAGAAAATCTGATTGCCGCTGGTCTTATACTTGCCAGAGCGGTTTTCTTCTCCAGAATCTTCAGTATCCTCTTGTTCACCATTGCGATCACACTGAAAAAACAAAAGTTTAACAGTATCATATAAGACTACTATTTGTATTTTTTGTTTTTTTTGGTCTGTGTGTAAGATGGTCAATGCTTGTAATAATATTATGAAATCCATTACACTAACATCAATTAGATAAACCCCAATAAGACTAGTTAATTAAGTTGGTATAAGAGATCTTTTGCTTACATCGCGAGTAGTTGAATCGAATTCTGCTTGAAGTTCAGGATGCATACCATTATTCAACCATTCCACAGATTTCATCTTCTTATCTTTCTTTCCATTCCCACAACCACCGGGACTTTTCCTCTTACGAGCCAGTTCGTAACCCATGATGATCGACTAATAATACTGAAATTTGCTGATTATTAAAAAAAAACGGCAAATCAATTTTTCACAAGAGTTCTTACAGAATTTCCAACGGAGACTATAAGCAAATTTGGAGTAGAAGAAGATTAAGTTTTAGATTATAATATGCGGTCTCAAGAGGAAGTGATGTGTCAAGATTCGATCTACCAAAAATCGACCGAGGTCCAGCGATTAGTCCAAATTTAAATTAATAGAGAATCTTATACTCCCCTGCTCCAAGAAAATAATTATAATCAATTTTTTCATTTTAGCCTGAAAAGGTTGACAGAGTCACAAAGATTAGTTCAATTTTAGCTGGTCATTTGTTCAAATATATTTATATCAGGATGTATCCAGTTTCATCCTTGCTATTTTTTAAGTTTAAGTCAGGATGAATCGAGTTTCATCCTTGTTATTTTTTTGGCGTCCATTTCACCCATACACATTTTTACTCGTCCATTTGAACCATGTTTTAAATATAATTTGGACAAATGACCAATTTTCCGTTCAATAATATGAGTCAGTGAGTTGTTCCCATGAGTCAGAGGTATTTTATTACCAGACTCAAACGGATTCGAGTCAGGACTAGGTCTGACACTGATCGCTAGTCAGATCTGACTTTAAAAAGAAAAAAAAACGATCTGACATCTGACTCGGATCGAGGGGCCGAGACAAGTCCAGATCCCAAATCAACAAAAAATAAAAAAATTCCCCGTTTCTAAAAAGTTATTACTAATTTTTCATTTTAACTTAAAAATAGACTAAATAGGATAAATGATAGTAACTTTTTTAGGGAGGCAATATTTTTTTAGACTAGTTTTTATTTTCCGGGATTAACGGATAGCACTGATGCTTAGAGCAAATGTCCACGGTAAGCAGATGCAGATCAATAATACTACAAAACGAAGTAGTGTCACTAAATGACCAAATCCGCTATGGAAGTAGAGATCCAGAAGGTATTTCATCCCAAACTCGTTCACACATACATCTGGATGAAGTAGTGTACGAAAGTCCTGTGTGGGGTGCCGCTTGAGTACAAAACCACTACAATTTGAACAACAACAAAAAAAAGAAAAAAGCACTAGCAGGCTCATGTACACCTTCAATTTTATTGTATTTTTTCTCGAGGACGAGACGTTGAAGCTTGAGTGTGAGTTGATGCAGGAATTTACACCAGATAGATCAGTTGAAACTCCGGACGAGGTAGTGATGAAGCAACCTACCTATGCAGAAAGATTTGTACAAACTATTCGAAGACTTGGACCAAAGAGAAAAACAAGTGTTGATTCTAAGACAACGGCTTTGGGATGGTCAATGCAAGTCACTTGAGGAGATGGGTATGCTTGTTTGGTTTGGTCAGTAGAAATTTGTTTCAATCTGTTTTTTTGGCCCTTCGAACCCAAGGAAACTACCAATCAAGACAAATGCGTGTGCACCTTGGGATAATTTTTTTACTGGTCTCTAGTCAAGACTCATGTTATCGGGATTGATAGAAGACCATAAGGCTTTGACTATCTCTGAGGATTACGAATGAATGTGCTGCCAATCTCTAAAGAGATCAATCACCACCGCAGGTAAAAGGAATCTGTAAGAAAATGGTATCAAAGAATTCCATATTTGTCGAGAGAAGTGGCAGTGAAGAAGAGATGACATGAAGATTCATTTTCAAATTCACAAAGGACGCAAGTATTATGCACCTGATGTCCCCAACTGCACAATTTATCCGCTGTTCTAACTCTATCATGAAAAGCTACCCAAGGCAAACAAAAATCATATGCCTGAAGGAATTCAAGAGTTCAAAAACATCGTCTTCCATTACAAATTTATAACCAAGTTTTGCTAATTAAAGAATCCAGCAGAGAAGTATAACTTCCGATTAGGAATATGTCATAAACATTTATTAAAACAATTCATGTAATCACCAGAGATGACAATAACATCCGCCAAGATAAAGAATAAACTAAAGTTTTAAAATCAGCTATAAGGGTTTGTTTGGCACCATAAGTACATTTTTTTATAAAAATGACAAACCTAATTGTACCTAAAATGATAAACAAATCTTTGAGATTGAGTCATGTAGGTCCAGAAGCTTGTTTGAGACCATTTTTAATGGTCTCAGTATAAAAAGCTTTTTCTTCCACTTTAAAAAATATCAATTTACTCCAACACCCCAAGTTTACTCTTCTTTGGTTCGTTTTTAATCCCTATCTTGTTGTTCTTGGGAGGTCTTGCAATGAGTATAACATCTAAGAACTTACGTTTTATACATGTCATAGGCTGGCGAAAAGAAATGATATCAAACTAGATAATGAGTAATGAATTGAATTTGTCACGATAGATATATGCTCGACGTGGATTCGTAATTCATGACCGTGGGAGGAATTCTCGCCCAAAGACACAATAAAAAAAGTTTGTACGTACCTCCATCGCAATAAAAGAATCAATCTTGAATGAATTTTAATTTTAAATTGATCGAAAGATGGATGTAAGAAAAGTTTACCCAGCCGTTAGAGGTGTAATACAACCTAATGGTTCCGCCTCCATCATCGACTCTTGAGTTAACACTTCACGCATCCTGTCACCTAGGGATCATGTTTCAGAGTTGGGACTGGATTTGCAATAGGCTCAAGCCCAGATAGCAATGAGGCAATTAATGTGCGACATGATCAACCCTCCATCCTCTTTGGCTCCCTTGGGTGGTTTTTTTATGAGTTCCGCTGGTAGGCTAGAACGATAATGTGTTCAATTAATATAGTCGTACGTTGTTGGAGCTCAGCTTGCTAGGCTTCCAACTAGTTTCTTGTGGAAAAAATACTCTCTATCCAATAATAACAATTATAAATTACCGATTTTACTATTTGTCGGCTGAATGATTTTTTTTGCTATCAATACCATGTGTGTTGCATCTCTCTTTAATCTTCTTATTGACAAACCTTAGTGTCGATCTAGTATGATACATAGATAATGAACATATATAGTTGGATTGGCCTTGGATGGTAAGGTCAAATTGTTAGATTCGTCGCACCGAAATCACCACACTCATTTGGATCATGACTCAACATATTTAGTCAGATCTGACTCATCTGACTCAAAAAATATGCGAGTCAGTTGTTTAGTCACATAAGTCAGGAGCGTTTTGTTACCTGGCTCAAACGGGCCCAACCAAGAGTTAGGTCTGAGACAGGTAACGAGTCATATATGACTCAAAATAAAAGACAAACAATCTGATATCTGACTCGCGTCGAGTCAGGGGTTGACTCCGATCCAGAAGCCGACTCAAATGCAAACAAACATGACGTTAGAGTCTTTTATCTGGTAACCAATGCGAACACTTCTAAAGATTACTCGAGTAAAATAAAGAATCCACAATATAAATTATATAAGGTTATTATTTATTATTGAACGATTCGTTGAACGAAAATAAAATAATGATGATTTGTACTCAATCTTTTTTTTTTAATCTGTAAAGATTATGATTCGAACTCAGATCACTGGTATCATCACCCAATGACTTAAACACTGTATTACAGTGAAACCTGCAATTTTTACTTATTATAAAACAATTTCGAAAACACAAATTACTATTTCAAAGAAAAGTGAATAGCATAAAATTTCAGGCTAATATTCTTGAATATGTTTTATAGCGTAGAATAAACAGTTAACAATTATAAAAGATTATCCAAGATTATATTATTCATTATCGAACAGTTCACTCAACAAAAATACAGTAATGATGTTGTATGTAATTTGTACCTATTATAAAACAACTCCAAAGATGTAACTTATCATCTCAAAAATAGTGAATAGCATAAAATCCCAGGCTAATGTTGTTGTAGTGGCTAATTATCGTTTTCTTGATATTATTCGAACTTTATAGTAACTTGAATATTAGCATAAGGTAATATTGTTCTTGATGTGGACCCATATATTCTCACGATTTTACTTTGGAAACAAACACAATAGCCATATTATTTTCCGATGATCTTTTGTCTTATTGGGTTTATATTCCTTAGGAAGATGAAAGCAAATGCTTCTTTTTTCACCTTGTCAAGTATCAGTTTACTCCAACACCACAATGATAGTCAAATTTGCTGCTGGTTATGACATATTAACCCCAATCTTGTTGAATGAAAATACAATAACGATTTTTATTCCAAGACTATTATTTATGGAACAATTCATTGAATGAAAATAGAGTAACGATGTTGTATGCGAATTGCACTTATTATAAAGCAACTTCGAAGATATAATTTATGAATTCAAACAAAGTGAATAGAAATTTATATTTTTTTGAAAAATACTTGAGAGGATTCGGCAGAAAATTTGCATGCTTATCAAATTTCTTAATATTTGGCGGACTTGTACATGCACATTTATCTTTGTATGTGTAGTTGAAAAGGAAAATCTAAGGTGTAGTCGCTGCTCACCTTTTTCTTCATATTACCGAGCTTTATAACAACTTAAATATTGTCACACTATGGTAATATTATCGTCGACGCGGACCCATATATATTCTTATGATTTTACTTTGTCGACTGTCGTTGACGTGGACCCATATATATTCTTATGATTTTACTTTGTCAACGAACGTGATAACCATATTATTTTCTGGGAATCTTTTGTATTATTGGGAATTTGGGATTATATTTCTTAAGAAAAGGAATGCAAAAACTATTTGTTTCACCTTATCAAATATTAGTTTACTCCAACACCACAAAAGTTTGTCAAATTTGCTTCTGAAAAGGAATGCAAAACCTTTTTGTTCCACCTCGTGGATACAAAATATCGCTCAACCAATTAGGGCACACAACACACATTTAGCAGCGCGATAAAGACATACCAAGGGCGAAGACTAAAAGTTCACTACGTCACTGTTGACACACGTGATGACATCATAAGAGTCACATTAAACGTGTGAAGGCAAGCACAACAACTAAAAGAGAGCACGATAGAATCACTCTTCTAAATCCGAAATAAGGGGCTTTATTAGCTGTAATCCACTATGTAAACCTTATAAAAGGGGCCAAAGGCCATTGTACATGAAGAGATTTTTTCTAAAGTCAGTTTGAGAAACTTAAGAGAGAGAAAATTATTTGCTCTCCAAGTTAGGGTTTATTGGTATTTGTATATGTAATAACTCTTCTTCACAATAATAACACCTTGAATTTCTTTCATCATGTCTTAGATTTGTTTCATACTATTATTTGGGTGTGACTATAGGATTTCCTGTAGTTACACACCTTATCAAATATCAATTCACTCCAACACCACAAATGTTTGTCAGATTTGCTGCTGGTTGTGACATATTAACCCCTATATTGTTGCTCATTATATATATTTTTGTTACCCCATAATTGTATCGTTTCTATTCCGATTTCTCCCTTGTGCATCTTTATTTGTTTAAGTGGTCTTGGGATTCTAGAAGCTATAACCTTTTATATGTTATATTAGTAGGCAAAAGAAACAGATGGTAATTAATGATATTGTCATGGGAAATGCATGCTTGATGTGGATCCATTATTCATGACCGTGGATGGAGGTGCTTTTGCATGCCCGCATAGCAATTGTGTCAGTGACAACAGTAAAAATAAGAAATTTTTGTATATCATCCTATGTCTATTTGGAATTAACTAAGACTAGTTTTGTGGAACTGCTGACAGGAATTTTGAGCTAACTGCTGGCAGGATCGATATCCTAGCCCAGCCACGGATCAAGTTTTGGAGCTCAGACTGATGATAGCGTTGGGTTGCGACAAGCCAAAGGTAGCAACGAGGCAGAGTGTTCTATTCTCTTAAAATTGTTTTCTCATTCAAAAGAAAAATTAAGGGAAAAAAACGTTTCAGTCCAAAACCGCCCATAATAGTACGTTTTAGTCCAGACCTAGTTGATTAGGTACAATTTAATCCAAGAATTGTATAAAGACGCTGCCATCCTTCGCACGCTTTTAATAAAGCATACTTACAATGAATTGAATAAGTTTTGTAACTGACACAATGAACGTGGTTGCAACACGTTAGCCTTGAATTAAAAACTGATTAAAACTGCGGCGTAACGGACAAATTCAATAACTGCAACATTTTGCTTTATCAGAAGTTCAGAAGAAAAAAAGCAAAAAAAAAATTCGGAAGAAAATTTGCAGACAAACCGTAGAAAATTTACAGACTAAAACCCTAAAATCTTACTAATCAAAACAACTAGATGGTTGAAAAATCAGTAACATCATGTTGAAAGGAAAAAAAAAGTAGCTTCAAACACAAACACACCAACAGTAGAGGATTCAACATCAAGTGAAGAAGATAATTCTTCTGTTGCGGTAGAAGAAATTCAAAAATCAGCATCACCAACGACGAGATCAAAGTCAGCATTAAAAGATTCAACCCCAAATTCATCCCCAACTCCATCAGTTCCAGCAGAAGAAAGTAGGAAATCAACAGGACCAAAAACAAGATCGAAGAGATCATTAGAAGATTCAACATCAGATTCAGTACCAGAAACTTCAAATACATCACCAGTTAAGAAGAAATCAAAAACTTCAAAAACTTCAAATCCTCCAAAGAAGGCTTCAAATCCTCCAAAGTCTCCAAAGCCTTCAAAGCCTTCAACATATGTTAAGAGAAAAAAAGGTAACAATTCAAGTCCAATTCTGTCTGTTTTTGAGCAATTTTTATGAGATTTCTTGTACATGTGTACAGATCTGTACACCGCTATGTTGTTGCAGCGTTTCGTTTCCACTTCTGTCTATTTTTTGAGCAATTTTTGTGAGAATTGTTGCTGGTGTGAGGAGATTTTTACACCACTATGTTGTTGCAGAGTTTGATGTCATGATATGTGTGTTTTTTACCAATTTTTGTGAGAATTGTTGCTGGTCTGTACAGATTTGTACACCAACATGTTGTTGTACTGTTTCATGTCATGATATGTCTGCTTTTTACCAATTTTTGTGAGAATTGTTGCTGGTATGTACATATTTGTACACCAACATGTTGTTGTACTGTTTCATGTCATGATATGTGTGTTTTTTACCAATTTTTGTGAGAATTGTTGCTGGTCTGTACAGATTTGTACACCAACATGTTGTTGTACTGTTTCATGTCATGATATGTCTGTTTTTTTACCAATTTTGTGAGAATTGTTGCTGGTCTGTACAGATTTGTACACCAACATGTTGTTGTACTGTTTCATGTCATGATATGTGTGTTTGCTACCAATTTTTGTGAGAATTGTTGCTGGTCTGTACATATTTGTACACCTACATGTCCTGTAATGTGAGTGTGTTAGTAAATTTATGGTTAATGGCATGTTATATGTGATTCATGGCATGTTATATGTGTTATGGAGTTGTTTCATTTGAGTTGTGTGTACAGATTTGTACACAAGCATTGTATTGCAGTGATTCAAGGCATGTTGCGATTGTTTTAAAGATGTTTCTGTAGGAGTGTACATGTTTTTACACCATCATGGTGTTATAGTGATATATGGCCTGTTGTATGGGAATTATTGTTGCTCTTGTTATATTTATGTACCAGCGTACTGGTTTGTACACCAACATTTTTGTATGAGTATCATGTGTTATGCTTCTCTTTTCTTATTCCCATTTTTCTATTTTCGTAGATACAAACAAACCTTATAGATCAGGTTTTAATGCAATCAACGAGTTTGTGAACAAGTACATTGAGAAGGATGGAGACGTAAGGAAAAAGGATCGTAACAAAGTATGTTTCACTGAATTTCAGTTAGAGAAGCAAAAGGAGAGCCCTTTTTGGCCTATATTAGATGTCTTTGTTTACAAGAAAGCCGAAAATAAAGATGAGGAAAACTCAGAAAAGAAAAAGGAGAAGAAGAGAGACCTGTAGTTCAAGAGTCCAGAATCAATCTTGAAGATTATGAACTAGTTCCGCCATGATAATTCAGGGAATAATGTCTTTGTTTTCAATACTGCCGAGGAGAAAAGTTTGTGGAAGTAGAAAGTATGCCAGAAGATTTGTTCTTAATTTTTGAATTAAAAATGGTGGCATCAGACCCCGTGGAAGGAGAATGTACCAAAACTAGAGCTCAGCAGAGATACAGTTCACTAATAAACTGATTGAAACTGAAGGATCAATCTAAGTTGGGGAAACTAGATGTGGAGAATGAAATATTTCGTATAATGAAGTTAAATCCAAAGCTGGATATGGAGATTAAGAGAAATGCTGAGGACTTGGTAGTGTTGTTTGCGATGTACCTGTGCATCACTGTTTTCTTTACCACAACAAATGGAAGCGGGATTACCAAGAGCCAATTTGCTCCCTACTTTGAATCATTGGAAAGAATGAAAAAAACCAACTGTCCAGTTCATATACATAAATATCTAATGGATAGCATTAGGAAACATGTTTCCACACCACTTAGAGTTAATGGTTGTATAGTATACCTGTTTGTGACTTTACATGTGTACATTGTTTTACACCAGTTTTAAGTTGTACCAATTTACATGCTTTGGTTCACTGTATTTGTTGGGTCCTAACATTTTCTAACTCTTTTACCTGTTTGTCAATGCAGTGTTGGTTTACTGAACACAACAACAACATGACGCAAGCAATGAACAAGGTTTCCCAAGGTTTCTAAGGTGGGTGATAAGTGACATCAACAATACAATAGAGAAAGATATTGGTGAAGCTATGAAAAAGGTAACTCGATAAATTTCTTACGATAGTGATTTATTCCTAGATGTGTACATTAGATATACACCTTGATAAGGTTTACAAAATGGTGACAACATTTTTTCATGTGTACAACAATATACACCTGTAACACATGTGTAAAAAGTTGTACACCTGTTATCCATATTGATACTTTGGCATGTTTTCAGATGCAACCCACATGGGTAAAAACTTGGAGTGATGAACAACAACAGATTATGGAAGAGTACAGAAAGAATAGGCAAGAAAGTAGCAGAGATAGACTGAAAGAAAATATGTACAAAGCACTACAACAAAAAGATGAAGCATTGGAAGAGCTTTCTGACTTGCAGGTTAAACATAAAAAGCTTGTTAGCTTCATTGAAGAAAAAATCAAGAAAATTTATGCAGCTAATCTGAAGAATGTGCAAAATGATAAGGATGTTATTGATTTAGTTGTTAACTCCTTGCAAGAAATCATTTCATTTGACAAATAATTAAAAACTGAGGATGAACGTGATGATGATGAGCAGGAGGAGGAGGAAGGAAGGTGATAAAGGTGAGAAAAGTGGCAAAGGTGATGTGGATGACAGTGATGATGATGATGATAGTGATGATGATGATGATGAGGAAGGTGAAAAAGGTAATAGAAGCGGCAAAGATGGTTATGTGGATGACAGTGATAAGGAGCAGGAGGAGGAGGGTGATGAGGATGATGAGGATGGTCGTGGTAAATGTGGTGATGAGGAGCAGGATGAGGAGGATGGTGGTGGAAAAGGTGGTGATGAGGAGCAGGATGAGGAGGATGGTGGTGGAAAAGGTGGTGATGTGCATGATGATGATGAGAAAGGTGGTGGAAAAGGTGGTGATATGCATGGTGACGACACTGACAAAGAGGGTGGCAAAGGTGGTGATGACGAGGGTGGCCAATATGAAAAGTGAAGGTATAAAATCACTCTTATTAAATGTGGCAGTCATTTGTTTTTATGTGTGTAGATAGTTGTACACCAGTATGCTAAAACTCATGCCTTTTCTCTAAACTTGAATCTTTTAACACTCCTATGTCAAAGACAAATGAAGAGAAGGATAACAAGGATGGAACAAGGCAAGGTGTTGAGTCTGGAACTGCTAAGAAGCTTAGGTATGAAATGATCTCGATCACATTTATTTTCATTTTCTGTATATGTGTACCAAGATGTACACTTTAGTGATTTCTTCTGTGTGCGTCTGTACAAAGATGTACAATTTTGTAGAACCTAACAAAAAACGCATTTTTTTCAGGACTTCTCTGCCACAGACAGCTGCATATCAAGAAGACCAGGATGCCACTCAAACAGCTGAAATTGATGAAGCTACGATCATCGCAGCTGAAGCCATATCTCAGCTAGACCCTAAAGGCATGTTGATGGTTGAAGAAGAGTTGCTTTTACTCACTCAGGGAAAAGATCAACAGATTGATCCTTATACATCAATTGAGGACCTTCTAGACAACTTGTCTGAAAGTGTTTTCACAAAGCTTGAAAAAGGTTGTTATAGAACGACACCATCTGACGTGAAGGAAAAGATGGCAACCGTGATCCATGAATGTCCAAGCTTTCAATTGTTGAGCCAAGAAGATCCAAAAGAAAAGTCGTCGCAAAGATCATTATCTAATTATGATGTACGAGAAATGATCGTTTCTGAAGCATTGTAGTTCATCCAACAACATGGAGATGCATTTTTTAGCATTCAAGAAGTAGAAGAGCACAAGACACCACCAGCAAAGACAAAAGATGGGAATATAAAGGAAGCAGAGATGTGGAGGAAACAAGCGGCTGGAAAGTTTTCCAAGACATCACCAAAGAGAGATGCAAAGAAAAAACTTTCTCCTGACTTCACTGCCGAGGATAAAAACAGACAAGTTAGGATGAAAGTGGATCAAAAAGGCAAGGGGGTCAAAGCGGGACCAGAACCAGGCTATCCTGCACCAAAAAAGAGAAATGAAAATGAGTATCATCCTGCTCTCCCACTGCCAGATATTCGTCAATCAGAACTATACCAAGCCATGGAACCAGGACATGACAAAAAAAGGATACAGAAGTTCTTCGACTATGCAAGCCTGAGGTAAGTTCACACAACAATACCTCGCACTATACAAATGATTGAATCTTATTGAAAAAATTTATGTGCACAACTATGTACACCATGTTAACATTTCTTTTATGATTCTGCAACACTGTAGCTTGGGAACTAACAAGAATCGAAGATCCAACAGTCAGGGAACAGATTCTGATTGTAGGAAAAGTACTTCGCGAATTGATGTTCAACAAGTATCTGGACCAAGAGGTACTGCAGTTCTATGTCCATTGACGTTGCAATGCACTGATCAGAGATAGCTTTCGTCATCCAGATGATCAAAAGTACATGAGATGCGAAATAATGAGTCCTACTGCATGTGTAAGTTTCTCAAAAACAACTCTAAAATCTCATATATATATATATAGATCATTTAGGTGTGTACGTAGTTGTACACATGCTCTGTTGTTTGTTTGCAGATTTCTTTAGGTGTATACAAGTATGTACACCTGTATCATACGTCATGGATACATCTGTTTCCAGGTCTAAAATGTTTCTTTAGGTATCATATTATAATACTATAATACTGGCATGCAAAAAATTATTTAGGTGCATGCTCTGTTGTTTGTTTGTCTGATTTAGGTGCACCTAATAATTTTCCAACAAATTATTGATTGCATTACTATGTGAAGAACAATATCATGACCACTGTACAAACACTTGTGGTTGATTTCATAGGGACATGCCTAACAATCTGGAAGTTCTTGTAATCCCCGTCAATCACTCTACAGAAAAAATGGCAGTAGGACTTCACTGCTCGCTTCTGAAGTTTGATTTTGAAGTTGAAGAGTGGAAGTGGTACAACTCGTTGCACTCAAATGGGAACTACAAAAATGATGCACATAGACTGGAAAATGTGGTGCAATTGGACTCAACAAGAATATAGCCTTAAAGGGTGATGCACCTATAGAACCGCACGAAATAAACATCATGCAGTGTCCTTCTCAAGGTATCAATCCAGACTGCCTCCTATACACTTCCTACTTTATGAAACGATGTATGAAGAAGAGAAAGAGTATCGAAATAGATCAGCAGAGGGCCAAAAACATTTGTCAGGGAATGAGAGCAACATTGGTAGATAAGATGCTGAAAAAAGTCGGAACGTATGAAAAGGTGTGGACATAGCAAAGGATGAAGAGCAGAAGCAGTGGCGCCTGAGTAAGGAAATGCAACCATTGAGGAAGAAGAAGAGTTTATTTTAAGCTTCATTATACAAGATCACTTTTTGAATTGCTTCTAAACGTTTTCTATCTTTCCAGACAACTATTCAAATTTCAGTTTTGATCACCTTGTTTATGACTTATCAAGACCTTGAATTAATATTTTTATTAGTTTCAATATTGATATTAAGATGTTACAAGTTTATGACTTATCACTACCATTGAAGTGTATATTACAAGTTTTGAAACCTTAAGGTTTACTTGATTGTGCACAGTTACTGACAAAGCAGAAAATGTTCAGAAGGTGTACATAAAGGTACTTAGGTACATATGTACTGCCATATTTTCATACTTTATCAAAAGTATAAAAATTGAAGACACAAAAATATTACTAAAATTTTTATATCATGCAGAACTGAAAACATAAAAATTGAACATACCAAAAGTAATTACTAATTATACAGATCTGAAAACATAGAATATTACTAAAAAAAATAGAGTAGTAGCATCCATTGTACACCAAGGTGTACGTAGTTATACACATGTAAAAAGACAGGTAAGAAAAACTGAAGTTCACAGGAAGGTGTACATAATGGTACACATGTCCTGACACTAATTATCAACGCCAAAGAAAATTGAAAAGACATTACCAAAAGTAAAGACCAAACACATAGAATCTTTTGAAAAATGAAAAATAGAAAAAAACATCAAATCATGGGGCAGGTAGCTCTGTTGTGGTGACCAAGGGTGAAGCACTTTGTGCACATCATAGGCCTCTTTTGCTTCTTCCAATCACTCTTCATACGCTGTGTTCTTCGTCTACCAGGAGGAGTAACATAAATAGTAACAATAACCCTATCACTAGGATCATAAGACTTCAGCTTGTCATAATTGGGGATTGGCCAGATGATCTCCTGGTATGTCCTGTTGTACCATTCAGTGGTGAAGTATGGCTCAACAAATGAATAAATGTCGTCTCTCGTAGCTTTAATGACAACACAAGCATGGGAACAAGGAAAACCATTAACTCGCCACCTGTTACATGTACAAGTTTTCTGCAATAGATCTACAGAATGAGTCCGAGGAGACCTGACTTCATACACTATTTCCATGGAATGAACAACATTCCAAGTACGACCAATGTCGATGTTTTCCTTTAGTAAAGCCTCATATTCAGGAGTGAACCTAGTTTTGAAATTTTCAAGACCTTTTATCCTTCTCCAGACATCATACTCATAACCTTCAAACTAACATAATAAAAACACAAAACATTAAATAAAAAACATGATCTAGAAGGAATACAGATAAAACATGTGTACAACAATATACACATTAAGGAAATCGATGTGTACACCAATGTACACACAGTTGCAGAATCACAGATAAAACATGTGTACAAAGTATCTACAGATCAAGCAAATCCATGTATGCAAAAGCAAATCAATGTAGACAGACTTACATTTGTACAGAAGGAAATATGTACACCTTCAAAATAAATAAAACACTAAACATAAAACTCACCGTATCGCATCGAGAAGAGCAAAAGCAGGCAACTTTTTGAAAGGAAGAACCCAGTTGTTGAAGGACTCGACAAGAGTTGAAGAGTGACCACTATATCTGCATACAGGGAAAAATGCATTTGCCCATTTCTCCTTTTGAATAGTCCTGATATAGTTAGAAACATGTCCACATCCAATTGCATGCATGCCCCGCAAAGCTTCTTAAAAGTTCGCTGGTGTTTAAGAATATGCAGCTTTGTAAAACAAATAAAGAACGGTCTTCGAATTCGCATCACCTGATTCGATGGGGATATTGCACTTGATGTGGTAAAAGAAATAGCTGTGATATGAATTAGGAAAATATTTTGGAATACCCTGCAAAAGTCCTTCGTGACGATCACTAAGGAAAACAATCTGACGACCATCGATAACTTGTTGAAGATTCTCCAGAAACCAAAACCAATCTTTGTTTTCAGAAGAAACAATAGCAAAAGAAAATGGGTAAAAACCATTGTTTCCATTGACACATGTTGCAGCCATCAAAGTACCCATGTATCTACCAGTAAGGAAAGTAACATCCAAATAAATCATGGGCCTGAGATACCTATATCTATGCTTGCAAGCACCGAAACAAATGAATATCCTCTGAAATCAACTGGTTCCATCCTCAACTTCAAACTTCACATAGCTATCGGGATTAGTTTCTTAAAATTGCTTTGACATACCTGATGAGTGCTAAAAAGTGCATATTTCTATATATTTTTCTTGGCATTTAACTCATCTTTTGTGCATTAATTCTACATTTTATCCCATATTTTGTATTTTCCTTGTTTTCAAGAATAAATATTTTTATTAACTAATTTTGCATTTTTAGGTACCAAATAAAGTTTGGATGACTTGCGGAGCGAAAAGAGCAGAAAAGTAGTGAAAAGCCGGGAAGAATTACGCAAGGAAGCCGCAAAGAATGGAGCGCACGTCCAAAAAGCTAGGAATGGGCTCAAGAAGGAAGAATTTTTCTTAAAGAAGATATGGGCTTGGCATACCCAAGGCCCAAAACCCTTACCCAAACCCATTTTCTATATCCATACCCGCCTCCATTCCCGACCGTCAGATTGGATCGCATATGCATCCTACGGTCGCTTCTTTGCCTGCGCATCAAACCTCGATACTTCCGCTTAACACTACAGTACCTAACTCCATCAAATGCCGTTCGTTTCATTTGTTCTTGGGTTGGTTGGGATAGAAGGTGGAGGTTACATTAAGAAAAACAACCATTGAATTTAACTGGGTGCATCAAAAAGGGCTACCTCTTGCAAAGTGTCATGTCATCAAAAAAAAAAAAACGATGTATACATTCAAAAAAAAAAAAAAAATCAAGTATTTATCAATTCCATTCTCTCTTGTTCCAAAAATAAAAGAGAGTAGTCAATGTAAATAAGAGTCATGTAAATAGTCATTTTGTTGTTTCATTGTAATAAGCAAGGAGGGTGTATGCCATTGATGTACAACGCGAGTAATTGTGAAATACCTCCAACTCATTCACAATTCTCGTAAAGTCCGGACAGCTAGCTAGATTTCGACCTTGGTTCTTAGCCTGAGAAACTATCTCTTGGTGATTAGTAGTCATAACATCCGATCTTTCTTTACACATGTGTAGATACACTTTACACTCTTATCACATGTATTTATTTGTTATCAGTGCTAGGATTGTGCCTTTGATAGCTAGATTGACATCTCCATTTTGCTGTGAGCTTAAACTGACTTGCACATGTCACATTTGATGGAATCTGAGCTAATATTTTGACCTAGAACTTTGTAGGTACGTTCTAAGCAAACCTTCACGAGACTTCAACTCGTCCACTAGGGACACTTAGTGGTTTAAAAGTCTTAGTGCATACGCTAAATGCATTCGAGAGACCAGCGACAGTGGTATAGGTATGATTTCCTTAGTTTTGTTTTACTTGAGGACAAGTAAAATTCAGGTTTGCGGGTATTTGATGAGTGCTAAAAAGTGCATATTTCTATATATTTTTCTTGGCATTTAACTCATCTTTTGTGCATTAATTCTACATTTTATCCCATATTCTGTATTTTCCTTGTTTTCAAGAATAAATATTTTTATTAACTAATTTTGCATTTTTAGGTACCAAATAAAGTTTGGATGACTTGCGGAGCGAAAAGAGCAGAAAAGTAGTGAAAAGCCGGGAAGAATTACGCAAGGAAGCCGCAAAGAATGGAGCGCATGTCCAAAAAGCTAGGAATGGGCTCAAGAAGGAAGAATTTTTCTTAAAGAAGATATGGGCTTGGCATACCCAAGGCCCAAAACCCTTACCCAAACCCATTTTCTATATCCATACCCGCCTCCATTCCCGACCGTCAGATTGGATCGCATATGCATCCTACGGTCGCTTCTTTGCCTGCGCATCAAACCTCGATACTTCCGCTTAACACTACAGTACCTAACTCCATCAAATTCCGTTCGTTTCATTGTATCTCTTCATCCGACGGTCTCTCCTCGCCTGCCTCCGAATCGCCGTCAGATCTACCTACCATCTTCTCATCGTACGGCGCAGATAGCATAACATCTTCCCTCGCTGAAACCGCTCAACACCATAAAATCCGAGCCATATACCCCTACCAAACATCCCCTTCCACTTCTTCCATCGACCTCTCCTCCTCCATACCTTGTGCAGAACCACCACCACCTTCTCCACCTGCTCTGACCTCGCCACCTCCACTCCCTACGCCACCAAACCAACCTTAAACCTAAACCCATCATTACCATCACGTCCTATTTCTTTATCAACCACAAATTTCTCCAATTTCTCACATTTCTTCTCACTGAAACCCTAGGTGAGAAATTGGGGATATAAGTGATGTTAAAGCAACAATTGGAGCATGAGATGAACGAGGAGAAGTAATTGGAGAGTGGGTCGACGAGATGGAGTGAGTATCTCAACAAATTAGGTAAATCAATTTTACCTAACTTTCTGTTTTTGGGGAAAAGGGGTTGGAACCCTAATTCTGATATGGGGAGTATAAATTTGTAATGTTTTGTTGTGTGAGAGGGGGGGGGGGGGGGGGGGGGGGGGGGGGGGGGGGGGGGGGGGGGGGGGGGGGGGCAGGCTCAATAGGTATCTCTGGACTAGCCAGAAAAACATTTTGTTCTGTTTTCATTGCAATTCCAATTTCAGTTCTTCTTATGCAGTTAACAGTGAATGTGTGCATGTTGTTTTCAATTATCTTGGATGTTGAATGTTGCTTGAATTATCATACTCAATGAATGTTATTGCTAGTTACATGTTTAGCATGAGCTAAACTGCATTAGGCTGAGGCTCAGATGAAGCCTAGTGAATTGCTAGGATAGTTATCCTGATGTATGTTTTGATTGAGCAATGGGAAGAGATTAATGCTCATAGTGCCTGTGATTGATTGTTCTGTCAAAAGACAGTCAATGCTAGGGGCAAACTAGGGAGCAAATTAGTTTTCCTCCCATTCTAGATGTATGCATAGGATTTTCAAATCAACCTAGGATCACACTGCTTGGATAGGACACAAAGGTGGATTCTAAGCCCTTAGCTTAACCACAATCCCTTTTTCAGTCACTTAAATTCAGTTCAGTTTATTTCCTTTCCTGTTTTGCCTGTTTTTCTTGCATTTTGAAGCTGTGTGCACTGAAGTCAGTGCACAAACTCACCCCTGCCCTTGGCTCACAGCCTTGGTTCATGCCATTTGCCCTCTTTGTCTCACTGCCACTATAACATTGTGATCTTGCATCTTGTTTTACATCATTTGCTAGCTTAGGAAAACTTCTTGTATGCTCCCACTCCCTGTGGACTAACCCCTACTCATCCCTATACTATAAAGCTTGGCCTTGTATACTTGCAAGAGTTTTTGTGTGTTTTCCATTCCACACCAATACCAAGTTAAATCGCTATACGACTTCTCGTCATCGCCATATTGTTCTTCAAATACGACTTCTTTCCCTCTACGGGCATGGTGATACTTAATATTGGACCCATAAGTTTTCTTAAAAAGTGACATGATCAGATTGGGTTTTAATCTAGGATCACCCTGTATATTATCAGCTATCAAATGCTTGACTAACTTGGTTGTCGCTGCAGGACTCTTCAACCTCAAACTAACACCACAAAAAAAAAAAAAAAAGAAAGAAAAAGAACTGGAATAAGTAATGTGCACCATGTTGTACACCTAATAAGATCTCAAAACCAACACTATGAACATACACACAAACCAAGCAAGAATATGTAATTTAAGAGTACAACAAGTACTGTGCACCACAATGTACACCTAAAACAAATCTACATATATAAGATGCACAACTATGTCCACCACTATGGACATACACACAAAAAGCCTAAACATAAGTAATGTGGACTAGTATGAAACACTAACCTGTGAACATTAGAATCTTTCAGCACGAACCGAGAAATATCACCATTTACAGGCTCAAAGTGAATCCTCCAACCACAACCATCTTCTTCGCACTTTGCAGTAAAACGAGTCTTGTCATTTTTAAGAATATCAATCTTGAAACCAGTATCCATCTTGTACTTATCAACATCAATCCTAACATCTTTAACACCACCCATAAATTCTCTACCAATCTTATCAAAAACATAAACCCATTCATCAATAATCAGAGGCTTCCCCTTGTATGCATCATGATCTAACACTCTTACCATCTTAGGACTTTCAGTTACACAATAACGAGAACCAGAACTACTGCTACAACCAGACTTAGAACCAGAACTACTGCTATAACCAGCCTTAGAACGAGAAGTATTATTCTGAATCATATCCACATGCAAATAGACATCTTCATTATCAATAAGAATCATGAAACCAATTAAGCTTTGCAGTTGTATATCACCTGTCACAAAAACTACTTGACCATTGTCCATATAGCTCAAACATATACTCCCAGGAGACAAAGACCTCCAGTGCTTACATGCTAAATGCTTCAATTCTTCTACGGTTATTTTAGTATTAACACGAAAAACAGCAGAATGCTCACCATGATTCAAAACAACATTAATAAACTTCTCGGACTTGTTTGATACCCCTATATATTACAAAAGAAATGATAGTAAACATTTGAAGCTTCAAACAACAATTTCGTATAACCTAAAAGTAAACGGTGTACAGGAAAGTACACATTTAACCGAAGCCAAAAACATCAAGTAACAGTAAACCTAGATAAAAATAATCCATCAATTAATCTCCAGAATCTTACTGGAACACATAATTGAATAAATCAGAATCTTAGGATCTAGTATCATTTCAATTTCATATCATGCATCATAAATCTAAAAAAACATCATCAAAGAACAGTACAGAAAACTCGAAATGATATAGTATTAACAGTAAATCATCATCATCACGAGAATCAAAAGCTAGTATATAACAAAATATCAACTGAAGATCATACGAATTGATATCATCAACTCATAAACTCAGAAAAACTAAAAATCAGAAACAAAACCTGAAAATTAGATGTAACAGATGAAATATAACCAAAAGAAAACTAACCTGAGGTTGAATTATGCTCCATTAACAATCAAATCAAATCTAACCTCTATGAATCTGTTAAATCACCTCCGAATTCAAACCTTGAACGATCTATCTCTCAATATGTCGTGAATTTTCGATTTCAGAACACTTTCGAATGTAACCTGAGTTGAAATATGATGAAAAAACGATCAATTCCTATCTGAAACTATCAAATCCTCTCTGAAACTGTTAAATCACCTCTATGAAACTGTTTAATCTCTGACCTGCTACCTGTTTTGAATTTGAGATCCAAAAAAATCGATTTCAAGACACGCCTTATATATACAGAATCACTTCAAGTCTAATTATGGTATATCGAAAACTCGCAGACTCGGGACTCAGACTTGAATTTGGACTAACTCGTCCAACTTTGGACTAGACTGTACTATGCAGTTTTTTTGGACTAATCTGTATCGGGCTTGAGACGGGAGGACTAAAGTGTCCAAAGCCCAACAACTTTTGGACTAAACGTCAATTTCTACAAAAATAAAACTAGTGAATATCAATGTCCCGATAGGGTTAGGGTTTTTGATAAGTAACGATTTGTTTCTTATTCAACGGCCATCAGGAACAAGCTTAAAAGGTTATGGTTCAAAGAAATCAACAAATCAAAGGGTAGCAATTTACTTAATAATTTTCTTGTTATGATTAATCAACTGACAAGGCCTATAAATAGGCTACATTAAATAATACTTTAAATAAAAATAAACTCTAAATAAAATAATAAATATTTAAAATATAATAAAATACATAAATAAATATATTATCTCTAATAATAAATAATTTGTGATTATCCAATGCCTTGTGCCTTCATTCAACTTGTGTGCTCGTCGCGCCTTTCACTTGCTAGCCAGGGTGGTTTCCATAATTTTGAGAGGCTTGACCCGAATAACGAACTAAAGAGACGACATATGCACATGACATGACCGATAAGACGAGGTCTTATCGATCAGTTTTCCTCCGAGTGAAAATAATATCTTAAAGAAACTAGGAACAAAAATTCCTTTTCCATCTGTATAAATAGGTACATTAGTGCACAAGGAAACTCAACACACATCAAAAACTGGTTTGGAAAACGGCCATGGTTGGTAATGTTGGTGACTATTCCAAAGGATCTGAAATTAGTCTTGATCTCGCCAAATTTTCCGTTGATGAACATAACAAGAAAAAGAATGCGGTTTTGGAATTTATAAGGGTAGCGAAAGCCAAAGAACAGGTGGTTGCTGATGCTGTGCATCATCTGACACTGGAAGTAATTGAGGCTGAGAAGAAGAGATTTTACGAAGCCAAGGTCTGGGTGAAGTAATGGATAAATTTCAAGTTGATGAAATTTGAACTTTGTAACCATGAATCTTCTTCTGCCTCCACCTCAAAGCCTACCGATGTTGGGGTCAAACGAGAGGATGCCCATGCACCAAAATTGCTAGTAGTACCAGCAGATGATCCCGCAGTTAAATATGCAGCGGATCATGCCGTGGAGCGTATCAGCCAGAGCTTGAATACCTCGACTCCACACGAACTGCTTGAGATTCTTGTTGTTGAGGCTGAGGTAATTGAAGACGCGTTCAAGTTCCATATGCTTCTAAAGTTGAAGCGGGGAAAGAAAGAAGAGAAGTGCAAGGTTGAGGTACACAAAGATGTCGAGGGTACACTCCTATTGAAGAACATGACCTTACACTAAGTTGATATATGAATCCCAAAAAGTAGAATTGTCTGCTACTATTGATGGGGGATGGTCATATGACCAGTCAATTGAATTTTCTTTTAAAAGTGTAATTCATAACTTGGGTGATACACATGATGTACTCGTGGTGGTCGCTTCTGACATGATTTAGATTACCACCGTTAATGACTTGAATTTTGTGTTTGATCGTGGAAAATTTAAACACACATCCAACGAAGTTTTGAGCAACATTTCTTGGCTATTTCGGTTTATGATATCTAAAGCTAAGAGTTTTGTGTTTGATCGTGGTAAGCCGTTAAATGTGGATTCTACAACTTCCATGGAGGAAAAGAACTCATATTCTGTGCTGAGAACTCCAGGCCTAGAGCAATATAAGGAGAGAATGGTGGACTGATCGTGGTAAGCCGTTAAATGTAGAATCTACAACTTCCATGGAGGAAAGAACTCATATTCTATGCTTACAACTCCAGGCCTAGAGCAATAAATGAAGTTATTTTACTTAACTAACTCGAGGACGAGTTTCTTTCAAGAAGGGTGGACTGATGCAGGGCATCTTCTTACGTCGTATCAACTATTCTACTTGATCCCTTTTCGTCTATATCAACAATGGTTGTTGATCCCTAGCGTCTGTTTTAGTTTACTTCCTTTGCAACTCCTTTACTTTCTTAGTTTAGGTGGAATTCCTTTTTCTTTTCTTTTTAGTCGATCATGCTAGCCTATATAAAGGCTAAGCCTTCTTGTTTAGAGAAATTATATCATACAATCTTTCATCAATATTGTTATTATTATCAAACCCTAAAATCTTGATCCTGGAATCATATTTTATTAAGTTTCTGACGAAACTTAAACTCTCTTCTCATCTCGATAAACTAGTTTACTTTTATCCTTATCAGTCGTACATTAGATAAAAGAGAAATATACTACCAATATTAGTTTGGCACAAAGAGTAGTTGTTCAATTTGTCGCTATCAGTGTCGACTACAACCCCTTCATAATTATGCCTGCATGTGTATTATCTGTGTCCCGAAAAAGGTTCTGAGGCATATGCACTGCACTCACCTTATTGTTGCTTTGGTTTTTGTTTCTTTTATCAATTTATGCAGTAAACGTTTAGTTTCTTTGTCCCTTCTATTTATGCAATTAATGAGAGCTACCAATCCTGCGATCCTCCAAAAAGCTGCCGACCTATTTGATGATTATTTACTTTAACATTTGAGGCTCTTAATTACGGGAGACGGTGTTGTTTTTGGCCCTCTCTAACAGCGGTTAGCCACCTTGCCCATCAAGGAAGGTGGCCTAGGCATTTACAATCCTCCGTAACCATTGTTACCTTGCTTATCAGAGTCAAATTGTCTCGGTTCAAAAAGCGATTCTTGAAAGCTTATTCTCCGTTGACAAAGGTTTTTCTTATCAGCTGGCTCTTGAGAACTTCATTCAGGTATGTAGATTTCCTTCTAATTATTATGTCGAAGATACTTCCCTCCTATCCATGCACTCCTTGGACGTTACCTATTTTGATGCAGTAAAACACCCAATTTTTTATGTCTGAAAGAGACTCAGTCTTGTGGAAATGTAACTGCGTCAAACACGCACAAGATTATTTATTGGTTGTCCCCATTAGTGGTTTGAATCAGTGTCTTGGGCTAAGACAATTTAGATCTTTAGTCTGTTACCGCCTTGATTTTCCTTTGTTTGGTGAAGAAGGTCTTTGTTCAAGTTCTAATAGGCCAATAGATACCTTTGGTGATCCCGTGTTACATTATGCCAATGATGTTGGACTCAAGTTCTGACACGACCTTGTACGAGATGTAATTGCTGATATTTGTTGGGATGGGGTTCCTGCGCGCAAAGAAGTTACTTTGGGGTTCTTGTCAGATGATGACAGAGATTATCGTTCTTAATTGGGAAAATGACCAAGATGTTTGTATGGATGTCATAGGCGTCTCTCCTTTTACAGGGGGAGGTTCCCATGCTTTTATCCATGGCCAGGCTATATCCAATGCTGTTTTGCGTAAACACAATAAATACTTGGATAAGTGCGTCTCTCATGGCAAAGGTTTGGGAGTGTTGTCCTTCTCCACTTTGGGAGAACTTAGCGAAGACACTGTTTGTTTTTTTAAAAGATTGAAAAATTGTTTATCCAATAATGATGCTAGTAGCATACGTAGTTTTATCTTTCATAGACTACGTATTGCTATTCAAAAAGGGGTTGGTGCCCACCAACCAAATCTTTGTATGATCTCAACAATGATTAATTACGTAAAAGTTATTTTTTTAATATAAAAATATTATTATTAATAAATATATTACCTTTTTATTATTGTTATTATTATAAGAAACTAGTTGGAAGCCTAACAAGCTAAGCTCCAACAACGTACTACTACATTAATTGAACAGGTTGCCATGTTAGCTTGCCAGCGAGCCTTATGAGGAACCATAAGGGAGCCAAAGTGGATAGGGGAATGATTATGTCGCAAGGGGGGCAAGTTAACCGTACCTTCCATGTCAAATTCTGCAATATTGCGTTATTAGGGATTCGAACCTGGGACCTCCTGAAGCGCATCAAACCTTTGAGGAACGGGGATGAAGCATGAATTATATTAACGATTACACTTGGGCATGAGATACCCTCGTGTTATTATTTTATCAGAGTAAATGTGGATATTCTTATTTTAGAGCAAGCTTTACGATGAAATCTAAGCTGTGAAGAAATTGAAAATTTTAAAGACTTAAATGCCTAGATAAATAAAGTTCTCACGTTGAACGGTGAGAAAATCCTCATTTCTCATTAGTCGAAATAAGCATTTTGTGGTTTTTGTGAAATGAGAGTTTTGGTGAGGAAATTTGGTAACGTACGATCAGTTAAAAACGGAAATTAAAATAAAAACAGAATATGAAAACTTTGCCTTACCGTGCTTTAAACTCTATGAAAGTCCAAATTAAATTTGAAATTCCTTAACCTACTATGATAAAATCCATAACTCATTGGAATCTGATTTAGAATTAAAGATAAAACGTCAAGTCATTAACGTAATTTAGAATTAAAGCTAAAACATCAAGTCATTGACACTTAATCTGATGGTTTCTAGAAGTAAAAACTTTTCTTTTCTGGGTGTACAATTTTAAAATGATCGGTAGAAGCAGAAAAGATATTTAAAACGACTCATGAAATGTCATAAGGCTTTGCCATATCTTACAAATGAACGTGGACCCATCTCTAAAGAGATCGGAAAACTCTATAATTTGGACAAGCCTGTTGTCCCGGCTGTAGCAAGGTCCAAAGAAATCAATTAGGTAAAACGAATCTGTCGGAAAGTGGTATATCAAAGAATTCCTTACTTGTCGACAGAGGTGGCAGTGAAGAAGAAGATGAGATGAAGATTCATTTTTAGATTCACATAGGACGCAAGTATTATGCACCTGATGTCCCCAACTGCATAATTTATCTATTGTTCTAACTCTATCTAGACAAGCTAACCAAGGAAAGAAATATACTTTTGAAGGAACTCTATAGTTCTAAAACATTGTCCTTTATTACAAATTCAGAACCAAATTTACTAATTAAAGAAGAGGAAGGATCCTTTCACATTTTTATTATCACACTATCTCACACGTTGGACGTTATTTTTGTGAATAAAAATCAAACCATAACGGATTTATAGCTAACATTTTGAGGATATGTTTTGTTTTACCAAGTTATACATGCCTACCAAAAATGAGCTCAATCCAAAATATAAAACCTCGCGATCCTCCGGTCTTAATTTCGACTGACAGAAATCCGCAGATTGTAAACGACTCATTTTCAAAGTAGTAGATGATGGTGTTATACGTTTCGGAATTATTTGTACCATGAGTAAAAATGCCACAATATTGAACCAGATTGCCTTGGAACCACCAGTTCTCCCTCATTCAAGTCTGCCATTCAGCTAACCGACGTAGCTACCAGCTGGTCCAGTGCTCCATGAAGTCATTGAACGGTCAACGGTGAAAGTCAACTATCAGTCAACTGTGGAAATCAACATCAAGCGGTCAAGATTCAGCTCCCCGTCCATGTCCCCCGGCCATGTCCCGCGGCCATGTCCCCCGACGATGCTCCCCGGCCATGTCCTCCGGAGATGCTCCCCGGCCAAGTCCACCAGCCATGTCCCCCGACGATGCTCCCCGGCCAAGTCCGCCGGCCAAGTCCACCGGCCATGTCCCACGGCGATGCTCCCCGGCCATGTTGCTTATCCATGTCCATAGGAGGAATCCTCCATCCATACTGCCATCCCGTTATGCCTGTCAACCAGTCAAGTCAATCGGCCAGCAGGTCTTACCATTCAACGCTTGACAGTTGCAGTCAACATCAGAAAGGAGGCATGCCGAATTAATACAAGGAGGCATGCAAGGAAAGTTAATGCCATTTAAGTTTATCTTGAAATTAGGGTTTAACCCACATATATAAATAAAGACGCACTGATAGAGAAATGAAAGGAAAAACTCTAAAAGGGATCAAAAACCAATTGTAATCACATCAATGAAATATCTCTCCCTAAAGGGATTCGTCCGTGGATGTAGGCAAAACTTGCCGAACCACGTAAAATTCGTGTTTCTCATCTTCATGCTTGTTTCATGTTATTAACCCAGTTTTCCTCATCATCACCAAAATCATCGTGTTTAGTGTCTGGAAATATTTATGGGTACAAACATTGGTGCCGTCTAAGGGGAATACGAGAAAAGGAATCGTGTTTTCCCATTGAGAAAAATAGTACAAAAACCTTCAAAATCGTGTTCGTGAGAAAGAAGTTGGGAAGCCGTCAGCGTAACTGCTGCAGTCCAGTTGATCGTAACTGCTGCAGTCCAATTCTGATCGCGGTTGCTGCAGTCCAGCTGATCGCAGCTGCTGCGGTTCAGTCACTCGCTGCAATTGCAGTCCAGTTGATCGTAACTGCTGCACTCCAACTTCGCAGGTCGAGGTTTGCTGAAACTATATATCACCTTCGGAAACCACTGAAACTGCATCACTACAAAATGTTCGCGGTCCGCAACAAAAGATGGAGTGAAAATACCATCAGAATTGTTGTAGGATGTTCGATCCGCAGCATGTTAAAATCCAAAATTCGAAGAATTTGCCTCCCAGATAACGCAGGGTCCACATATTCGCGTTGAAGCATGTCAAAATCGCCACCATCATGTTCTCAGGGTTGTCTAGTTGCTTACATCTCTAGGCGCTTGCAAACCCTAGAGAAGACCTCTAGAAAAGCATCACAAAAGTTTCCTGAAAAGGTCCACAGAGGAATCTAGAATAACCGTTACAGAAAACTATTGCATGAAGTTCGTGAGAAAAAGTAACAGTCACAGAAACTGTTGCTAAAAGTTCAAGTAGAAAGTCGTTGCAAGAAGCGTTAATGGAAGAGACAACAATTCCCAAAATCTGTCACAAAAAGTCCGAAAGCAAAGACCACGATTCTAGAAAAGCGTTGGGAAAAGTTTCAAATGTAAAAAAAAAGAAGAGCAGGCGGCCAACGCCGGAGACCTTGTCCGGCGGAGAGTCTCGTTCACCCATGTCAGCGGTGTTGTTCACCCACGTCCGACATTCTGTTCACCGAGGTCAAGAGTCATTCACCCATCTCAGCGGTTTTCATCACCCATGTTATGTATCTGTCACCCATGCCGGAGATTTCGTTCACCCATGTCAGCTTCCATGTAATCGACAAATCAGCTGACATGCCATCTCAGCTTCTTGCCACGTAAGCAACAACAATGCCACGTCAAAATCATGCAACGTCGGCATGTAGTGACTGCCACGTCAGCACCACTGTTGTTAGCTATAGCCACGTCGACAAGGTGGTCCATTCAACAGTTCCACGTCAGCAAAGTGGCCCAACCAGTAACGCCATGTCAGCAAAGTGGTCCAGTCAGCAACGCCACGTCAGCAAGGTGGTCTGTTCAGCATGACACGACATCAGTAAGATGCCACGTCAGCATCAGGGTGCCGCAATTAGCATATTCCGTCACCCCTTAAACACATTTTGTTGTCGCTTAAACACCAAACCTTCTCCGGCGACGTTCAACCTCCCCAACAACGTTCAATGGCAGCAGAAACCCAGCGGCCTACCCGACGGATGTCTCCGTCCATCAACATTCCGACTGACAAGTTCCAGTGCTTCGCGGTGCACCCAATTTCCATGCTCCTCAGATATTTCCGCCCCGCACCTTTATACTTTTGGATGTTTCCGACCCAGCCGAGCCAAGACGGGTCGACTCAGCCGAGCCAGTTCACCATTTAAGCCTAGCCAACCATGGTGGATAATTCATCCCTATTTGATTTGTCTTGAGGATATTTCTTCCCCAATTCGTGGGCTTAGCCAACTACAACCATTTCTTGGGCTTGGAGTTCAATTTTATTTCTTTGATATCTCCTTCATATGACGTCAGAATTGGATGATTTTTGGCTCGTTGCGATCATATATCAATTTCTAACATCATGGAGGTAGAATTTCAACATTCAGAGGAAAATTATTTTTGAGTATGGAGCAGCGACATCAAAAAAGATGCATTTAGTCACCAAATGAAGCCATTATGAAATACTCAAAGTTGTGAATTATGTTGTGTCGATTTGTTCCCACAACAAGCATATGTGCAAAGTTCGTGAGTGCTAGTTCGATTCATAAACCTCAACACGCACATGTTCGGTACTAGTCAAAATTGTTACAGTCAAGTTGTTCGAACTGTTGTAGTCTAGTTATCCTCAGCAATGCTGCAGTCCAGTTGATCGTAACTGCGGTTGCAGTCCAGTTTTCGTCACAACTGTTGTAGTCCAGTTCTGCAGTAACAGCTGCAGTCCAGTTCCAATATAACTGCAGCAGTCCAGTTTTGATTCAACTGGTGCAATCTAGTCTGGCATAAAATCTAGTGACTAAGTCGAGCCAAGACGAGACACCAAGCTAACTGCATCAGACATAGCCGTTGTTGTAGAGCCAAGATGATTGAGACATCTTCTTCAACATGATGTCGCCGTGAAGCTACATCTTATTCCCTAGAATAATATCATCACTTACAGCATGACGTCGTGTCTCACAAAATAACACTTCTTATATGGTGCATATACAATTTAGATATTTTCGCATCTTTTTATATAATCATGCATACTTTTATTCAGTGAGACATCTACAATATGGCGAGCATTTCCACATGCCAAGAATGTGGAGATGCACACATTTCAATTCTGCGCGCATCTGGAATAGTGGGATTGGCCCCCTGCGCGAATTCCAGATAGTAGACACCTTCAACTTCATTCCATGCGCGAGCAAGATGCAGCAAGGCTGTGCACCCTTGTGCGAGCATGACAATCTCTATCTTCTGGGGGCGAGTTTCATATCACTTCAACGTGGGTGACCATCACTTGGGGGCGAAATATGTAACACCTCATGGTCTAAAGAAACTCTTTTTGGGGAGAGCTGCGTAACACTCCACATGCTTGGGGGGGGGGGGGGGGGGGGGGGGGGGGGAGTTACGTAGCACCTAAATGCGATGCGAAATTCAGCTGCTGAAAATCGAAACAGAGGGTAACCCGAACTTCTTAATCCTCCAACGAGTTACAGAATCAAGAGGTGGCGAGTATACACCCTAATATTTTGATGAAATTATCGCGAACAAAAAGGTTAATAACTGACACAGTCCAGTTGATCGAAATGCTGTAGTCCAGTTCCTAAGCAACTGCTGCACTCAGTTGGACGCAACTGATGCAATCCAATTTTTTTTTCTCATAACTGTTATAGTCCAACGGATCGATTCTGCTGCAGTCCAGCTGAGTGTAGCTGATGTAGTGTAGCTTTTCTCATTAATTATGCAGTCCAGCTGATCGAAGCCGCTGCACTGCATCTTTGCTCGTTACTGCTGCAGTTCAGCGGATCGAAGCTGCTGCAGTTCAGCTTTGTTCGCAGCTCCTGCAGACCAGCTGATCGTAGCTGCTGCAATGTAGTTTCACTCATATCTCCTGCAGACCAGATGATCGTAGCCGCTGCAATGTAGTTTCACTCATATCTCCTGTAGTCCGACTGAACACAGCTGTTGCAGTCCAGCTTTGCTCGAAGCTGTTGCAATCCAGTTTTGCCCATTACTGCTGAAGGGCAGCTTTATATGGCCATCCCAGTCCAGTTTACAGCGGTCATTGCATTCCAGTTCCATAACAACTGTTGTGGTCTAGTTTTATATTGCTGTTGTTATCCTGATTCATATAACTATTAACGACATATGAAGATCGTTGTCAAGACCAGTAGAAAATCCAAGATCTCTAGGAGGTCCAGCGGCACACAAAGTCTTTCACCATCTCAATGTTTTAAGGGTCTCACCAATGGTTGTCGCCTTTTCGCTAATAGTTACGCATCTCATCCTAAAGGTAATACCAGTTCAGTACTAACAGCTACTGCTACCCAGTTTGGTCAGAAATTACTATCAGTCAGCAAATACAAGTTTCACTTACAACAACAACCGACACAGGTTCCAGCTGAGTCGCTTCAAATATAACTCGTCTTTTTCAGCAACTGTTAGTGTAGTTCTACACAACTGCCACAGTTCAGTTTTTCATCAACAACTACAACTCACTTTCAACACTACGCTTCCGTTGCAGACCAGTCCAACCTTCAGTCCAGTTTTTGCATACAATAATGGTTCATACTCAACTGTTGCCCGCCGATCTTCCAGTCACAATAGCCTCACTTGGGGGCGTCTTGAATATGATTCCCATAAACGGCAAGGGGAGGTTTCCATTCACTTCAACATCAATAATCTACACTTGGGGGCGAATTCTGTCATTTGACAAGAAAAATGGAAATTCTTAACCCCACAAAAAGTTGGAGATTAAGAGGGGACGATGTTTGTACCATGAGTAAAAATGCCACAATATTGAACCAGATTGCTTTGGAACCCCCAGTTGTCCCTCATTCAAGTCTTCCATTCAGCTAACCGATGTAGCTACCAGCTAGTCTATTACTCCACGAAACCAGTGAACGGTCAATGGTCAAAGTCAACTATCGGTCAGTGGTCGAAATCAACATCAAGCGGTCAAGATTCAGCTCCCCGGCCATGTCCCTCGGCAATGTCCCCCGGCGATGCTCCCCGAATAAGTTCCCAGGCGATGCTCCCCGACCAAGTCCGCCGGCCAAGTCCATCGTCCATGTCCTTCGGAGATGCTCCCCGGCCATCTCCCTTGGCATGTCCCCCGGCCATGTTGCTCAGCAATGTCCACAGGCGGAATCCTCCATCCATACTGCCAGCCCGTTATGCCTGTCAGCCAATCAAGACAGTCTGCCAGCAGGTCTTACCATTCAAAGCTTGACAATTGCAGTCAACAGCAGAAAGGAGGCATGCAGAATTAATACAGGGAGGCATGCAGGACAAATTAATACAATTTATGTCAGGAGGCATGCAAGGAAAGTTAATGCCATTTAAGTTTATCTTGAAATTAGGGTTTAACCCAGGGTGTATAAATAGCGACGCCTGATAGAGAAAGGAAAAGCGGAAAAACTCTAAAAGGGATCAAAAACCAATTGTAATCACATCAATGAAATATCTCTCCCTAAGGGGATTCGTCCGTGGATGTAGTAAAAACTTGCCGAACCACGTAAAATTCGTGTCTCTCATCTTTATGCTTGTTTCATGTTATTAACCCAGTTTTCCTCATCGTCACCAAAATCATCTTGTTTAGTGCCTGGAAATATTTCTGGGTACAAATATGAATACACTCATTTTTGGTAAGAAAGTAGAGTTATGTGATAATAACACATCCCCAAAATATTAGCTTCAAATCCGTTACGGTTTGGTTTTAAATAACAAAAATGACGGACAACATGTGGAATAGTGTGATAATAGAATTGTGAGAGGATCCGTCCTCATTAAAGAATAAAGAATATAGAAGAGAAGTAGAACTTCCCGTTAGGATTATTTCATAAACATTTATTAAAACATTCATGTGACTGCCAGGATGAAAATAAATAGCTTCCCATATCAAGAATGAACTAAATTAGTAAAACCAGCTATAAGGGCTTGTTTGAGACTATACATACATGATTATGCTTAGTGGAACCAACAAATTATATATTCTTATGTTACTCGGTCAACGAACAAAATAAGTCAATAATCGTATTATTTTTCGAGAATCCTTTGTCTTCTTGGAATTATACCAGAAGAATGCTGCTTATTTCACGTTGTCGAATATCAATTCACTCCAGCACCACATTGGTCAAATTTGCTGCTGGTTGTGACATATTAACTTCTATTTTGTTTCCCATTATATATCTTTGTTACCTGATAAATGTGTCGTACGTTTCTATTCTTATTTCTCTCTAGATCTTTATTTCTTCAAGAGTTCTTGCGATTCCAAGAGCTAATAACCTTTTATATATTATCAGTAGGCAAGAAGGGAGTGTTGTGAAACAAGATGGTAGTGATATTGTCATCGGAAATACATGTGGATTCATTATTCATGACTGAGGATGGAGTTTATTAACGTGTAATTATGTTAAAAATATCTTGGCCGAATCTCGTTTATTATTGGGATCCTTTGTGTCTAGCCTTATAAATAGAGTCTCTAATGTTTGTCTAATACACATGAATAAGAAATCTCTCTCGTTTCTTCTCCCTATTTTCTGGGTCGTTCTCCTTTTACAAGACGTTATCACGCATGTTGCTCTTACCAACTGATTCATGGAAACAAAGAAGATTCTCTACATCTCTATCTAACCTTTTCTTTCGGTTTAATTTTATTTATTTATGTTTCTTCGATTTATGTACGATCCTAACTAAGGTTTTCTCGGCTATGATAGGTTTGTTCCATAAACTATTTGGAATCAGCGACCAAGAAGCTGATGTCTTTTTTTTTTAATCCTTCACGAGTTAATAATCTGTCTATGATTTCGGCAAAACTGCAGCGGCCCCCGAGTATCCTACTAATGAAAACAGGGAAGGTTTAACAAGCTTTTGTTTGTTTGTTAATTGATTTATATTATTATTTTATTAACTTTTGTCCTGACATATGAAGTTCCAAAAGCCCTTCCTCTGTACAAATTCGTTCTTTAATAACACATGTGTGGATTTCATATTTGAATAACACCGACTATGAGATATGGTTGTTCTCAAATTTATTTTTCTTGGTGCAATTAAATCAATTAGATATTCCTAATAAAAGGATATCGGCGATCAATCAAATTTTTTTTTTTTTTTTTGATTGCTTTTCTTCTCTAAATATACTTTTACTATGGAGAAAGAAAAAACAAAATCCATCTAAAAATAATCTACAGTTTCTATTTCTGTAGTAAAACTGTAGTCATCAAAATTTGATGTGGATTCGAACTTGATCGTTTTTACAGTAATGAATCATGTGCATGGTTGAAAAACCTACGACCAATTAAATTTGGTATTTTTATTTGTTGGATTTAGATCATGTGATTTTTATCTTCGATTTCCATTTATTTACAAGAAACCATCCGTCAGACATAAGATGAATTTTTCCATATGTGGTAATGAAAACGACAATATACTTTGTTTGTCGATACAATTTTGTTAAATGTACAAACCAATTTTTATTGGTTTTTCCCGTAAATTATCTTTAACAAGATGTTAAAATTGGCATTCTAAGAACTTTTAGCCAGTTTTGGTTGTTGATTTCTATTCTTTCAAAGAAATCTTTATCAACCAAAAAATAAATTTTCTCTACAAAGAATAACGATAATGATTTCTTTATTTTTTTCAAAAGAATCATTTAAAATAATTGGATTTGGTTTGATCCATCGATCATACAAGGATTTGATATTGTTATTACGGTATAAGTCAATTGCAAACACCAATTGCTGAATTCCTGAGGGATGTTGTGCAAATTTTCTTGTTCCTAATACTAATCTCCCAAATTGGTACCGTTCAACTTGAGTTTGAGATACGGTAGGACATAAAAGATCAATGGGTGCGCACCCGGCTTGTTAGCTAATATTATTAGTCCTTATAGTGACTATATTGATCTTAGTTTAATTTTCTTTTGATAAAATAAAGTGTTTATAACTTCGATCTAAACCATTATATCGTTGGCCTTTTATGTCACGAAATTATTGGAGATTTGCTTGCATATTTTCAATTCTTTTGGTTTTGACATATCATCTTCATTTTATTTTATTTTTGTTCATTTTCCAAAAGTAGTCCATGGTTGATGGTATATATATATGTCTATTAAGACTACATTTTTTTATGTCGAAAGACATATTTCATAATGAGTATATGTCTCGAATTAATCGGATAATAATTAACGAAATATAAAGTTTTCATTTATGAGATGAAAGAAATTCCACCATGATCAGGGGGGGACATACACTATCAGAAGCTTGTGTTAATTAACTTAAAAGTTATATCAGTTTCTCTTCCCACATGACCAAATCGAAAGGCTGTCACTAATAGTAGGTGTCAAATGTCTCAGATTGCTTTTGTATAAGCTTTTGCCTCTTGAAAGGAAAATCCAATCACATATAGAAAAAAGTAGCATTTTGGAATAAGCTACAAATAGTACTTCAATAGGGTATATCAAAACAAGATCCACATTCTCATAGTTCATATCTCCTCACTGGAAGATGGGTTGATTATAATGCCTGAGGATGCTGGTACCAGTCATTTTGTGAATTCTTCATGTTATGCATACACTTGAGAATTGTGTGGGATCGTGGTAAGCTAATTTTGTTGTCGAATATTACAGTAGATAATAAAATAATAAAGATAGTGGTTGCTAACCCCTTTGCAGAGGAATATCGACATATGGGATTGGTTTGCATACAATCCAAATTAAGTTGGATTAGTTTCTCAATCAACGCAATTTTTGGATCCTTAACACTTTAAAAATGCCAAGCCTATTAATTACAGGCTAGTGTAGTCATAATGCGTTATATGAGAAATTTTTCGTTGTAAAAACGATTTATAGGTTTCATTTTTGCTCAGACCCTAGGATTTATTCATTAATTGTTCTCTTTATACAATGCACTTGGCGTGGTAGTCTTTGAAGGACTCATATTGCATTGACACAAGAAATGTGGTCGAAGAAAATGTTGAATTTGTAATCTTTTGAGGATTCAAATTTTATTCAGGCAGCTACCTTATTTGCTTACATAAGGTTTAACAATCCTTTTTATGTGTTTTTAGAAATTTGGTACACAATCAAAAATGCGGATTAATTAGTTGATGATTTCAACGTTATAGGTCTCTTGAGGAGTCCTTAAAAACACTAAAATCAACGCTTTGGTAGCATAAATTCTATTATTTTTCTTTCTTAAATCTGAAGTTAAAATTATGCTAGCTTAAACTCGTCTTTGAGGTAGACTAGAGTTATGATTTTGATGTTCGTTTTCTGTAATACTCATATAGTTGAGTTAGCATCCATAAATCGTCAAAAGTTGTACTCTTTTTCCTTCGTTTCAGGTTTTGTCCCACGTGGTTTTCCTGACAACGTTTTAACGAGGAAACATTTTGTTGATATTTAATTATTTTATTTTATTTAAAATGTTGATATTTGTGCTCTTTTTCCTCAGTCCAAATTTTTTTCCATTGAGTTTTATTGGCAAGGTTTTAGTGAGGCAATGTAATTCAACATGATGGTCATCCAAGGGGGAGTTGTATCAATTTTGTTTGGTTAGCGGATGCCCACATTTGATTAAACTAAATCAACTTAATCATCTCCTAAGAATTTGGACTTCCTTCACACAAATACGGTTTTTGTTCACGTATGATAAGGTATTCATATCTTGGCACTTTGTTGAAGAAACTAAATCAACTATTTCTGCAAATCATCTCCAAGAAATTAGCAATCCAAGACTCAAGTACTTAATGTATTAAAATAAACATGAAGACTCAAGAACACCACTATTAAAAGACTAACACAAAAGAAAACTTCATCAACTGGCAGATTTCTCACGAAGTCATTGCTATCTCCATCATTCAAGAAATTCGTTTATCGAAATTGGGAAGTGTCGACTCAAAGATTTGCAAGCCAAGATTTAACTGAAGTACTTATCAGGGGGAGCATCATAGTGAAAGGTATTTTACTGCACTATCGCGTTGTACTCTTTTTCCTTCGTCAAGGTTTTGTCCCACTGGGTTTTTCCTTGTCAAGGTTTTAATGAGGAAACATATGCATGTCCATCTCTGTTCTAAGTTTACTCACAATTGTACTTTTCCCTTCGACCAGGTTTTGTCCCTTTGGGGTTTCCTGTCAAGGTTTTAACGAGGCAATTAGCTTAGACACAATTTCATCAGGGGGAGTGTTATAAACGTGTAATTATGTTAAGAATATCTAGGAGGAATCTCGTTTATTATTGGGATGTCCTTGTGTCTATCCTTATAAATAGAGGCTCTAATGTTTGTCTAATACACACATGAATAAGAAATCTCTCTCTTTTCTTCTCCCTATTTTCCGTGTCCTTCTCTTTTTAGAAGATTCTTGGGATTATACTAGAAGAATGCTTCTTATTTCACGTTGTCGAATATCAATTTACTCCAACACCACATTGGTCAAATTTTCTGCTGGTTGTGACATATTAACCCATATTTTGTTGCTCATTATATATCTTTGTTACCCCATAAATTTGTCGTTTCTATTCTTATTTCTCTCTAGATCTTTATTTCTTCAAGAGTTCTTGCGATTCCAAGAGCTAATAACCTTTTATATATTATCAGTAGGCAAGAAGGAAGTGTTGTGAAACAAGATGGTAGTGATATTGTCATCGGAAATGCATGTGGATTTATCATTCATGATTGAGAATGAAGGAGATTTTTCCCACATAACAGTCGTGTCCACGACAACAGTAAAAAGAAGAAATTTTCGTATGTGCTTATCCTATGGCAATTTGGAATTTATTCCTATCTTTGCCAATTTGGGATGTATTCTTATCTTTGGTGAGACCATCTTTGTTGAACTGCTGGGGGATATAGTTATAGCGTGGGGTTGCAATAGGCCCACGCCTAGTAGAAACGAGGCAGAGTGTAACATTAGAAAATATATGAGGGATTTACTGTTTAGTCCAGAAAACCCGATCTGGGTTACTGGCTAGTCCAGCGCCAAAAAATATTTACTCCCTAATCCAAAAAAGTTTTGAAAAGAGTAAATTTACTCTACTAACCCTATTATATAACATTACGTATAATAATACATATATTACTACATATTACATATGTAGTATCCTTGTATACTAGTAGTAATTAGTGGTAACTAGTATGTAGTAATAACATATGTAGTATGTAATATACTAGTCGTAACTAGTATGTAGTATGTAGTATACTAGTAGTAACTAGTATACTAGTATACTAGTAGTAATATGTTATGTATTGATACTACATATTGATATGTAATATGTTATGTATTGATACTACATATTGACATGTAGTATGTTATATATTGATATGTAGTATGTTTGATATGTAGTATGTTATATATTGATATTACATATTGATATGTAGTATGTTATATATTGATATGTAGTATAGTATACTAGTAGTATATACTAGTAGTAACTAGTATACTAGTAGTAATTAGTAGTAACTAGTATGTAGTATGTAGTAATAACATATGTAGTATGTAATATACTAGTAGTAACTAGTATGTAATATGTAGTAATAACATATGTAGTATGTAGTATACTAGTAGTAACTAGTACACTAGTAGTAATATGTTATATATTGATACTACATATTGATATGTAATATGTTATGTAGTGATACTACATATTGACATGTAGTATATTATATATTGATATGTAGTATATTATATATTGATACTACATATTGATATGTAGTATGTTATGTATTGATACTACATATCAAAAAAAAATTGTTATGTACTGATACTACATATTTTACTACTAGTACTAGTTACTACTAGTTTACTAGTACACTATACTATAGTAGTATACTAGTATACTAGTTTAGTATAGTAAAGTAGTTACATAATTTACTAGTAACAATAAGATACTTTTGTTACTACTAGTACAGTACATATTAATATGAAGTATCACCGTATTGATACTACTAGTATGTAGTAACATACTACTAGTAACATTTACATGTGTTGGTACTAATTAGACCTGGAAGGGTGTTTTAGGAATTTATAAAATAAACTTTATAGTCTCCACGAAGTTTTTGGACTAGAGAGTAAATCTTCTCCACGGGTGGACTAGCCATTAACTTGGTCTGCTAGAACTGGACTAGCCAATAATTCCTACAAAATATATACTCCTTCGTCAAGTTTTGAAGTATGACTTCCCCAAATTATCTTCCAGAGTTTAATGGAATATAATTTGGATCTATTAACACCGAACCTAACGATTTTAGAGTGTTTATTATTTCCCCCTCCCCTGTTAATCTTCATAAAATTTTATTTATAGCTAAAGATATATATTACCAACGAAATAGAGTGAGAAAAAAATTCTTTTAAACCATAAAGAAAAGGCCCTAAAGAAAATTGGGCATGAATTCCCTTGGTGCAAACTATTTGAATCTAAAATAACAATTGACTAACGGTAAACCCCTCAATGTTAGTTAAGAAGTTCGGCCTATCCTTACGATTACCAAACCACTTCCTAAAGATCGTTTTTCTTTATTGAGACCCAAATTAACAGTTCATGATTACCCGTTACGTTTGCGGGAGGGTATTGAGATACGTAATGATCAAGTAAGTATTCCGTATAAATTCTAGAGTTTACTATACATAGAATTTGTTGTATCTCAGGAAACTCTGTAAATTAGGAAATACTTGTTTAACAAGTTTAGAACTCTAAGATCTTTGTATATGTAAACAAATAGGCATCATGTATGTTTTGTATCTAAGAATTCAAGAAATCGAATGTTCATTCTAAACTATTCTCTTCTCTTCTGTGTTCTATTCTCTTCACTTTTGTATTCTAAATCTAACCAATTCTAAAACTCAATTCACAGAAATAAAATAATCCTTATGAAGGAATTCTACAATTCCAAAACATTGTATTTCATTACGAAGTCAGAACTAAGCTTACTAACTAAAGAATCGAGAAGAGAAGTAGAACTTCTAATTTATTAAAACAATTCATGTGACCACAAAATGAAAATAACATCCGTCAAGATCAAAAATGAACTAAGTTTATAAAACCAACTATAAGGGTTTGTTTAAGACCATAAGTAGGTTTTTTACATAAAGTGACAACCGTAATTATGCTTATTGGGATCAACAAATCTTTGAGATTGAGTCATGTAGGTGTAGGAGCTTGTTTGAGACCATTAAAAATCATCTTAGTTTCTAGTGTGGTGTTTTTGCTACAAAGGTGCACCAACCCCGTATTATTTACAGAAAGCAGTAATACTTGCTTATTGTGTAACGTGGACCAGGAAACTAAGAATCACCTTTTCCTACACTGTCCAGATATTACGAAAATTTGGCAGTATTTTTTGGAACGTTTTGTAGTAAATTGGGTCTTTTCTGATAGTATCAAGTCTAAGTATGAGAATGGTCTAATAAAAAGAGTAGTAGAAAGAATGATAAGAAATATTTGGAGTTTTCTTCCTTTCGCAATTTAGTGGAACATTTGGAGGGAACGAAACTGCGGGCTTTATAATAACAAGAGAAGTAATATCAACCAGTTAATAGTTTTAGTTAAATGTACTCTATATAGCTGGTGTTTGAACACTAAGATTCTTGAAGGTTTTTCTTTAAGTACTCTTCTATGTAGTTGGGAAGTTTTTACGGGTAACAACTAATTTTTTCCTTTGTATGCTCTATCTTTTGTCTACATCCCATCACTTTAATGAATATCAGCTCTTAATATATTACCCTTTTCTTGTCAAAAAAAAAAGTCGTCTCAGTATGAAGAGTTTTTTCTTCCACTTCATCAAATATCAATTTACTCCAACACCATAAGTTTACTCTTTTTTGGTTCATTGCAATCCTTATCTTGTTGTTCTTTTGCGTTAGCACAGTGAAAAATATTGGTAGCTACTTTCATTTGTGTTTTGTGTCTTTACTAGGTATCAACCCTTGCCGTAACGGTAAGGGCAAGAATATGTGTTTCAAATGTATCCATCGATTAATACATGTCATAATTGTCTGAGAAGAATCGAACCGATCGACCCAGGTCTAAATGTTTTGAGGAGTTGGTTAATAAATATGTTCTTATCCTCGAATCTTTTAATATTGTGTACGTAATTCATACAACCTTTTGGGACAAACATAGTTAATCGTTAGAGAAAATCCTATGGGCAGTAGAACATTACTTCGTTCACAACTTCAAAAAAATATCGTCCAAGGTCATTCACCAAACTTGTAACAAAACTAAAAACACCTAAAATTACTTTAAAATCAATTAGATTAATCTTGCAAAATATTTTGGTATTAGAATTTAATTTTTCTCTTTGATATAAATTGTTGGGTTCCCAATTTACATAGTTTTGTGTTTATTCACTTTCCTAAAATTTATAATAATATTTAATTCTTGATACATTTCTTTTCTTGTCTGTTTACCTATTATCATGAACTATTTCTCAAGCATGCATAATTACACGAAGTTGGGGAGAAATGACAAGAATAGAAATCATGACGAAAAAAGGGGAATAAAGAGAGATGTGAGGAACAGAATCGATTACAATTAATTCACGCGTAGCCTTCCATAATCCCATGAGGTAGGGAAGAAATAATGACAGAGATAGAAACCATGACAAAAAAAGGGGAATAAAGAGAGATGTGAGAAACTGAACCGATTACAATTAATTCCCGTGTAGCCTCGTGTTCCGTCAAATTTTTTTATAGGTTTCATTTTTCTTCCTGCCCCCTACCCGGCAAATCTTAAAATCTTCTTTTTTGGAAAATTTTGGCCTTTAAAAATTGTTTTAATTTTAAAAAATAATAAAAAAAGTAACTTGAAAACCAAAATCAAATTAAAACAAAACAAAGAAAAATTAACCAAGATGACTAAATAATTTACCTATCTTAGGACACCTTTTCTCACCCTACTACCACTACTTCTTCCACCACCACATTATCGTCCCCACTCGACCAGTCTCACCAATACCCACCGCTGATCCACCACCACCACCACCAACCATCACAACCACCATTAGTGCTTAATTTACCTATCTTAGGTCCCCTTTTCTCACCCTACTACCACTACTTCTTCCACCACCACATTATCGTCACCACCCCACCTGTCTCACCAATATCCACCACCATTATCCCCACCACTGCCCACCATTAATGCTTACTGATATGGTTAGTATCAAATAAATTTATTATGTATCAACAAAAATATATTCATTTGTTTAATAAGAAACATTTATTATGAAAAATCAATTGAACATTTATTATTAAATTTTAATTAAACGTGATCATTTATAGCGATAGATTTATGTTCTGCAAGTATAAATTTGATCGTTCTTTATCTAGCCTAACTTGTCAAAAATTTGTTTTGTATTCCGGAAATGTAATCAATTTTATTTTAATACTAAAAATCGTGATTTATTCGACCGGGTAATATAAATAGCTGGGATCCCATTTGGGTGAGCCAGCGGTCATGATTATATTGCCTTATATGATTTAGTATCCTCCTCAAAATATTTGTGTTTTTTCCTTACCAGTTTTGCTAAAAACAGACAACTACATCTATCACAATAAAATGTTGTTCATTTTGTAAAGACACAAAACTATTATTGTGCGCTACTATTCACTAACATCCACCACCATACGTAAAAACCAACCACGCCTACTATTTTTTCACCAGTAATGTTACCACCTCCACCACTCACAAATACCCGCCACTGTTTCCACCACCCACTGCTTCTTTCACTACCACCATTAAAAATTACTAATATAATTTTTACCGGGGTCACTGTAGTACAATGGTAAATTCATTGGGTGGTGATACCAGTTACCTGAGTTTGAAACTCGCCAGCACCAAATTCTTTACCGATCAATATATATATATAGTTTTTAATAAACTTATTTATTACTAAAAATATGTATTTATTAGATTCATTTATCATGAAAAATTAATTAATTATTCATCATGAGCAATTAATAGGACACTAATTAACAAAGTATTTATAATGGTTAGTTGAAAAAACAACGACCGTAGATAAATCTCGGCCGTAGATTTATCCCTTCTAGATCTTTACCCGTGCAGTAACGGCGCGGGCCTCGGTGTTGGTTAATTTTGAATATTGTGTCCCGAAAACTTATAACTCCTTTCGACGCCAACACCGTCTGTATTGGTCCCAAAATTGTATGGGGTTTGTATTTTAAATATGTTATTAGCCCTTATATATGTTGATCCACATTGGGTTAATAGAATTCACATGGAATTTCCTTATTTTATTTTTCCCATTTTTTTAAATTTAATAAAAATAAAGATTTGCTGAAATTTCATCTTATTTTTTCGTGAAAATGATATTTATGTTTTAATATAAAAAACCCGTTTTTGTCCCTGTATTTCCTTTCCGAAGGTGCAGTATATACGTGAACCCTTCCCATCAAATCTTCAACCAATTATTGTCCCCATCAGTTCCTCGTTGTGTCCAAATCAATCACATTTACAAACATTGCTCATATTCACATTCCCCATAAAAGTTAAAATAGTCTCAATTAAGTATGACATATATGCCTTATTAATAGGTATTAGTTGTTTAATCCCATGTATCTTCAAAATTTGATTGAGAACAAAATAAATCTTATCATATCATATCAGCACGGTTACACAGTGAATCTTCTAAAATTTAACTGCGTCTGTCAAACAAATAAAAGGTACTAAGATTAACATGTAGAAAAGGGAGCTACACCTCAACAGAATGCAGTAACAGAAACATACGTACTAAATGCAGAAAGGGAACCACAACAAAAAAAAATGCAAAAACATAAAGAAACATGATTGACGATTCCTAGTATTGTTTTATTTGTCAGCAGCTCCCTTCTCATTGAACTCAACTAATCGATAACCTCCGTAGAAGTCTCCCCGTACTCCTCTTTGATAGCACATTTCCCCATTATATCTGTTAAACCTTTCATTTCAGCCGACTCATCTGTTATTGTCATGTTGCCAATCCTCCAAATAGGTTGAGAATATGATTTTATTGCATCCAAATAGTATTTTTTGGCATCAAACGGATGATACAAACTCTCCAGCGTGGTATGTTGTTCCTGTAATTTTTATAACACTCATTAGAACGCATGTTTGAAACCTATACCCATTACGTTATGGAGGAGGTAGTGTATATGCTAACCTCTTCCATTAAATCTTCAACATATAATTGTGCCCAGCAGTTTCTCTTGATGAATGCTTTCGTAACTTCAAAATTCTTGTCCCTATTACCTCCTTCTGTTCCTATCTGCACCTGGAATACAATCTGGCGATGCAGGACCTCGTACAGAACTTTGAACACATGCTGAACTCCGTGCTTCTGTTCCAAATTAGAAGGCCGTCATCAGTTCTCTTACCAGTTTATGTCATTTTTCACCGTAAATTTTATGCCATTTATGAATTTAAATAGCTATACCTGTTTCATTCGCACCAAGTAATCAGCCGAATGTCCCAGCAGTTTTTCCGCTGCAGTTCCTTTTGCTTAGAATATTGCCGATTCCGTCCCATCAGTAACCATCATTGTCAAATGTAGTCTGTCCAAGTGTTGATTAGTATAACAATCTCTTTATGTCGATATTATGTAATGTTCATTTTTTTTAATACAAAACGTATAATAATATTAATATTACACTGGGGTTGAGTTCATGTATTTCAAGCACTCTGGACACATCTTCTTGTGCCTTCTTTCCTCAAATTCCTGGCCGCATTCCAGACAGTACATGCTGCACCAATCATCAGCGAATTGAGTTATTTGCACCAGTATAGTCAATGTTTCGCCTGATTGTAAATATCATATATTGCAAACAATGATATTAATAGATTTTTAAATTTTCTAAAGCTAAAAAATGATCGAAAACATCCCATTGCTCTCGCGTATTGGCATGCACCCTACCACTGTTGCATCGCATGTGTAAGGTGTCCGCTCACTGATTTTGGTAGGCAGTATGCTTAGTATGATTGTGTGTCTTGATTAATTAATGATGTTTAAAACCTACTGGTCAAGGGAGGTTCCGTTCTCAAACCATTTTTAACTATTTCTATTGACTATAGTGGCTTCTGTGTACTTGTGACCAATAAATTAACTCAAACAGGTGGAAAGCCTCGCCATAGAACTAAATGATGATGGTCATTCTGATATTCCTTATGAAAAATATGGAGTTACACCTGGACTAACTCATGTAACACATCACCACAAAATCTGGAAAGGAAAAGGACGTTGGAAATTAGCCGTACTCATACTGGGTAATGATCAACCGGAGTATTCTTACATAGAAAATATATCACATTATAGCAACAATATAAATACAACAATTTTTCGTTAATCAAGTTGAAAATACCACACGTGGTTTCTCAACAGTTATGGTCTTCTCAACCGGTAAATAGATTAGTCGATTAGTTCATACCTCAATTTCGGATTTCATTTTCTTCCTACATAGCATAGCAATTGACATCCTGTGTATTTGTTCATATGTAGAATGGATTGCTTGGTCCCTTTGGATGGTAGTCATGCTACTGTTGTTGTTCGATTCATTGGAGGTTGTTCCTCAACGGTTGCCAGATAATATATTCCAACATAATAAGCTTTCTTGTTAAGACACAACAGCATCCCCTCTTCTAGCAGGGGTTCAAATTTCCAGATGAATTTGTTCTTAACAATTGCATGTAGCAGGTCACCCTGAGATACGATCAGGTAATAATATTATCATTAGTTATTAAAATACCCACAAAAAATATAGAAGGGATTTATCGTTGAAGCTGCATATGCTTACAATACTGTCTAATCTACACATAGTAATGTTATAACTAACCACAGCTTCATACATAATTGAAAGCATTTTTAGGTCCAAAAAAAATTATATTGCAAGACTAAGTTTTTCTGTTAACCAATTTCCCTAGGGTAGAATATACTATGTAGTGTTGTTCATGATATAATATACTATGTAGTGCTCATATGTATGAAAATGATCTGGAATCATATTCACTGTACTACTTACGGTGTCATCCAGCGGGAGCAAATCAAGGCTGGTAACATCATTTGTTCTCATGAAGTCCGATTCATGCCACATCCGAACAACGCGAACTCGGGTCATCAATGGCCCGATTCCATTTTTTTGCTGAAAGTCTTCCAATGTTAGGATTCCCGGAGTCTGTACGGCAGAGGCGGAGGTGGGAAGCACTGTAGTAGACATTATGTAAACCTACAAAACGGCACAAATAAGGTTAGTAACTGAATAAAACATGAGGCGAAAAAAAGAACTCATATTGAAACTGGCTCTGCAAAATTTGCACACCTGAAATCACGGCAGCGGAGAATTTCAAAAGAGGGAAGATGTGGTGTTTGAGCATGATTTGCAAATGAAAATCTGGTGACTTATGTAGGCCGCCGATTTACATTCTTTCAATGCCAGGACAATTAATGGGCAGAAAATAAAACGTCTGTCAAAACATGAATGGGTATTAAAAGCAAAAAAAAAATAAAAACACAAAGGAAGATGGAAGGCCAAATGAACCGATCAATTACTCCGTTTAAAATTAGGAGGCTTGTAACGGCAGATTTAAATGTAAATAACCTGAAACGCACAATAATGAAACAATTCAGGTATAAATTGGCATGGCACATAGCAATTAGGTCTAAAACGGATTTTGAAACATATAAAAAAAATAAGAACATCAAAATTGAGATCATCATGTAGTAAACCCAAAAACCAATTCCTAGTTCTAAAACGGATTTTGAACATGAAAAAATTCACATAGAATTAAAAATACCATCTTCAGGGAATCATAGAAGCAACTAAAAATAATAATTTCTTAAAATTTTATACAAATAACTGACAAAAAATTGAAAGAAAAATTGATCTCTTCATTGACTAACAAAATCATACCTGTAATCTGATTGTTGTTTATCACAGAGCACTTATTCATCTTCCCTGGTAAAGAAATAAAAGACCAAAATCAGGAAAAACTTCCCCAACAGGTATGGGGTATTGGATAAATCAACGGCTGTTATGAACAAAATACATCCTAAAAGGAAATCTGCATGTTCCATGTTTCAATGAAAGGCTAGAAAAATAAACGATGGATCGCCTTTTTTTTCAAAGCGGCGAGAACGATGCTGTGAGAGAAGATGGGATGTGCAGTTGGATGTATCCCTGAATTTTCATTCATAAGATTGGTATGAACGCCACCCTTGCGAGTTGTAGGATGTGGCAAAGAGAACAACAACCATTGATTTATGTTTGTGAGGACCAATACTGATCACCACTAACACTGGCAAACTTAGCCAAACCTTGTGTTTGTACGCTTGATTTCTTGGGAGGTCTTGCAATGAGTATAGCACCCAAGAATTTGCTTTTTATACATGTCATAGGCTCGCAAAAAGTCATGATATCAAATTAGATAATAATAAATTGGATTTGTCATCATATATACATGTTCGACGTGGGTTCATAATTCATGACCGTGAGAGGAACTTTGGCCCAAAAACACAATAAAAGAAGAAGTTTGTACCTCCGTGTCAATTTTGAATGAATTGTAATGTTTGCAGAAAAAATAATGAACATAGTTGGCTTGGCTTTGGATATAGTAAGATTTAATTGTTAGATTCGTTGGGAGGAATTGGTCTTTCATCTGGTGCCCACTACGAACATTTTACAGATTACTCGAGTAACATAAACAGTTAACGATAAAAAGACTATCCAAGATTATTCGTTATTGAACAATTCATTGAATGCAGTAACCATGTTCTACGTTCTACGTGAATTCTACCTATTATCGTACAACTTCGATATAATTTATTACTTAAAAAGAAAAAGAATAAAAATTTATTTATATTTTTAAAAAAGTACCAGAGGGGATTCAGCTTAAAATTAGCATGCATACCAAGTTTCTTAAAAATTGGTGGACTTCTAAGCTTACATCTAAACGCTTATACTTAAATACTTGTGTGTGTCTAATACATGGATCTAATTTGCAGTGGCTGCTCATCGTTTCCTTCATATTATTAACATCTTGAATATTGTCACACAAGAATATGGAAATACCGTTGTTGATGTGGACCCATATATTCTTATGATTTTAAAGTCTGTTAACTAACACCATAGCCATATTATTTTCCGAGAATCTTTTATCGTATTAAGATAATATTTTTTATGAAGATAAACGACGATGTTTCTTGTTTCACCTTATCAAATATCAATTTACTCCAACACCACAATGTTGGTCAAATTTGTTTCTGGTTGCTGACATATTAACCCTATCTTGTCGCTCATTGTATATCTTTATTACCCTATAATTATGTCGTTTCTATTCTCATTTCTACCTTGCGCATCTTTATTTCTTCAAGAGGTCTTGCGATTCCAAGAGCTAATAACCTTTTATATGTTATCAATAGGCAAGAAGCGAGTGTTATGAAATAAGATGCCAACGATATTGTCATCGAAAATACATGCTTGATGGGGATTCATTATTCATGACCGTGGATGGAGGAGCTTTTGGCTTTTGCCTGCATCGCTGCATAGCAATTGTGTCAAAGACAACAGTAAAAAGAAGAAATACTCGTATATCCTTATCCTATGGTAATTTGGAATGAATTCTTAGAAAAATAAACATTAATCATACACTATATAATTTTGAGCTAACTGAGACTTTTTTGAACGGCTGGCAGGGTATAGTTACAAGCAACGCATTATTTCGGTATCCTGGCCATGGATCAGGTTTTGGAGCTCGGACCGATGATAGCGTAGGGCTGCAACAGGACCAAGCCCAGGTAGCACCGAGGCAGAGTGTTTTGTTCTCTTAAAATTGCCATGTCTCGGTAGGGTTAGGGTTTTCCTCCAAGTGGAAATAATAACCCAGAGAAATCCACACACATCCTGTGAGGGTAAAGTACCCGATCACCACGTGTCATCATCTCAAGAGATGATCTCATGATAAGACGATAAGAGAGAAGCACCAAATCATACCACATAAAGTGGTTTAAGACGCCTGTTACAACGTTACATGAATGACGCGTGTAAGGAGTGGTCTAATCTGCTCAGACGGTCAAGTCTAAAAAGGAGGACCGCATTTAGTGAAGGATCAGAAGAGGCGCAAGCGAGTCTATAACACCCTAGAGAGTTCAGACGACCTATACTATAGCCCGAAGATGATACAACACGAAGTAACTCGGAAGGGACGCACGATGGTGCACAAGGAGAGATGTCTCGGAGAGGAACCCAGCATACCATCATGAGGGATAGTATAGAAGATCGCCCGAAGTCTCTAGGAAGAAGACGACAAACTTCGTGTACTCGGCGAGGCCACACCTTCACGAGTCTTATTTATGTATAAATACCAGTCCATGTAACAGGAGATGGACAACTTATGTAATCCCGGATGGTCTTTCTACAGAGAATTCCTGAGGAATATATAGATATATAGGGAGTGAGAAATATAAGAGATATTTGTAACTCCTTCAAGGGTAAGACCTGTAATCATAATAAAGAATACATCTTCTTCCCGTGGACGTAGGTCTTCATGGCCGAACCACGTTACATACTTGTGTCAATCTTTACTTTCTTGTTATTTACTTCTTGTTTGAGAATGAATCTAGCTTGTTAGCAGTTTTTTAGCCTTTATATCTTCTTGGGTGTAGTCATCAGAAAAGATGCTACTAAATTTTGGTGCTAGAAACGGGGAGGTATGAATATATAATCTACCTCCCTAAAACAAATCTATATTGTTTTCATGATTTCTTTAAGAAAAGGTGGATTTCATACCACTGTGTGAAGTTCTATTAAGATTCACGAGTAGATCTCAGACTCATACACGATCTACAAAGATCAGTGAAGTTCTGATGACCCTCGAAATCAGCAGATATACACTCTTTTCTCTTTGTTTCATTAAAATTTTTCATTTTTTAAGATTTCTTATATATTCCTAAAGATACTCAAGAGAGTTGAATATCAGAGGGAAAAAAAAGTCACAAGCACTTCAAAACACCACTCAAGCGATCTCCTCCATGAAAGAGTTGGGAAATATTTGTAGTCAGTAAGCTTCATAAGTGAAAACATCACCTTATGCAAGTTGAAAAGACAAACTTTACTTGATTTTAAAAAGAAAAACTCAAAATAACCCTAGATCTTCTTCTTAGAAACTCAAATCTAAGTTAAAGGGAGAGCTTAATGAGTAAATAATAAGTTTTCAAGCTAAACACTTGCCGAAAACCAAGAGTTCAAAAGACATAGAGATATTTTCCATAAATGAAAGATACTCCGAGGTCATCATGATCTCATCTCCCCGAAGTACGATAAGGTGACGTGTAGAGAGGGGTATTTCTCCCAAGAAGAGAGAAGAATGATACCCTTGTCCCACCACTTTACTCTATGGAAAGGGAGAATATTTTGACATTTTCACATGTCTTTCAAAATTTTATGATAAAAGTCTTTCTGTACAAGAAATGTTCAATCTGAACTACGGCTTAGTAAATGCAAGTGACCTGCAAACTTAGGGTCCCCCCCTTACTGGTAGAAAAGAAAAATTAAAAATAATTTCATATGTTGCAGGGAAGGCCATGATGACGAGACGATCCACTCGAACGAACCCTGGTGATACTGGTGGAGCCCCACCTGAAGGTCTAGACGACATGGATGATAAGATTTTTTTGATTGTGGTTGTAGTAGTTAAGATTCGAACTCTAAGACTTGTAAAGATTACATTTAAAGGTTTAATAAAGTATTAAAAGAGAGAGTTACTGGGACTAGGATTCTACCGCATTCATATCATAGGGATCAATTATTTATTCTCAACAATTATTGCTCAGTAAATAAATAAAACATCGACTCTTGTTTTTCCAAAGTAAATCCTCAAAACATTAGTTATAAATCGTAAGTATGGGACATCAAACATTTAAGCAAGCATGACCCATCTAATAAAATAATAACTAATTAATTCGAATCATAAATCAATTCAAAACAAGTGCAAAAGTCATATAGAAAATAATACAAATTCACCCATGTGTGAAGTTCGGCTTCCTCCGTCGAGCTAGTGTTGGGGTTTAGCTTCTCATGATAAAAACACACTCAAAAAGATAATTCATTGCTCAAATAGTGTTTTTATTACAGAAAACTAATATTACAATGAAACTGTAATGTTGTATTGCCGTTACAGAAGTCACCGTTACAAGAGATGTTTCAAATTCAAAACAAGTGTGCCAAACTGACTGTTACGAGTATTGTTTATAAACGACAATTCTCTGCGACAGTCAGTAGGCGTCAAATGTTATTCTTTTTCTTCTTCTCTGCTGCTCTGCAAACCATCTGTTCTTTTCCCCAACTCTCGATGCCTTCTCTGAGTCATGTATCTCCTATTTAAACCCACAACAACATCAAATCTTCGAGTTAATTACCACATATACTCCATTATTCTTTTTTTATTCTCCTCGGTCTCTCACGGGAATAACTTCCCCTTTAATTCTCTTTCCAAGTCTTCTGGTGGTGTACACGATCCAAACACGTTTGTTACATGACTCTTGGATGAGTTAAACTCTTTTCAGCCACGCGCTAGTTCCAAAAATATCGCAACAGAATATCGAAGATATCTTACTCTGTTTTCCTTCAGTCCACTTTCCTTTCCTTTTTATTCTCCTGCACGAGTTAACTGTGAGAAACGATCATTCAAACAGGTTCCATACACGCTGACAACGCACCAGATATTGAGTTATCTTCACTGCAGCCATGTGAAATCACAGACAAGCCCGTGTAATCTATTCTCCCTGTGTGCTGCAATTCCCAACGATGTATCCTAGCTTAGATGAACCAGACGACTATACCAGCTATGTATAAGCAAAACAGTCCCATACCAATCCACTGGAGTGATTGAATCACTCCAGAAATCTCCAAAATCAAAACCAGCAACTCTCGGGTTTTCAAGCAAAACCCGTAACCCCTTGTTTCACTCAAACTTGATCATACAGCCAAATCTAATCGATTCTAAAGACCATACCATCTCTGTTATGCTGAAACAGAACTTCCCAATCAATTTCAGCCATTGAATCTCACTGGAAGACCTTTAAAATCCGAACCCTAATTCTGCCACCATTTTTCCCGTCATTTTCTGATTTTGAATTTGAGAAGAAGATGTCCTCCCCCTAATCCTGTACGGATGTCCCTTTAGCACTTGCCGTCATGGGGTGCAAATAGTAAAGAAAGTGCCCCTTATAAATTGAGGTGTTCCTTAGTAATTGAGGTGCCCCTTATCCAACATTGAGAATCCGAAAAACACGTTTCCTCCGGGTGCAAAAAACATTTTTTCGAGACGATTCTCCACAAGAGCTTATTCTTCCGAAAACAATTAAAACGAATTTATTAGAGAAATAATGAGTCCAAGCTAATGTATTTATGGGTTAAAATGTGTCGCACTTTCGTGCTTATCAAAGGACAACCCCATGAGCAATATAGAGAAGGTCAAACTGATAACTCTAGCTCTGACCAAGAAGGAAACCCCTTCGAAGGTCAAGATGACATTCATCTAACTCAACCAGGAGGGTTGAATGATTTGCCAAGGCAAATACCAATCCGAGGGTTACAGAAGGAAAATCCTTCTGATTTCGGAGACACCACGATGACTATTGCCACCATCCTGAGGGAACAAAATGCCCAGGATGAAAGAATGGCTAAACTAGAAAGGCAAAACAAGGAGCTAGAACGGAGGAGCCATAGGTTAAAACGAAAACCAAAATAAAAGGCGTCTCACGAAGGGATTCCCGAAGACGAAAATCCTCTTGAGAACTTGCAGGATGACAAGCAAGTCAATGTCCCGAATACCTCGAACGAGGAAATGGAGGAGCAATTCCCTAAGGGGAATAGAAACATCATAAACGAGGACGAATATCCCTCGGAAGTTTCGTATGATGTTGACCCAAAGCATAGACGAGAACGAAGGAAGGAGGACGAACCCAGGAGTCAGAATGTCCCTGAGAATCTCGTGGTCACCAACCCTAGGCGATCCAGATATCGCCACCCCGAAACCTCGTTCCCACCCTAAAGGGAAGAAGGGAGAAAAAAGAAGGTCGAAAGGCGATAGATAAATGATCAATTACAAGCCCGAATTTGCCACCTGGAGGCCATGTGCAAAGAAGCAACAGGAAGGCAAGAAGGCAAAAAACTGGTGGAAGTCGTTCAAGAAGCAGGGCAATCTCCACTATCAAGGAGTCTATTGTCCAAGTCATTTCCAAGGAAATGTTCACTCCCTACATTTGTGACTCCCTTCAATGGGACTGGAGATGCCATAGAATATCTCAGATCCTATAAAATGACGTTAACTCAATGGAACCATTAGGACGTAATAATGTGTAGATTTTTCCCGACAATTCTAAAAGACGAAGCCCTGATGTGGTTCAACAACCTACCCAAGGAGTCTGTCAAATCCTTTGACCATTTATCAGAATTGTTTCTCGAGGCGTATATACATAATAGCCGAGTCAAGCCGGAAATTGATATGTTATTTTCAACTAGCCCGAGGACCAAACGAGCCCCTCAGATACCTCACTAGTAGAAAAGTAACATTTAGTAACAGTTCAAGCTTTCATAAGGTAACAGTTCGTAAATTACCTGTTACTAATATTAAGTTGTTAAATAATGGTAATAGCTTTTATAAGAACTGTTACATAATGTTTTCTAGGTTGTATATTGTAACAGTTTTTATAATAAGTGTTACTATATACCCATGATACTGTAACAGATTTAATATGTTACCATATTTGACATTATCGTGACATTTATTTAGACAAACTGTTACTATATACCCATGATACTGTAACACATTTAATATGTCACCCGTAGTTGAAATTATCGTAACATTTTCTATACCAACCGTTACCATATACCAATGTTATTGTAACAGATTTAATATGTCACTATAGTTGATCTTATCATGACATTTCTATAAAACAACTGTTACTATTTATCTACATAACTAAGTTATCTGGAATCCATTTCAAAAGGATTACCTACCTCTAGACTGACACAAGTGTAATAGGTTTCAATTTTGTTGATTCAATTTTGTGCAGTAGATCTAGCCATCGTTCATGGATGGTTATCTCAGGTTTAATAGAAACTCAAATCTAATAAAAATAATAAACAAGTAGTATGATATATAGAAATCCCACAATATAATGTTTTGTAGGTGGGCGGTGACAACGAAGGTGGTGGTAACGAAGGTTGTGGTGGAGGTCGATAGTTTATTGTTTAATGAGGATAAATATTTTATATGGATAACATTAACCAAAAATAAAGCATGGAATAGTGGTTCAAGAGTTATAGTCAGGTGTAATAGGTCTCAAGGTCGAATCCTGTGAAGAGTAATTTTATAAAATTTATATTTCAAGATCAAGAAGCCCAACTCATGGTTGTGGAATGGTGGCCCGATGGTGGCGGGCATGGTGGTGATGGTTGCAGCGGTACTGGTGTTGGAGGTGGTGGTAGTTTCACTATAAATTTTTACCTTTATGATGTTTTTTATGACAGTTTTCATAAAAACTGTTACAGTTACTCAAACAATAGCAAAAATTTTATGAAAAACAGTTACCGCGGCAATTATTCAGTAACACATATTGAATAAATTGTTACCAAAAACTACTAACAGTGACAATTTTAAAATTTATGAGTCATTTTTCCATAGTCATTCTGTAACAGGTTTTGTAAACTTTCCGTAACAGGGGCTTTAGTAACACCGCAGAAAAAACTAAAACTGTTACAGAAATAATACAATAACAGTTTTTAACTGTTACCGAACATCATTTTTTTACTAGTGCCTGGTGCTCGCTGGAGAAAATTATGTGCCGAGATTGGGAGAGTCCTTGAGACATACGCGATCTTAGGGTTTACAAATAGTTTAAGAAAAACGGACCCTATATTCGTTCGTATGTATGAAACCATGCCACCCAATTTCTGAAAGCTAAGGGAGATTCAGGAGGACTACATAGCCCTGGAAGAACTCCAAGACGGAACCTATGACAAATTGGTAAAAGGAACTAGTAGCGGATCCAATGTGGTAGACCCACATGACCCTCAACCACCAGTCCGAGGAGCCGGACGATCCAATAACGGGTCAACCCACTTCGATAAACATCGAAGCGGAGGATGGAAAGGTCGAGACCAAGCCCATCGAAAGAAAGAGAAGTTTGTGGATCCAATATACACAAAGTTGAATACTTCCATATCTGAAATCTTCAAGAAGATTGAAGGAAAATACAAAATCACTTATCCATGGAATAGGGGGCAACAGCCAGAACGTACGAAAAATAGAATAGACTTTTGTGAATTCCATCAATTCCATAGTCACCCAACAGATTCATTCAGGAGTATATGGCGCAGCCAGCGATCCAACCAGTGGCAGGACCACCCGTACATCGTGTAGAAATACCACGCGAGGCACGATATTTGGGGTGCAATACAATCTCGCACTCGGCAGTCACTATCCCAGATGGAAACACTAGTACAAAAATGGGCTTAGATGACAGTTTAAAACTGTCACCAAAATACATATATGACAGTTTTCAAAAATATTTGGACTGTCACCAAAGGCTCTGTTACGAAAGGTCTATTAGAAACTGTTGCAGAATGGTGACTGTAAGGTAACAGTTTCTTCCTAAAACGGTCATTGTTAACGACTTATGGTATCAGTTTTTTATAGAAAACTGTCATCAAAATCTCTGTTTCTGTAGAGTAACAATTTCTTCTCAATATTGTCATTGTTGACAAGTTACCATAACATTTTTTAATAGAACTATCATCGAAACTGTACAAAGGTAACATTTTTTTAACGAACCTGTCATGGTTGGTGAAATTTCCAAAATAAAACAGTCGCCATATATCATGTTAAAATGTCATCATCCACCCTCATTTATAATGAGCCCATATTACAATTGTTTGGCGATACGCTGAGTGAGATAACTAATCAGAATGACATCAATTATTGAAAGAGTATTTATTGTTTAAATTGATTTAGTTAAGTATTACAGAACTAGAAATTGAAAGACTATTTATTGTTTAAATTGATTTAGTTAACTGGAAACACTTCGCATACTTTAAAAAAAATGATTGACATCATATCTGGGCGAAGACACCAATAACATTAAGTCACCAACGCTTGAACATGGTTTATCCATTCTCTTCATACTTCCAGCTTCATACTTCCAGGGTTTCTTCATCATAGTACTTGAACTTCCTCTGCAAAAAGAATACAAAATAATTACCATTACGTACTTATATTTCAAAAGCAACAAGACAAGATCTTTAATTAAATGGGAGTGCTTATAGAGTCATAAGAACAAGGTGAACATCATTTAACAATTGGATGCTAAATTGCTAATACCCATGTTTTAAGTTAGGGATTACCATTGGGCTTATATGCATACTGTCTGATGATTTTCGAGCTGATAAAAAAGTAAAAGAATCTAATAAAAAAAATGAAAATATCACAAACCTCAAGTGAATTTTTCACATTTTCAATACACCGATTGAACTGTTGTATCTCTCTTGTCAGTAAGGTAATATGCTGCCCACCTAAATTTGGGTTCGTATTAACAAACTACCGAGTGAAGTCACAAATGAATCCGAATACATTAATCAGGCATGAAAACAATGGCTTGCAAAAACCTCATTGACAATAAAGAAATGCAGTCAAACAATATGCTGAAATCCTAATGTGAAGCTCAAATGTGACGTTCCAAGTAGTTCTGCAGGATCCATTCATTACAACCTTTTATCAAACGACTAATATAATAGGATAAAGCTTGGAAGACTAGTATAAACTATGGCCAGAAAATCAAAGGAGGACATATTTAGTTGCAGAACTTGTAGGTGGCCTCGTTAGCCAAGCACATGCTCGTCTATGACATCAGCCTTCTTTAGGCCATTAAAGGATAAAATGCAGGAGTTTTTGCAGGTAACCACGCACTACCAAGCATTTTATTTTAACTCCTAAATTATCTTCGCCGCCAGTACAATTGAATAAAAAACGGATAATCAAACTTAGTAAGAAAAAAAAATTACCTCATGTATTCCACATCTATAATCCAATGACCTAAGAGTTCTCGTTCCATACCCTTACTAGCCATGGAAACCAAAGCCACTCAATACAAAGTTTGTTTCATTGCTTTAATGGAAACTTGTTAACATCACAGTAGTTCCGTTTCTTCTATGCATGAGTTTGGGTCCTTGCATTGTCCCTGCACACTTTCAATGAATAGTCTTTCCAGACTGTTTATCCAATACTAAAGGCATAAAATAGTTATGGAATTCTAAGGCCCTAGAGTATTGAAAACATATAAAGAAGACTAGTCTATACTATTCACTTCTAAAAATACCCAGTAGAAGACGAAAACTGCATATCCAGAAAATCACAAACTTATCAAAAAATTTAACTAAAACTAAATACAGATAAATATAAAATATGGAATTGGCTCAATACACATAAATAAATTTCATTTGTATTGCAGATCTCAGGTGAGACCCAGGGCGCGTAAGTGGGATCAAACAAGTGAAAAGTTATGCATCTAAGAATACAACGGAGGGGGCTGTTAGCAAAGGGTTTGCAGAATGCTGTCATACTAGGAGAGCACTCTGCAAACAACAAGACAGGTCCAAGCAATTTACCAGAATTAAAAGACAGTTTACTGAAACACTGATGGAAAAATTGGTGTGCTTAGTTGAAGTAGTTGGTCTGCAGATACAAAATAAAAAAGTTCGCTCAGATATACTATCACTGTTGGTACTTAATCTAGCTATGCTTATAATCATCAGGAAAATTATACGAAAGAAAATCATAGAGAGTGCTGTAATGTAAATCCTTACCCACTCCAAGCCCATGGTGTCACCACAATGGTTGCAGAAAGTGTGTGACTCCTTAACACCTCTTGGATGAGTTTTTTTTTTTTTTTTCTTGTTGCTGCTTCTCCGAGATGCACATTACCCTGCAAAGATGAAGAAATAGAATTAAGTTAAACATGATTCTGTTTTACCTGTGAGCACATTCAGTACATGTTTTAATTTCAAGTGAAAGTGCTAATCAAGTGGCTTTCCTCTCTTCTGAACATGCTGCAAGCCAAGAGTTGTTTCATATCTCATCTACTATGGTCTGAGTCATCTGACTTTACTGCTCAGCACTTCCATGCTAAAAACACTGAATTTCGAATTTCATAGATCCGCCAATCAACACACCGTGGATGGAGAAAATCTTATGTATCTTAATTGCTTAAATTTTATGTTTGGTATTTTTGGAAATATGATATGTGAAAATAATGATACATATCAGCACCTTATGTGTCCCCCATACCCCCATCAGAAAATGCTCCCATCAAAAATTTTCTCCCGTAGATGACAAAATTGAAATTCTACAACCATCATAACAGTGAACTTATATTCAAAACTAAGACTTCATAAAAAATAGAAATATATATCTACTCCATCCATTACTTTTTAATACCAGTTTCTATAAATAAATATTTCAAAAAAATAGGCCAGTTTCCTAATTGGAAAAGTCAAATGTTATTTTAATTTTCTGGGACCACTTTTCATTTAACTTCTTTTAATGATAAGTGTTATGTGGACCATTTCACTTATTTCTTTTGTTGACAAGTGTCATGGGGATCATTTCACTTCACTTCTTTTATTGACAAGTGTCTAGAGGACCACTTTTAATAAGTAGATCTCTTAAATACTTTAATGTTTTCAAAAAAGAAACTGGTCTATTGAAAAATAACGGAGAGATTAGATAACAAACCAAAACATAAAAAATAAGATAAAGCCCAAATCATAATCACGGAATTTCACTAAAAAAATTAGAAAACTTATACCTAGTAAGAAATCACATTTTCTGAATCTTCTGGACCACCCCCATCAGCTAACTCAGGACACTCCACATTTCCAATTGTAGATCTCACTGACCCAGATGTATTCTGCTTTCCGTATTCATATACTTCGCTTTCAACCTACAAGCATATCACAAAACAAAAGTTAATCAAAAACCACAAATCACAATAGAATCAAAGCATGGGGCAAAATTGAAACATTGATTGAAAATTCGATAGAAATTAGCACCTTGTTCGTAGTCATTGTCGCTCTTCTCTTGAGTAAGTTGAAAACTAAAAGTAGGTTGAAATAAGGTAGCAATTCACCAAGCAAAACAAGAATTAAAAATGCAAAACCGATATTCAGGATTGTGAAAAAGGATGAACTTCACGTTGGAGGTGAAAAGGAAGAAGAGGAAGAGCCAAAATTAAATCCCGAGAGAACTTAAGTCAAAGGTCAATTGCTAAAATCGATGACTAAAATTCCCTAATTTGATTTTTGATTTCCCTGTACAAACCCCCTAATTCTCATCATCTATCAAAAACCCTCAACGCCAATTTTTGGTGCTCAAGAAGTGTGTCCGGAGGATGTGATAGCGAAGGTGGTTAGTTATGCCTCCGGTGGCTAGATCGAGTTAGCAAAGATAGTGGGGAAGAACGGGAGAAGAAGGGAAGGGAAGGAGCGAAGTAGGTTAGGTTAGAAAAACTGGGATCGTGCGATCACTTTAAAACTTTACAAAGCAGTATCTTGACAACTCTTCTGCGGTTATCGCTCCTCTGCGGTTATTGGTATTTGTGGATCCTACGGCATCCATCTCTTTATACACATAAGTTACTACAGCGGTAATTAGAAGAACTGTTATTAATAACTTTTCAATTAGATAACAGTTCTATATAAAAACTCTTATAATATCCAGAAAATAATAATAGTTTTGTAACTGTTATCATACATCATTTCATTGTGATATTTTTCAATAAAAACTGCCACTTGTTGTTGTGTACACATTATAGCAGGTGGCTGACCCACCCCTTGACTTGGTCGATATTAGGATAATCACCCTTTAGGTATAATCATGAATATACACCGCCATGTGTTTAGCTTCTTGAACTTTCTTGTACCGATTTAGTTTTGGTCGAGTACTATAAAAAGGGCATAGCACTGGTACTCCTTGTAAGAAGCAATTGAAAGTAATAACAAAAACGAACTTTCATTTTCTATCTATCTAATCTACTAGTTCTCTGTATACATAGATTCTTTACCAAACGTATGTTAATTAAGTTTAGCCCATTCCCAAGGGGCAGTAGTGCTTATCCATCATTAGTTAACTAGTAGCATATCAACTAGCTACGGAAAATTGCAACACGTTATCAGCACGAATTGCTCGCGACGATGAAATACATGTCTCTACCAAATCGTCAACTCCATTAACACGGAGATACTTGTGAAGTCTACGTTGATGGAAGAGAAAAATATATTCTTTCTCTTTTTTTTACTTCTCTGTTTCATTTAATTAATTGAAACACGATTACAGCCTTGGTTTTGATTTGTTTGTTTTAATTATTTCCGTTTGTATTTGTGGTGGTCAGGAAATCACTTTACTAAACAGGGAGTTAACTGCCAAGGCAAGTGGAAAGCTTACCAACCCCATAAGTGATACCTAAATAAGCCTGTGATGAAAGTAACGTGATTATATTTAAGAACCAAACGGGAATAATTTTTGGTAAGTATAAGCGGGGTCACAGGTAAGAAAGGAAATGGTGAGAATTGAAATTTGTCGAAATTTAACAATTCTCTTTCTATTTATTGTGGTACTAACGGCTAATACCAGTTAACGGTTGAGCGAGAAATTGTCTCCTCTTTGGGGATATCATAAATTTGATTTTCTCGGCTTTAATAATCTCCAGAAATTTGAAATAATTCCACCAGAAGCTGGAATATTGTGTGGCATCGTATGGGTACAAAAGACTCGCTCCGCTAGCCGGTCGGTCCCAGAAGTGACCCGTTACAAAGTGCTATCCGGTTTCTATCAGCGGTCCCTGAAGTGACCTGCGACTGATATTGAGGAATTTTCCTATAAAGCGTGTATCCATTTGTACACTTGTAAATTAATATTCCGTCGACCTCCGAGGAACGAAAATGGAAATTCATTATGTTGGTACCATATTTTTACTTATGTTATCTTTGTTTTGAGTTTTATTTATTTTATTTTCTTGTTTTGTAAGTAATGGATTCCAGAAGCAATCCATGAGATGTTGTCGACTCCAGAAGTAGTCCAACATATATTTTGTGTCTTCCTGTAATAATCCATAAAATAGACTCCAGAAGTGGTCTATCGAAATAGTTGGATTCCAGGAATCTACAAATTTTTGGGTTCCCGAAGTAGCCCATGGTTGCGTAATGATTTATTAATGTTTGTCTCTCGTCTATCTGTGACAACATATATGTATTCCTGAAGTAATCTATCCATTTTAAATAGACGATAGAGATATCTGTCTCAGAAACCGGAACAACAGACACGATTTTTCAAACTACCAATAATTTTACAACCTTGAAGAGGTTTGATTTTTGGGAATGTAAAACATCATTTCAGTTTCAAATAATATGATAGACGGCTCCGGAAGAGCGTGTATCATTTTGGTAGTATAACAACCATCATTATTGACGCCTTATATTATTCAGGATTCCTGAAGAATATGTTGAGTTTTTGAGAATATTTGGCTTTACCACCTTGAAATGATAAATGAGCATTTTTATGGAGTATTTTGTTACTTCATTTGTTTTTGTGCTAGAAGCACGTTTACAGAAGCTTGAGGCTATCTCTTTTACGGGGTGTGCATGTGAAATTCTATAAGTAGAATCTCACATTGTCATTAGCCAGAAGTCTGATGACTTTGATTTTTCATGCTCAGGCATGGTCAGTACGGACACCAAAGTTCTACCAAGATGAGTAGACAATACAAAATGCTCATAGACATCCTTTATAAAACCATAAGCTTCTGCCAGTAAATAAGGATGTAAATTGTATTGCTTGTTCCCTGAGATATTTTTCTATTTAAGTGGCATAAAGATAAGCATTACGGTAACCCGTTGAATCACCAACATTTCTGCATAGGATTTGGTGACATTTGTAGGACTTATTCACCCTACACTATGAACAAGTTTTCAATACTTTGTGGTATTGATAGATACACCTGGTCAACTGAGTAAACTTTGAGATATCATCTTTATATAATACCTTTAATAGAGGCCTTGCACCGTTGAATGGTATCTTTCATATTAACAAGTAATGCCATATTTGCCGAACTGTTTGTGCAAATCTTGTGGTTGCTTATCTATTTTTGGAAGCAACCTTACATTTCAAATTTACGTGTTTGTTCTTTGTTTAAGAATCTTTAGTTTATTGCTCGACCAACTATTTACCATATATATTGGCTTGGGAAGCAACCTTACATTTCAAATTTACGTGTTTGGCCCATGGCGTCACATAACAATATATATGTTGGTTTCAGTTCATAAGACATTCAAAACCCTACAGTGGTAATGTCTTATTGAATATGAGACTGTATTCCCGCCGTTAGGGGGAGGAAGTAAGCCGTTGCGTGGAACGGCGTGAAATGTCTCATTTCTTATCGGTCCTGCAGTTGTTTTTGGGTAGTTCTGTTTAGTTTAATTAAAACCCAAAAACTATCATGAGAAAATTGCCTTTGAAAATCAGACAATTATGGAACCAGAAGTTTCCAGCAATGAGATAGTAATATTTCCGCCATGATGAGGAAGACAAAGATGCCACCATAAGTTGGCATGACAACCTGCCACCAGAAGTTGGCGTGACCAAGGTTGATAACCTTTAAGGTTCTTCTACTTTAATCAGGGGGAAAAAAGTCACTATAAGAGGACGGTGTTGATAACCTAAAAAGGTTCTCCCGTCTTAACCAAGGGGAGAAAGACTGCCACTTGAAGATGGCAAGCATTATGTAGACAAATTTAAGGCTTTCCTTTAAAGTCATGGATATGACAGGCATCACCTAAAGGTTGCAGTAAGAAGTCGACAATTAAATAGGTTATCTAATCAAGTTTTTATCCTGATCAAAGAAAGTTTGGCTGCCACTAGAATTGGCATGAAATATCTCATTTGTTTTCTCACACCAAGATATTGGACGCAATTGAGGTGTTGGAGATTACTCGTGATTAAAATAAATAACTGCAGTAGCTCCGGGAAATTATTGTTCGTCACTTGCTTGAGAATGTAGACACAAGAAGTTGTTACAGCAGGTAAATCATGCATCTCGCAGTGACCAAGTCGTGTGTTAAGACACGTTTGAGGCACATATGACTGCCTCATATATGCCTTGTAAAATATATTTTGATCACTCTTATAATATGTAGTGTTCTTGAAGAGACTACAAATAGTGTTCCTGGAGACTATCAGAATATGATCCACACTCTCTAAGTATATACCTCATTAAAGATGAGGGATGATAATGCCCATGAAGTGGCGCTGGTACCAGTCTGTGAAAATTTTAAGTATGCATGCATTAGAGAAATGTGTGGGATCTATATAGTTGTCGATTATATATTTACAATGGTGGTTATGTACCCCTCTACAGAAGAACATCGACATTGTGATTGGTAGGCATATGACATGTTCCCCTCAAACTAAGGTAGAGGATGGAATCTCTCGAAAAAGCGCAATTAATGTTTGGATCTGACTCACACTGTAAAATCATAAGACCTGAATATTACAGGTTGGTGTTTGAGATGAAGCGCAGAGAGAGTAATATAATCGCTCAAGGTGCGATTTAAGGGTTTTTCCTGCTGAACCCCCAGGATTGGTTCTGTAAAACCAAAGGTATTCTCCTAATATAGATGCACTTTAGCGTGGTAGTCCCTTAAGGACTCATATTACATCTTGTTGGTAAATGTAATGAATCCCTGAAGGAATCGAGTTTCTGACTCAGGCAACCACCGGACTTTGTGAACTACGTCGTTATCACCACCTGGGAGAAATTTATGAACAATCCTTGTGTATTTTATGTTCTTGGTATAAGGTTAAAATCCGTATGAAGTAATGACATCATATTTGGCTTCTTGAAAAACCCTTAATAGTGCTAAAATCCACGCTTAAACTGAATTGTCAAATCTCGACGAGATTGAAATATTTCTCGGCCTGAAGATCGAGAACATGCTAGCTTAAAGTTTTTCTATGCACTAGAGTACCCAGTTTTGATACTTGTAATGCTTGTTGCACTGCTAATTAACACTTTTAATATGGGATCCCTTAGAATGGAACATGATCGATCTGTCTGTTACGTACGCAGATATATTACTTTATGGTCTAGAAGTACCATGTAAGAATATAATGCATGCATTATCTTGTTGTTGTTCTAACTTTTGTTTTGCAGGTTACACTTTTAGAGGCTGAAATTGATTCTACGGTATTTATGAGTTTACAAAAAGCCTTTCATTGTTATTTCTAAAGCGGCAAACTAAACTTGGTGTACAACGGATGGAGGATCTAAATGCGAGGTGTACATTGTTAGTGGTGCACTTGGCGCAATACCTGCAGTCAATCCTCCATAAACTGCAAATGGTAAAGAAGTTTTGTGAAGACAATATAATATTTGCATCACCAACCGCTTTAAAAAATCATGCTTCAGGGGGAGTAAACTTGTAGAATCATTGGTTGGACTTAAATGCGCTGTACTCTTTTCCCTTCGCCAAGGTTTTGTCCCGATGGGTTTTCCTTGTCAAGGTTTTAACGAGGAAGCATATGTGTGTTCAGCACCGTTATCGGACGACGTCCGTTGTACTCTTTTCCTTTGGTATGGTTTTGTCCCACGTGGTTTTCCAGACGAGGTTTTTAACGAGGAAACATTAACACCGACGTCAGCATTATTATGAACTTTGGGCACTCAAGTTTTTCCCCAAGTGGTTTTCCTGGTGCGGGCGTTCAGGTTTTGTCCCAAGTGGTTTTCCTGACGCAGTTTTGTCAAACAAAAACTTTGTGGCGGAGACCACTTCATTCTAAGCTCAGGTTTTGTCCTAAATGGTTTTCCTGACGCAATTTTGACGGAGGAGGTATTTCATGGCAGTGACCAACCTCACTCTAAGCTCAGGTTTTTCCCAAGTTGTTTTCCTGATACAGTTTTTACTAAAGAGGGAATTCACGACAGCGACCAACCCAATTTTTCAGCCTCAAGTGTTCGGTTTTTGTCCCAAGTGGTTTTTACGACGCAACACTGATAAAGGGAGAAAAGTTACGGCGATCAACACCATTTTGAAGCCACCAAGACCTCATTCCAGTTAAATTTTTCTGGCAAAATTTTAACGAGACAGCGTTTTTTAATCGGTGGTCATCCAAGGGGGAGTGTTGTGTACACATTATAGCAGGTGGCTGACCCACTCCTTGACTTGGTCGATATTAGGATAAACATCCTTTAGGGATAATCATATGAATATACACCGCCATGTGTTCAGCTTCTTGAACTTTCTTGTACCGATTTAATTTTGGTCGAGTACTATAAAATGGACATAGCACTGGTACTCCTTGTAAGAAGCAATTGAAAGTAATAAAAAAAACGAACTTCCATTTTCTATCTATCTAATCTACTAGTTCTCTGTATACATAGATTCTTTACCAAACGTATGTTAATTAAGTTTAGCCCATTCCCAAGGGGAAATAGTGCTTATCCATCATTAGTTAACTAGTAGCATATCAACTAGCTACGGAAAATTGCAACACCACTGTATTACTATTAAGTATTAGTTGTAAAACTGTCATGTTTGTATCTCACCATTAGTGTGAGTTTAACAAGAAACTGTTACCTATATCACCCAATCAAAATTCTTTGATGACAGTTCACTAGCGAACTGTCATTGTCTTAACTTTTGAACTGTCACCAAAGCCTATATTTGTACTAGTGAAACATCACAGGGTGAATCCACAAACGCAACTTCCAAGGAGAAGAAGTTTTCAGCGTATCCAAAGAACCTCCCATGGAGGATTGGATGAAAATCCACATAACATTTTCAGCTTCAGAGGCACCAGATAATGGACGAAATCACAATGACCCATTAGTGGTCACGATGACCATTGCACTCCCCGAACCCGAAGGAGTAGATGAAAAACTTAAGGGATTGCCATGGGCAATGCCCAAAGTATTACTAGACGGAGGGAGTTCTATTGAAATTCTATTTTATGAAACATTCAAACAGATGGTCCTAAGAGATGAGTGCTTAATACCATCCACCTACAACATATTTGGGTTCAATGGCTCATCTACCCGCGCCCAAGAGGAGAAATAACCCTCAAAATCCGTATAGGAGCAATCCTTACGCTCACCACATTCTGTGTAGTGGACGTAATTTCGCCTTACACTGCCATCATCGGGCGATCCTGGATCCATGGGATCAAAGGATTCTCCTCGACATATCATCAGAAACTAAGGTTTCCCACACCAAGTGGAATCGCCGAAATCAAAGGAGATTCGGACGAGGCTAAACTGTTACAATATGGACGTGCAAAATGGTGAACAACGGGTGAACTCGTCAAAAACCAAGAAAGACAAGGCGAGAGGCAAAGAGAATGCAAATGTCTACATGACGAGCACAAATGATGTATCAGCAAAACCCTTATGATGGGGAGGGAAGATCGGACCCTCCTATCGCAGAAGGTAACATCGGGCGACTCATTGACGTGGCGCCTAGTTTAGAACTACTGTCACTAATGGATAGCTACTCTGGGTACAAGCATATCCTCCTTGAGAACATAACTAGGGGCAGCACCTCACAAGGTCCCCTAGACAAAGGTAAAATGCTTGAACCTGGAAGTGAAGCAACAAAGGTGAACGGAAAATTACCTACACCTTCAGTAAATGAAAAGACGGACCAAAAGATTTTCGTCTATTTATCTGCCACCAATATAACTATTGGCGCAATGATGACCCAAACCAAGGAAAATACGGAAAGGTGGGTCCGTTCCATAAACAGAACTCTGAAATCAACAGAAAAGAACTACTCGAAAAAAAGAGAAAATCATACTATCACTAGTGTATGCCACGCAGAAGTGGCGGAATTACTTCCAAAAGCACATTGTGACTGTCATCACCAGAAATATGACGGAATTCATACATAACCATACTGACGACACCAAAAGGGTATCCAGATGGAGGGTCCAAATAGGACAACATGGAATCAAGTACCAACCCTGGCTAAGACTACTAGGAGACAAAACAACATTCTCTCATAAGAAGGACGAAGAAAAATATCCGGAAGAGAAAACAGGAGGTTCGGACGTCCTATAAATCTAGGACCTGCCCTCTATCCTTGGTCATATATCAAAGAACGAAACGGCCTCGAGGTAATCTTGCAAAATGATGACAAAAATATAGAATCTCGAATGGCCAGAGTTAACTACTACACTGCATGGAGACAAGTCTCTGAATTACAACTCGTTGGCAAAATTAAGACAAAACAACCAGCACATGACAAGCGGAAAACTCCCTTGGCCCACACAAACGCGATCCCAATAGATAAATTGAGGGATCGTGAGGAGATCCTATCCCAAGAAGGTTCGGACGCATGTAACACTGAACGAGCAGGCCGACAACTGGCAGCTCAGGTGAAAAATGAACTCGTCAAGAGCGAGACGGTTCGGGGGATACCCCGCCAGAATAAGAGTGACTCAAACTGAGTCATCTCACAAAACAATAATAGTGGGGCATGAAAGTTGCTCCAACCAGATGGCAGATAACAAAAACATCTTTTTGGAATATCAAAATGCCAAACAAGCACACAATGCTTGAACAGTCTCTCAGAAGGTTATATTTTGAAAAATGGGTTTTATCCCTACTTGTAACTAAGGTTATGAACCTTGCCCAAATGTACTAAGGGTTCACAGAAACCCTCTTTTGAAGATAATAAAAATTACGACTTTTGTTATTATTTTGTCTAAGGCGTCTCTTTTAGTTTATTATTAAACATCTACGTCCTTATTACACATGCATTCGTGCACGAAAAACACGAAGCCCGTCAAAAACATGGCACGGTGTTAGCCACACATTCCATTCTACAAGGAATGATGCGGGTCCAACACCCAAGTTGCCCCAGACGAAAATAGACCTAAGGCAATGTCATTTCGTTCATTGAACCAGATGAAGCGGGGACACCCTAAGCTACCTAAAAAGAAAAAATACCTAAGGTAATGCTATCACGATCATGAAATCGGATGATGTCCTAGCATAGCGGGAAATATCCAGAATTGAGCAACCTCCCTATGGCTAAGGAGAGAAACACTCAATTGAGGTATTAAAAATCTCCAAAGACTAATGAAAGCAAACAGAGCAGTGTAACCTAAAAGGAGCACTATTAAAATATTTACCAAAAAAAGGGGTAAGACCAAATACAGGAAGGAAGCTACGCTATACCGTAAGAGATGACCCATCCAATTAAGGAACTGATCACTCCTTGGCTCGGCCACCCATGGTTGGAACTGAAGTAAAAGCGAAACTTCCCTTCAGACCTAAGAAGGTATTGGTCGGATAATATGAGTAAGAAAAATTCTACTTATAAACACCAGGTTCAACAAAAAGTACCATTGCCTCCAACACATGAGGACTTACTAAAACATTCACAGAAATGTCAAATAAAAGAAAAAGTTGGTCAGCCGACCTGCTGAATAAAACCTGAACAAGTTAAGCACCATCCCCTAAATGGCGCAATGAAAGAACATTGTTTCTATAAAAAACACCTCGGACACAACACGAGGGATAAGCATAACAAAATACGAAAAGATAACGGCAAGCTAAGGCCAACACGGGCTCGCACGAAGTTAAGCCTGCCCATCACCAGGAGCTTCACGATCTGTAACCATCCGATCTTCGCCTTCAGCAACGTTAGGTGCAACTTGCTCGGCCTCGGGTTGGACAGCTAAAGGTTGAACACCAGCGGCAGCATTCGCTGCAGCAACCCTTTGGCGCTCGTGAAGAACAACAGCCTTGCAAGCATTGGTCATCATAACCTTATACTCTGCATGAAGATTGCTCAACTTCTGATTTTTGTCAGGACGTTCAGTCTCCAGTTCTTGCTCATGGTTACTGACCAGAGAGTTGAGCTCCTCATCAAGGTTCTGCCTTGCCATCCTCATCTCCTCCAAGTGCTCCTCCAGCTCTGTATTGCGCTTACGAGCCACTGAAAGAAACATGGAGCAAGGAAGTGAGACACATGGAAACACGTAAGAATCACACGCGTGAAAAACTACTAGCAAATTAACCTTCATGCTCAGTTAACACAAAAGCTAAGGTCTGCTCTAATCGAGATTTCTGACTATCTATGTCAATAATCCGTGCCTCAATAGGCATAATAGCAACATCACCCTGTGGACATGATAACATATGCTCATCACGTTCTCTCTCAAGACGCACGAACTCTCGCTTGAGACGAGCAAGCTCCTCCCTGTCCTCACTAGCCTGAGCCAATCGGGGAAGATGATCGGACTGCTTTTCAATAAGCTCATCTTTCTGTGCCCGAAGCAACTTTACGAGATCAGCACGATCAACAACCACTTTCTTGGCATTTTCTAACATCGCACGAAGCTCGACGATGCGATCTCGATGAACATTTGTATCTACCTGGAGTTGTGCATTTTCCTTTTCCAAGGAATCAATCTTACACTGACGAGCACTTGCATCAAGTCTCAGATCGCATAATACCCTAGCATGCTTACGAGCATTAATTTCTATCTTCTCCTCCAAATGTTTGACGGTGGCTATTCAATGGAAGGACTCATTCAGAACTCTAACACCTAATACGGAGCAATAAGAAGTTGGGCAAGGAAAAACAAACATACCTTCTAACTCCTTCCTATCCTGACGAAAGGAAAAGGATTCTTGTTGGGCTAAATCCAGAGCACGACGCAGATTCTGGTTCTCATGGTCCAAGGCCCTTGCTTGTCTCCTGGCAGTACGAGCCTCGACAAGCATGCCAATCCTCAAATTGTTGCTCTAGTAAAAAGACAACGAATACCAATGAGAAAAAATTATAACTCATAGACTACAAGGATAGTCAAAGTAAAATACTTACCCCAGCAACAAATCGATGTTGAGCGGACTTTGATAGAGAGGTTAGAAGACGAGCTTGCTCTTCCTCACTCATCCTAGCATACTCGTCCGAAAACATAAGGGACATTTCTTCGGACCACCAATCCACGGTGGAGGGACCAGCACTTGAAGATGCCCCTGGAGCAGAAGGAAAACCACCGGCGAAACCGCTTCGCACACCAGGAGCAATATTGCTCGCTCGAACATTCGCTTCGGGAAGAAAACCAGTGCCAGCGAGATGACTCGCCTGGGACAGTGACACACCCGAAGTAGAATGAGTAACACTCGGATTGGTTGGACACTCAAACAGAGGATTATCAAGGTCATCAAAAAATCCACCAGCAAGATCAATAACTTCATTTTCACCAAACAAGGCGCCAATATACATCTCCAGTGCATGCTCTGCCATCGATGCGGTAGTAGGAGAAATGGAGGCACTAGAACCATCTGTAACCCTCCTCCTTTGCAAAAAAGATGTCATCATATGCTAAGGCATAAAACAGGGGCAAGGTATATACATAAACGACAAAGTTTATTAAGTATTTTATACCTTAACATCATCAATACCTCGAGCAGATGATGGGGGCGTCTTCGAGAAATGACCCACCCAAGCTCCTAAGGCCTGTAAACCGGCAGATGGCGGTGTATCTCAGGAAGTCCGGGAAGAGCATTTCCAATCTCGTCCCAACCAAATATGTAGGGACCCACAACTCGGATAGGAGCAACAAGCCATTTAGTATCATGAGTCTTACGAAGCGAAAGCTGTGTAGGCTCGGGAGGATCCAAATCAGTCATAAGGCGAGGACCTCGGATAGCTTTCCGAGTCCTAGAGATCCCCACTCCGAAGACATCATAGGTATCCGATTGCTGCAATAGTTCTCCACGAAAAAGTCGGAGGTATACAAATCCCGCTGCTCAGGAACGAACTGATTCAATTTGTACTCAGTAATCTTACCTTGACTTCCATGAGAACACTCTCGGGCGATTCGGTAAAAATTACCATTGGGATGATATATGGCTCGTTGAGGGTCAAGCTTATACAGAATCTCGTACTGAAAAGAATCTAGTGGACAATACAGAGGAAGACGAAGGCCGACATCAAGTTTTCCAACGACAACAATGATCTCATTAGGACCACAAGGGTTATCCTCAAACAGTTTCTTAGAAAGAACACCAAACTGACCTTCTGGAGTAGTAAAGGATATTAGAAATATCTGAAGACGATGTCTGGCTCGAACCGAATCCAAAATGGCTTCGTCGGAGACACCGTAGGAACGGTCGGAGCCCTGAGTTCCCATCAGATTTTTCCTAGTATTCCTAAAAAGCAAACAGAAGGCAAAAATCAGAATACCAATAGAAGTAAACTAACCAAAAACAACATTAGTGATTCACAAATAAACTTCACATACGAACAACAATGGCGGAAACCAACAAAGAACAAACATTGTTCACAAAAAACGGCGTAAACCACCGACGAAAGCGAAAAACAATAAAGAGGAGAGAACATACCGTCTTCGAGATGGAGAATTCCTCCCAGACATAATGAACCTTTTTATAAGAGACAGGAAGTTAAGGAGAAACATCAAAAGAACAAAAACGGTTCTGAACTCTGAAAACAAAAAGTAAATACATCTTTCTCGTACCCCAAAATATTTTATAGGGGACCAATGGATAATTAACCGGCGCCTCAGACCCAGCCGGTAAAAACCGCATTAAAACGCAGACGTGGCGAAAAAGGTGGGACAGTTACGAAGTTTTCTTCCCATCATGCCCTTGGCATGTTGCAAATAAAATGAGCAAAATGTGAGGGTAAAGTACCCGATCTCCACGTGTCATCATCTCAAGAGATGATCTCATGATGAGACGATAAGAGAGAAGCACCAAATCATACCACATAAAATGGTTCGTCTGAATCAAGACGCATGCTACAACGTTACATGAATGATGCGTGTAAGGAGTGGTTTAATCTGCTCAGACGGTCAAGTCTAAAAAGGAGGACCGCATTTAATGAAAGATCATAAGAAGCGCAAGCGAGTCTATAACACCCTAGATAGTTCAGAAGACCTATACTATAGCACGAAGATGATACATCACGAAGTTACTCGGAAGGGCCGCACGATGGTGCACAAGGCGAGATGTCTCGAAGAGGAACCCATCATACCATCACGAGGGATAGTATAGAAGATCGCCCGAAGTCTCTAGGAAGAAGACGACAAACTCCGTGTACTCGGCGAGGCCACACCTTCACGAGTCTTATTTATCTATAAATACCAGTCCATGTAACAGGAGATAGACAACTTATGTAATCCCGGATGGTCTTTCTACAGAGAATTCATGAGGAATATCTAGATAGAGAGGGAGTGAGAAATCTAAGAGATATTTGTAACTCCTTCAAGGGTAAGACCTGTAATCATAATAAAGAATACATCTTCTTCCTGTGGACGTAGGTCTTCATGGCCGAACCACGTTACATACTTGTGTCAATCTTTACTTTCTTGATATTTACTTTTTGTTTGTGAATGAATCTAGCTTGTTAGTAGTTTTTTAGTCTTTAGATCTTCTTGGGTGTAGTCATCAGAAAAGATGCTACTACACATCAAAAACTGGTTTGGAAAATGGCCATGGTTGGTAATGTTGGTGACTCTTCCAAAGGATCTGAAATTAGTCTTGATCTCGCCAAATTTGTCGTTGATGAATACAACAAGAAAGAGAATGCGGTTTTGGAATTTATAAGCGCAGTGAAAACCAAAGACAGGTGGTTGCCAGTGTTGTGCATTATTTGATACTTGAAGTAATTGATGCTTGGAAGAAGAAATTTTACGAAGCCAAAGTGTGGGTGAAGCCATGGATGGATTTCAAGGAGTTGAAGGAATTTAAGCATTCCGATCATGAATCTTCTTCTGCATGCTCCTCTACTCCTTCCGATCTCGGGGTTAAACCAGAGGAGGGAAATGCACCAGAATTGCAAACAGTACCAGCAGATGATCCCACAGTTAAAGATACAGCGAATCATGCCGTGGAGAGTATCAACCCGAGATCGAATTCGTTAACTCTAACCCAAAGGATCGAAAGGTGGTAGCTTGTGGTTTAATATCTATAAAGAGCTTGAAGATTTTAATAAAAGTATTAGATTCTAGATTGGAGCGGGTAAGGAAACTAGATTTTGGGAAGATTCTTGGCTTGGTGAAGGAAGATTATGTGATATGTTTCCTTTGGCGTATGAAGCTTCAAGGACCAAGGAGTTAGTGGTGTCTAGTATGTACGACGTTAGGGAAGATGGTGTAAGGTGGACGTTTATGTCTAGGCAAAGATACTCTCAAACCATTTCAAGTGAAGTGTTATCAATATCAAATCTTCTTTCTTCCATCTCTATTCAAGAAGGAGTTATGGATACCCGAATTCGGGTCGGTAGTGACCATACAGTAAAGGATGGAATTAAAGTCAACGACGATCAAGGTGAGCCGGATTATCCATCCAATATTGTTTGGAGTAATGATTACCCTTACAAAATCAACTTCTTTATTTGGCTTCTTTCTCAGGATCGAGTAATGACGACGGATAAACTTTTACGAAGAGGTATGGATGTCTCTAGTGTATGTCGTTTTTGTGAGGAAGACGATAAATCAAGTATGCATTTGTTTTATGGTTGATGGAGAATTCAAAGAATATGAGACTATTTTGTTGAAGGGTGTCAATTTGGATGGTCATATGACCCTAATGTCATTACATCTATGAAGACTTGGAAGTTTAATTGGGGAGACGAAAGACTTAGTCGAATATGGAATAACATCCCGGTTGCTATATGGTGGTGTATATGGAAAGAACGAAATGCAAGATCCTTCGAAAACAAAAAGAAACTTTGGCAAGCCTCATTAGAGATATCAAATTGCAAGCGTTTTTTTGGGGCCGAATCAAGTACAAAAATGTTGGGGCTTACGGCAAATATGGTGATTTCTTTATGTGATTCATTATACCGGCCTCCGTTATAAAAAAAAATTTGTGGTTTTTATTTGGGTAGCCTTTCCCCTTTCGGTTCTCCTTTTTTTGTTCGGTTGTAATCATTGGGTTAAGGTACCCCTTAAGTGCCTTTTTTCAATGAAATTTCTATTTGACCGATCAAAAAAAACATAAACTTCTCGGAATTCTTGTTGCTAAGGATGAGGTAATTGAAGACGCGGTCAAGTTCCATATTCTTTGAAAGGTAAAGTGGGGAAGCCAGGAAGAGAAGTACAAGGTTGAAGTACACAAAAATGTCGAGGGTAGATTACTATTGAAGGACATGACTTTTCATTAAACTGACACGAACCTGACTCTGCTAGTTACTTGTTTTGAATAGGAATTGTCTGCTGCTTGCAAAATCGACTACTTTTTTTTTGAAGCATGCATTTATTAAAGAAAATATTAAGTTACAATTTGACGGATATGTGGTACCCACATAGTCATGGTAGATAATACACAAGAGTAGGTGCCCAAAGCATGCACCCATGCAATTTATTGTTGCTTTATTTTTAGCGGCCATGCTTGGCTTTGGTGTTTGTTTCTTTGATTTATTTATGCAATTGTATTATTTATTTATTTATGAAGCATGAATTATATTAACAAATTAGAGGTACCCTCGTTTTATTGTTTTAACGTCAGAATTGTCGATTTTCTTATTTTTGATCAAGTGTTATGATGGACTCTAAGAGCAAGGGGTATGTGATGAGTGTTAAAAACACTCTTTTACTATCAAAATCAACGAGACACCAGCTTAATAAGTGTTTTTGTGACCATGAGAAGCTAATTTAACATACTAAGCGGCTGATGTTTATCCGTTTAGAGCTGAACATATGCCTCCTGTGTCCTTTTTCTTTTCTTAATAATTTCAGCCGCTCAAGGTATTTTTTCCAAGCGGTTGAAAATCATCCGCTTAGTGTCTACTGTCTCCCACTCTTTCGATCCAATCAGTATATCAATGATTATTGAGGTACGAGTAAGTGTTCTCATCATTACATAGTAGCATCTAATTTGGTACTCTTTGATCAAATTCATTCATATTAAATGAGAACCCTCATTCCATTACCCTTGTCCTAAATTACAAAGAACATGAAAAATTTGTATTAAATCTAGTCCAATAGTTTCAAGTTGGATTCTAAATATATTTTCTCCAAGCCATCTTCCAAATTCCATGAATCATTAATATATAATTTGGAATCCAATGTCCAAGTCTTTAACAGTCAACCTGATAATTTCTTAAAAAGGTAAAAAATTGTTGAAGTAAAAAAGAGTCTGGTCACCATTTAATTTAGGGAGTTGTATAATGAGGATCGACATTCTAGACATGAAGGGTCATGGGGTCAATAATTAACTAATCAACCAATCAAGAGAATGTGTTTTTTTTTTTTTTTTTTTTGACAAAGGAAAAATTCATTGAAAAAACGATTCTAATCACCAAAAAAGTGACTAGAATATGTCAAATATACACTCTTTAAAGTAGTGTGCAGGTAACTGAACTCGGTTAGAAATTATTGGGGTTATACAATTTCACAATGACGTGTACCGTAACTGAATTTGTTTCCCTTGACGGCCAACCTTATGGTACTTGGAGGATCTAAGCTTGCTGTCAGTAGAGCAACAAAAGGTGCCCCATATTTGGAGTCTTGGAGACCTGAATGCATTTTCCTCTATACCGGGAAAAGAAAAAGAAAGCCCAACTGAATGCCCATAACCCATTAGCTTCACGATCGTCCTACTTCATCCCTGAATTTATTGTTGCCTGTACGTGTCAACACCCCATTATTGCAGAAACATACTACTCTCCTCTGCATGTTTGCCACATTGAAACTCCTATACGTGGACTACTAAAAAATACAAACTCCACCAACTTTCATTCCAAACCATGGTTAACTCAAAGCACCACCACTATTCACGACCAAACACTATATATGGGGAAGCAGAGACCATCTCAAATCATTACCTAAACAACAATGATGTTAAGAGAAGCAGCAGCAAATCAAACAATCCCAACCATTCAAATCCCTCAAAACTGGTCTCACTATCTCGATAACCCAACAACGGCTCAGATGATCTTATCTCATCATCTCCCTGTAAGTGGCATTCCTTCTTCTTCTACTACTAGTTCACTATCTGAAGTTCTGTTAACGGCGTTAAACCGTTACAACAAACTAAACGTTACCGATACAAACACAACCGATATATCTGGTGGTGGTGGTGGTGGTTGTGTAACGGTATATCCCCATGATTATTACTGTGATGAATTTCGGATGTACGATTTTAAAGTGAGACGGTGTACGCGTGCCGATCAGCACGAGTGGGTTGATTGTCCGTACGTTCATCCTGATGAGAAGGCACGGAGGCGGGACCCGGTCAGGTATAACTACAGTGCTACGGGGTGTACTGAATTTCGTAAGGGGAGTTGTAAAAAAGGTGACGCGTGTGAATACGCTCACGGCGTATTTGAGTCTTGGTTACACCCGGATCGCTATCGGACTCAGGCTTGTAAAGATGGGATTGATTGCCGGAGGAAGATTTGTTTCTTTGCTCACACGGTGGAACAACTCCGAGTTGTATCAACTCAGAGGAACGCGCCTATGTTGACCGAGTCTCCACGGTCTTCCTACGATGGCTCGCCTATTCGAAACGGCTTAGAGTCTTATTTCATGAAGGTCTCAGCTGCTGCGGCGGCGTCCCCGACTTCAACATTGATGATGCATTCTTCGCAATCAGCACCTATGTCGCCGATGTCACCCGTTTCTGGTTATTGTTCACCATTTCGTGAGTCACCTCGGCGATCCCTGTTCAAGAACTTGCCATCAACTCCGAATCGGTCTGTGGCTCGTAGTTCCGATTTCTGGGATTTGGAAAGACCTTCTTTTGAAGAGGAGCAAATGATGCAAAGGGTTGAATCGGGAAGAAAAGTTCGGGAAAGTTTGTTAGCTAAACTTATACAGGAAAATTCATTCAAGCGAGTGGACTCGTTCAATCCGACTCCAGATGTTGGATGGGTATCTGATTTACTGAAGTAAGATCCTGAATCGGTGGTGAGTTCCTGACAGTTTATGTTTCTACTTGTTGTGTCTGTAATCTGTATTTCTTTAAACCAACCAAGTCTCATTGGTGTAAACAGTAATTTGTATTGCATAGCATTATTGGTCATTATGTTTGTTACTAGAAGAGTTATAAGTATGTCTAATATGTACTTACTATTATGATGGTGTAATTGTTTGTCTTAGTTTGTGTATGTTTTTCCTGTGTAATGATATACTATTTGAGAATAAAACATAATTTGAACTAGTGTTGGGAAAAGCGATACTACATATGCATTTCTGTCTGGATTTGCATATCGTATATAAAAGAATCCGATGCAGGCAGAGTATAAAATGCAGCAGGTAAAAGGATCCAAGGCAATAAGATTCGAAGAAAGTTCTGCGTTCTGCAACACACTTGACTCTGGAACAATGAAGTTTGCAAGGTATACCAAACTTGAAGAAAGTTATCAATGCAGCTTTATTCAAAGTATCAAAAACTAAAACGATACTCTAAAAATTGTTAACCAAAACTAGCATGTATAAGAAACTTAAAGCACAATTCGACAGATGAGACAGCCTGCTTAAGAAATCTGGTGATGTGATTGGCTCACGGCATCCAAAGGGTCTACACATGAAAATATGTGAATCTACAAGTATCTATTTTCGTACATCTAAGAATTCCTTTCTAACCATTTACCATTCCACATATTGATTTTTAACTTCCAATGAACAGATTGAGCAAATTAAATTGACAAATCGAATTTCTCTTTCATCTGGCGATGGTCGTCCGACGCCTGTTTGTCTCTTCTCTCGTGATATTGCACTTTCACCTTAATCCATTGTTTTCGTATCAACTTCTCCTCATGCTCTAAGTGAAACCAAGGTATTCATATGAGGAATTGCTTGGTAAACAGGTTGAGGTAACTTCACAAGCATTTTCAAATGATAAGATTTTATGTCATACGAATAGAGATGGGTAAAACTAGAAAAAAGAACTTGACCACTTTTCGTCAAGGCAAGTGGTTTCTTATGGATAAACTCCAAACCCCAAGGCCGAGCCAATGAAAAGAATTCCTCCTGCTCCATCATGCTGTGATTTCCATTCTTCTTTAGTAACCAAAAGTCAGTCGATTCAACCCTTTTTGCGCTGAATCGAGTGATACAGCAACATAAAGATCCACCCAAAACACCAATTTCAGCTTGAAAATCCCTGTTATCAGTTAGGGACAGACAGCGCAATGCTGGCAGTTCATAAAACCTTTCATCAACCAAATCAAAAGCAACTATCTTTCCGTTCTTTGTAATCCAATAAAGAGTTTCACTTGCAAACACACCATTCTTATTAACAGCAAGTCTTATGGTGGAATCCAAACTATTCCAAGTGTGGAAAAATCATGGAATGTCAAGTCTAGTAGCTTTCAAGTTGGGGTCTTTCATAGAAAATCCAAGCAAGATTTCACGATTTTGTGGAAGGGTTCGTGGAATCCATCTAAACGCAAATAAGAATAGCGCTAAAAAACGCCATTAAGAATTGCGTTTTTTTTTTTATCCGTAGATTTAAAATGAGTTGCTGAAATCTAACTGAGAAAAAAGCTTCATTCTTAATAGCGTTTTTTTTAGCTCCATTCTTAATTGCGTTTTTTTAGCTCCATTAAGAATAGCGTTTTTACTATTCCACCATTACACTTGCGCTTCCATCCATAGTTCCAAGTGCTGAGATGGCGTGGAAGATGGAAGATGGATGGATTCACCATAAGACTTGCTCTGACAAATGAACACTCAGAAAAACTTAATCCATGTTCTCTAATGTTTCTCCATCCATTGCAGCCACCAAGAGTGTATACCTCAACCCATTCGAAATTGGGTTCCCCTTTCAAATAATTGATCCTAACAACCTTGTACTCATTCGTTTCACGAACATAACCGAATCCGGTGTATACATGATGTATCTTACGATTCAATCCGGTAGACTCTGGAAGAATAACATACTCCTTCGTAATGGGGTGACAAATATAAGCAGGTTCATAATCAGATGAAACATCATAATAATTAGGATTGAGACAAATCAATCCATTACACGAACCAATAATACGAAACTTTTATACGGAGGGGTTAAATTGATCATTCTATTACTGTAAATAGGTGTCTCATCATCATGATTCTCATTATACTCGAAGTAGTGAAACTGTTGATGTTCATATGGGTGTTGATTTCCTATGTATCTATGGTGATAAGGAGGTGCCAATTTAAGAAAAATTAACTTACCAGGGGGATCGGTGAGTTGAGATAAGTGTAATCGGGAGAAGGATGAGTTGGATAAGAGATTTCTCCAGGATGTATGTACTAATTTACACTCTAACACTGATTGTGTTGGTAACCTAGTTAAAATGTCTAGTAAGATCTCTGATAGGAGATTGCTCAACTTCCTCATGAGAATTCTTGCAGCGAATCACAGATAATATAAGAGAAACAAGGATGGATTTTTAGAGTTAGAAGAAGATGGTGATGGAAAGTGGAGTGTTGGAAATGAATGAATTGGGGATTTAGGTTAAATGGGAGAGTTGGAAATGGATTCTTAAGTGAAACCCGTAGATAGGGGTGAGCATGGGCCGGTATGGACCCTTTTTTGCCTAATCCATCTCCAATCTACTGTACTACGGATCTCAAATTTGGTTTCCGCATCCAATCCATATCCTACGGATTTGCATCCAATGGATGCACATATTGGATGTGGATAATCCAATGTATTTGTTTTAGTAAAAAATTATAGTAAATAAAATAAAGCTAACACAAATGACTCCTTATAAAACCTACAAATCCTATATAAGTATACAAATATAAAAATGTCATGTATAACCCCGCAAGCAAACATCTTAAAAATTCTTAAATGATCCATAGTATTTTCTAGAACTATATAAATACCCTAAATTTAACGAGTATGGATGTCCAACGGATTTTCAAGGTTGCATCCGGACCCATTTCATTATCCGTTGGATTTCAAAAATTCCATCCGCACCCAACCCATTAACGAACGGTCCGGACATCCATCCGCAAATGAACGGTTAGTCCCGGTTAAATCCACGGATTACGGGCCAAATGCTCACCCCTACCTGTAGACCGTAGCGGAGATGATTGTATAATATATAGTTGTAATGGGCAAATTGTGAACGGGTTCTTCAAGGAGATAACTTCAATGTCACCATGGGCCTCAGCCCAATGTTAACACTTTCCTTCTTCTCTACCTTAACTTACATTGTCATCCTCAATTAGGGTTCCGCCAGAGATGGAAGAACGATTTTTTGGGGACGATGCTTTCTTTGAGAGGCCATGATTTGATCGGGCTAACTTCCTCGTATTTAGACAGTGGTGCAGCCAGCAGTGGTGCTATCCATTTTCGTGTTGATGATGGTCCGAATTAGTATTTCAGAAGGTGTCCTTCACTTATCCATACATACCAAACCAACAACTCAGGTTTATAATATATTAGAAGATATGTCCAGTCAATCGTCTCACTAGATCCTACTAATGTTAGATTCGATGTTAATTGTGAAGATCTTCAATATCATTCTCAACCTCCGATCCAAAACAGTAGACTCAACTAGAAGTTTCAAAACATTTTGGCTCTCAAATCTCGGTCAATGATTCGCCGTGATTTCGGTATCCGGTACACCATACACCGGCTAGCTTATTTGTTTCATTTTTCTCCGAGATATTTAAATCAAATCTGCGTAGTCAACGGATTCAAAAATGGTTCTAAACCATACTTTGTTTTGTTCGTAAATCCAAAAATACAGATATTTACCCATAAACATTTATCCTCCATAAAGTTCTTATTTCTATCCGAGAGACTATACATTCTCCACAAAGAGTAGAAGCTCAGAACATAAGAGAACAAAGTATTAGCAAGAGAGCTCAATTCTTATCTTTTTCAGAAATCATGTCTGCAAAACAAAGTGATCGCATCAATCAACTTTCACGTCAACTTAGACAAGCTAACATTGATATGTCTTCAGTTCAAAGAAGAACAATCTGTTCCTCTCAATCAATTAATGAGGCTGCTGAACAATGGTCTGTTGGAATTTTAGGAAAAATGGAGAAAAACAAGATGAAGATGAGAGTAATCAGGGAGGAGATCAATTCACTCTGGGCAAAGTATCGCAACAAGGACATTAGAATCATGGGTCAAAATCTTATTCTCGTGAGATTGAACAATGAAGCTTAGAGGGACGAAGTTATCGCTGATGGACCTTGGCTGATTGATGAAGTTCTTTTCCATGTTCAAATATATTATGAGCATATCCCCTGAAGGATTATGTTTTCCAAAAACAGATATTCACGCTTCATTTCAAATACTTGAAAATGGAGCATATGAATGTGGCAGTCGTTGATGAAGCTATTAGCTTCATGGGAAGAAAGATCTCTACAAAACCGAGGAACTACAGACCTCATGCAGGAGGGAACTGCTAAGCCGTGAAAGTATCAAAAGATTTTGTAAAAAATTAAAAACCAATCAATTATGAAGAAAGAACTACCGACTGCTGAGCCTCAAAATTTTGACTAAGATTTGATTAATTTGATTAGCAGCTTCAGCCCCTGCAACAGAGGGAACTGCGGAGCCACGAAAGTATCGAAAGATTGAGTTAAAAACTTAAAAACCAATTATGAAGAAAGAACTATAGACTGCTGAGCCTCAACATTTTAACTAAGATTTGATTAATTTGATTAGCAGCTTCACCCCCTGCAACAACGGAAACTGCTGAGCATGAAAGTATCAAAAGATTTAGTGAAAAAATTAAAAACCAATCAATTATGAAGAAAGAACTACCGACTGCTGAGCCTCAACATTTTGACTAAGATTTCATTAATTTGATTAGCATCTTCAGCCCCTGCAACAGAGGGAACTGAGGATCCACGAAAGTATCTAAAGATTTAGTTAAAAACTTAAAAACCAATCAGTTATGAAGATAGAACTACCGATTGCTGAGCCTCAACATTTTGATTAAGATTTGATTAATTTGATTAGCAGCTTCACCCCTGCAACATAGGGAACTGCTGAGCCATGAAAGTATCAAAAGATTTAGTTAAAAACTTAAAAACCAATCAATTATGAAGAAAGAACTACCGACTGCTGAGCCACAACATTTTGATTAAGATTTGATTAATTTGATTAGCAGCTTCACCCACTGCAACAGAGGGAACTGCTAAGCCATGAAAGTATCAAAAGATTTAGTGAAAAAAATTAAAAACCAATCAATTATGAAGAAGAACTACCGACTGCTGAGCCTCAACATTTTGACTAAGATTTGATTAATTTGATTAGCAGCCTCAGCCCCTGCAACAGAGGGAACTGCGGAGCCATGAAAGTATCAAAAGACTTAGTTAAAAACTTAAAAACCAATCAATTATGAAGAAAGAACTACCGACTGCTGAGCCTCAACATTTTGATTAAGATTTGATTAATTTGATTAGCAGCTTCACCCCTGCAACATAGGGAACTGCTGAGCCACGAAAGTATCAAAAGATTTAGTAAAAAAATTAAAAACCAATCAATTATGAAGAAAGAACTACCGACGGCTGAGCCTCAACATTTTGATTAAGATTTGATTAATTTGATTAGCAGCTTCACCCCCTGAAAGAGAGGGAATTGGTGAGCCATGAAAGTATCAAAAGATTTAGTGAAAAAATTAAACACCAATCAATTATGAAGAAAGAACTACCGACTGTTGAGCCTCAACATTTTGACTAAGATTTGATTAATTTGATTAGCAGCTTCACCCCCTGCAACATAGGGAACTGCTGAGCCACGAAAGTATCAAAAGATTTAGTAAAAAAATTAAAAACCAATCAATTATGAAGAAAGAACTACCGACTACTAAGCCTCAACATTTTGATTAATTTGATTAGCAGCTTCACCCCTTACAACGGAGGGAACTGCAGAGCCATGAAAGTATCAAAAGATTTAGTGAAAATTAAAAACCAATCAATTATGAAGAAAGAACTACCGACTGCTGAGCCTCAACATTTTGACTAAGATTTGATTAATTTGATTAGCATCTTCAGCCCCTGCAACAGAGGGAACTGAGGATCCACGAAAGTATCTAAAGATTTAGTTAAAAACTTAAAAACCAATCAGTTATGAAGATAGAACTACCGATTGCTGAGCCTCAACATTTTGATTAAGATTTGATTAATTTGATTAGCATCTTCAGCCCCTGCAACAGAGGGAACTGAGGATCCACGAAAGTATCTAAAGATTTAGTTAAAAACTTAAAAACCAATCAGTTATGAAGATAGAACTACCGATTGCTGAGCCTCAACATTTTGATTAAGATTTGATTAATTTGATTAGCAGCTTCACCCCTGCAACATAGGGAACTGCTGAGCCACGAAAGTATCAAAAGATTTAGTAAAAAAATTAAAAACCAATCAATTATGAAGAAAGAACTACCGACGGCTGAGCCTCAACATTTTGATTAAGATTTGATTAATTTGATTAGCAGCTTCACCCCCTGAAAGAGAGGGAATTGGTGAGCCATGAAAGTATCAAAAGATTTAGTGAAAAAATTAAACACCAATCAATTATGAAGAAAGAACTACCGACTGTTGAGCCTCAACATTTTGACTAAGATTTGATTAATTTGATTAGCAGCTTCACCCCCTGCAACATAGGGAACTGCTGAGCCACGAAAGTATCAAAAGATTTAGTAAAAAAATTAAAAACCAATCAATTATGAAGAAAGAACTACCGACTACTAAGCCTCAACATTTTGATTAATTTGATTAGCAGCTTCACCCCTTACAACGGAGGGAACTGCAGAGCCATGAAAGTATCAAAAGATTTAGTGAAAATTAAAAACCAATCAATTATGAAGAAAGAACTACCGACTGCTGAGCCTCAACATTTTGACTAAGATTTGATTAATTTGATTAGCATCTTCAGCCCCTGCAACAGAGGGAACTGAGGATCCACGAAAGTATCTAAAGATTTAGTTAAAAACTTAAAAACCAATCAGTTATGAAGATAGAACTACCGATTGCTGAGCCTCAACATTTTGATTAAGATTTGATTAATTTGATTAGCAGCTTCACCCCTGCAACATAGGGAACTGCTGAGCCACGAAAGTATCAAAAGATTTAGTGAAAAAATTAAAAAGCAATCAATTATGAAGAAATAACTACCGACTGCTGAGCCTCAACATTTCGACTAAGATTTCATTATATTGATTAGCAGCTTCACCCCCTGCAACATAGGAAACTGCTGAGCCATGAAAGTATCAAAAGATATAGTGAAAAAATTAAAAACCAATCAATTATGAAAAAAGAACTACCGACTGCTGAGCCTCAACATTTTGATTAAGATTTGGTTAATTTGATTAGCAGCTTCACCCCCTGCAACAGAGGGAACTGCTGAGCCATGAAAGTATCAAAAGATTTAGTGAAAAAATTAAAAACCAATCAATTATGAAGAAAGAACTACCGACTGCTGAGCCTCAACATTTTCACTAAGATTTGATTAATTTGATTAGCAGCTTCAGCCCCTGCAACAGAGGGAACTGCGGAGCCACGAAAGTATCAAAAGATTTAGTGAAAAAAATTAAAAACCAATCAATTATGAAGAAAGAACTACCGACTGCTGAGCCTCAACATTTTGACTAAGATTTGATTAATTTGATTAGCAGCTTCAGCCCCTGCAACAGAGGGAACTGCGGAGCCACGAAAGTATCAAAAAATTTAGTTAAAAACTTAAAAACCAATCAATTATGAAGAAAGAACTACCGACTGCTGAGCCTCAACATTTTGATTAAGATTTGATTAATTTGATTAGCAGCTTAACCCCTGCAACATAGGAAACTGCTGAGCCATGAAAGTATCAAAAGATTTAGTAAAAAATTAAAAACCAATCAATTATGAAGAAAGAACTACCGACTGCTGAGCCTCAACATTTTGATTAAGATTTGATTAATTTGATTAGAAGCTTCACCCACTGCAACAGAGGGAACTGCTAAGCCATGAAAGTATCAAAAGATTTAGTGAAAAAATTAAAAACCAATCAATTATGAAGAAGAACTACCGACTGCTGAGCCTCAACATTTTGACTTAGATTTGATTAATTTGATTAGCAGCTTCATCCCCTGCAACAGAGGGAACTGCGGAGCCACGAAAGTATCAAAAGACTTAGTTAAAAACTTAAAAACCAATCAATTATGAAGAAAGAACTACCGACTGCTGAGCCTCAACATTTTGATTAAGATTTGATTAATTTGATTAGCAGCTTCACCCCCTGCAACATAGGAAACTGCTGAGCCATGAAAGTATCAAAAGATTTAGTAAAAAATTAAAAACCAATCAATTATGAAGAAAGAACTACCGACTGCTGAGCCTCAACATTTTGATTAAGATTTGATTAATTTGATTAGAAGCTTCACCCACTGCAACAGAGGGAACTGCTAAGCCATGAAAGTATCAAAAGATTTAATGAAAAAATTAAAAACCAATCAATTATGAAGAAGAACTACCGACTGCTGAGCCTCAACATTTTGACTTAGATTTGATTAATTTTATTAGCAGCTTCATCCCCTGCAACAGAGGGAACTGCGGAGCCACGAAAGTATCAAAAGACTTAGTTAAAAACTTAAAAACCAATCAATTATGAAGAAAGAACTACCGACTTCTGAGCCTCAACATTTTGATTAAGATTTGATTAATTTGATTAGCAGCTTCACCCCTGCAACATAGGGAACTGCTGAGCCACGAAAGTATCAAAAGATTTAGTATAAAAATTAAAAACCAATCAATTATGAAGAAAGAACTACCGATGGCTGAGCCTCAACATTTTGATTAAGATTTGATTAATTTGATTAGCAGCTTCACCCCCTGCAACAGAGGGAACTGGTGAGCCATGAAAGTATCAAAACATTTAGTGAAAAAATTAAAAACCAATCAATTATGAAGAAAGAACTACCGAATGCTGAGCCTCAACATTTTGACTAAGATTTGATTAATTTGATTAGCAGCTTCACCCCCTGCAACATAGGGAACTGCTGAGCCACGAAAGTATCAAAATATTTAGTAAAAAAATTAAAAACCAATCAATTATGAAGAAATAACTACCGACTACTAAGCCTCAACATTTTGATTAATTTGATTAGAAGCTTCACCCCTTACAACGGAGGGAACAGCTGATCCATGAAAGTATCAAAAGATTTAGTGAAAATTAAAAACCAATCAATTATGAAGAAAGAACTACCGACTGCTGAGCCTCAACATTTTGACTAAGATTTGATTAATTTGATTAGCATCTTCAGCCCCTGCAACAGAGGGAACTGCGGATCCACGAAAGTATCTAAAGATTCAGTTAAAAACTTAAAACCAATCAGTTATGAAGAAAGAACTACCGACTGCTGAGCCTCAACATTTTGATTAAGATTTGATTAATTTGATTAGCAGCTTCACCCCTGCAACATAGGGAACTGCTGAGCCACGAAAGTATCAAAAGATTTAGTGAAAAAATTAAAAACCAATCAATTATGAAGAAAGAACTACCGACTGTTGAGCCTCAACATTTTGACTAAGATTTGATTAATTTGATTAGCAGCTTCACCCCCTGCAACATAGGGAACTGCTGAGCCATGAAAGTATCAAAAGATATATTGAAAAAATTAAAAACCAATCAATTATGAAAAAAGAACTACCGACTGCTGAGCCTCAACATTTTGATTAAGATTTGGTTAATTTGATTAGCAGCTTCACCCCCTGCAACAGAGGGAACTGCTGACCCATGAAAGTATCAAAAGATTTAGTGAAAAAACTAAAAACCAATCAATTATGAAGAAAGAACTACCGACTGCTGAGCCTCAACATTTTGATTAAGATTTGATTAATTTGATTAGCAGCTTCACCCCTGCAACATAGGGAACTGCTGAGCCACGAAAGTATCAAAAGATTTAGTAAAAAAATTAAAAACCAATCAATTATGAAGAAAGAACTACCGACGGCTGAGCCTCAACATTTTGATTAAGATTTGATTAATTTGATTAGCAGCTTCACCCCCTGAAAGAGAGGGAATTGGTGAGCCATGAAAGTATCAAAAGATTTAGTGAAAAAATTAAACACCAATCAATTATGAAGAAAGAACTACCGACTGTTGAGCCTCAACATTTTGACTAAGATTTGATTAATTTGATTAGCAGCTTCACCCCCTGCAACATAGGGAACTGCTGAGCCACGAAAGTATCAAAAGATTTAGTAAAAAAATTAAAAACCAATCAATTATGAAGAAAGAACTACCGACTACTAAGCCTCAACATTTTGATTAATTTGATTAGCAGCTTCACCCCTTACAACGGAGGGAACTGCAGAGCCATGAAAGTATCAAAAGATTTAGTGAAAATTAAAAACCAATCAATTATGAAGAAAGAACTACCGACTGCTGAGCCTCAACATTTTGACTAAGATTTGATTAATTTGATTAGCATCTTCAGCCCCTGCAACAGAGGGAACTGCGGATCCACGAAAGTATCTAAAGATTCAGTTAAAAACTTAAAACCAATCAGTTATGAAGAAAGAACTACCGACTGCTGAGCCTCAACATTTTGATTAAGATTTGATTAATTTGATTAGCAGCTTCACCCCTGCAACATAGGGAACTGCTGAGCCACGAAAGTATCAAAAGATTTAGTGAAAAAATTAAAAACCAATCAATTATGAAGAAAGAACTACCGACTGTTGAGCCTCAACATTTTGACTAAGATTTGATTAATTTGATTAGCAGCTTCACCCCCTGCAACATAGGGAACTGCTGAGCCATGAAAGTATCAAAAGATATATTGAAAAAATTAAAAACCAATCAATTATGAAAAAAGAACTACCGACTGCTGAGCCTCAACATTTTGATTAAGATTTGGTTAATTTGATTAGCAGCTTCACCCCCTGCAACAGAGGGAACTGCTGACCCATGAAAGTATCAAAAGATTTAGTGAAAAAACTAAAAACCAATCAATTATGAAGAAAGAACTACCGACTGCTGAGCCTCAACATTTTGATTAAGATTTGATTAATTTGATTAGCAGCTTCACCCCTGCAACATAGGGAACTGCTGAGCCACGAAAGTATCAAAAGATTTAGTAAAAAAATTAAAAACCAATCAATTATGAAGAAAGAACTACCGACGGCTGAGCCTCAACATTTTGATTAAGATTTGATTAATTTGATTAGCAGCTTCACCCCCTGAAAGAGAGGGAATTGGTGAGCCATGAAAGTATCAAAAGATTTAGTGAAAAAATTAAACACCAATCAATTATGAAGAAAGAACTACCGACTGTTGAGCCTCAACATTTTGACTAAGATTTGATTAATTTGATTAGCAGCTTCACCCCCTGCAACATAGGGAACTGCTGAGCCACGAAAGTATCAAAAGATTTAGTAAAAAAATTAAAAACCAATCAATTATGAAGAAAGAACTACCGACTACTAAGCCTCAACATTTTGATTAATTTGATTAGCAGCTTCACCCCTTACAACGGAGGGAACTGCAGAGCCATGAAAGTATCAAAAGATTTAGTGAAAATTAAAAACCAATCAATTATGAAGAAAGAACTACCGACTGCTGAGCCTCAACATTTTGACTAAGATTTGATTAATTTGATTAGCATCTTCAGCCCCTGCAACAGAGGGAACTGAGGATCCACGAAAGTATCTAAAGATTTAGTTAAAAACTTAAAAACCAATCAGTTATGAAGATAGAACTACCGATTGCTGAGCCTCAACATTTTGATTAAGATTTGATTAATTTGATTAGCAGCTTCACCCCTGCAACATAGGGAACTGCTGAGCCACGAAAGTATCAAAAGATTTAGTGAAAAAATTAAAAAGCAATCAATTATGAAGAAATAACTACCGACTGCTGAGCCTCAACATTTCGACTAAGATTTCATTATATTGATTAGCAGCTTCACCCCCTGCAACATAGGAAACTGCTGAGCCATGAAAGTATCAAAAGATATAGTGAAAAAATTAAAAACCAATCAATTATGAAAAAAGAACTACCGACTGCTGAGCCTCAACATTTTGATTAAGATTTGGTTAATTTGATTAGCAGCTTCACCCCCTGCAACAGAGGGAACTGCTGAGCCATGAAAGTATCAAAAGATTTAGTGAAAAAATTAAAAACCAATCAATTATGAAGAAAGAACTACCGACTGCTGAGCCTCAACATTTTCACTAAGATTTGATTAATTTGATTAGCAGCTTCAGCCCCTGCAACAGAGGGAACTGCGGAGCCACGAAAGTATCAAAAGATTTAGTGAAAAAAATTAAAAACCAATCAATTATGAAGAAAGAACTACCGACTGCTGAGCCTCAACATTTTGACTAAGATTTGATTAATTTGATTAGCAGCTTCAGCCCCTGCAACAGAGGGAACTGCGGAGCCACGAAAGTATCAAAAAATTTAGTTAAAAACTTAAAAACCAATCAATTATGAAGAAAGAACTACCGACTGCTGAGCCTCAACATTTTGATTAAGATTTGATTAATTTGATTAGCAGCTTAACCCCTGCAACATAGGAAACTGCTGAGCCATGAAAGTATCAAAAGATTTAGTAAAAAATTAAAAACCAATCAATTATGAAGAAAGAACTACCGACTGCTGAGCCTCAACATTTTGATTAAGATTTGATTAATTTGATTAGAAGCTTCACCCACTGCAACAGAGGGAACTGCTAAGCCATGAAAGTATCAAAAGATTTAGTGAAAAAATTAAAAACCAATCAATTATGAAGAAGAACTACCGACTGCTGAGCCTCAACATTTTGACTTAGATTTGATTAATTTGATTAGCAGCTTCATCCCCTGCAACAGAGGGAACTGCGGAGCCACGAAAGTATCAAAAGACTTAGTTAAAAACTTAAAAACCAATCAATTATGAAGAAAGAACTACCGACTGCTGAGCCTCAACATTTTGATTAAGATTTGATTAATTTGATTAGCAGCTTCACCCCCTGCAACATAGGAAACTGCTGAGCCATGAAAGTATCAAAAGATTTAGTAAAAAATTAAAAACCAATCAATTATGAAGAAAGAACTACCGACTGCTGAGCCTCAACATTTTGATTAAGATTTGATTAATTTGATTAGAAGCTTCACCCACTGCAACAGAGGGAACTGCTAAGCCATGAAAGTATCAAAAGATTTAATGAAAAAATTAAAAACCAATCAATTATGAAGAAGAACTACCGACTGCTGAGCCTCAACATTTTGACTTAGATTTGATTAATTTTATTAGCAGCTTCATCCCCTGCAACAGAGGGAACTGCGGAGCCACGAAAGTATCAAAAGACTTAGTTAAAAACTTAAAAACCAATCAATTATGAAGAAAGAACTACCGACTTCTGAGCCTCAACATTTTGATTAAGATTTGATTAATTTGATTAGCAGCTTCACCCCTGCAACATAGGGAACTGCTGAGCCACGAAAGTATCAAAAGATTTAGTATAAAAATTAAAAACCAATCAATTATGAAGAAAGAACTACCGATGGCTGAGCCTCAACATTTTGATTAAGATTTGATTAATTTGATTAGCAGCTTCACCCCCTGCAACAGAGGGAACTGGTGAGCCATGAAAGTATCAAAACATTTAGTGAAAAAATTAAAAACCAATCAATTATGAAGAAAGAACTACCGAATGCTGAGCCTCAACATTTTGACTAAGATTTGATTAATTTGATTAGCAGCTTCACCCCCTGCAACATAGGGAACTGCTGAGCCACGAAAGTATCAAAATATTTAGTAAAAAAATTAAAAACCAATCAATTATGAAGAAATAACTACCGACTACTAAGCCTCAACATTTTGATTAATTTGATTAGAAGCTTCACCCCTTACAACGGAGGGAACAGCTGATCCATGAAAGTATCAAAAGATTTAGTGAAAATTAAAAACCAATCAATTATGAAGAAAGAACTACCGACTGCTGAGCCTCAACATTTTGACTAAGATTTGATTAATTTGATTAGCATCTTCAGCCCCTGCAACAGAGGGAACTGCGGATCCACGAAAGTATCTAAAGATTCAGTTAAAAACTTAAAACCAATCAGTTATGAAGAAAGAACTACCGACTGCTGAGCCTCAACATTTTGATTAAGATTTGATTAATTTGATTAGCAGCTTCACCCCTGCAACATAGGGAACTGCTGAGCCACGAAAGTATCAAAAGATTTAGTGAAAAAATTAAAAACCAATCAATTATGAAGAAAGAACTACCGACTGTTGAGCCTCAACATTTTGACTAAGATTTGATTAATTTGATTAGCAGCTTCACCCCCTGCAACATAGGGAACTGCTGAGCCATGAAAGTATCAAAAGATATATTGAAAAAATTAAAAACCAATCAATTATGAAAAAAGAACTACCGACTGCTGAGCCTCAACATTTTGATTAAGATTTGGTTAATTTGATTAGCAGCTTCACCCCCTGCAACAGAGGGAACTGCTGACCCATGAAAGTATCAAAAGATTTAGTGAAAAAACTAAAAACCAATCAATTATGAAGAAAGAACTACCGACTGCTGAGCCTCAACATTTTGACTAAGATTTGATTAGCAGCTTCAGCCCCTGCAACAGAGGGAACTGCGGAGCCACGAAAGTATCAAAAGATTTAATGAAAAAATTAAAAACCAATCAATTGTGAAGAAAGAACTACCGACTGCTGAGCCTCAACATTTTGATTAATATTTGATTAATTTGTTTAGCAGCTTCACCCCCTGCAACACAGGGAACTGCTGATCCACGAAAGTATCAAAAGATTTAGTAAAAAAATTAAAAACCAATAAACTATGAAGAAAGAACTACCGATTGCTGAGCCTCAACATTTTGATTAAGATTTGATTAATTTGATTAGCATCTTCACCCACTGCAACAGAGGGAACTGCTGAACCATGAAAGTATCAAAAGATTTTTTGAAAAAATTAAAAACCAAATCAATTATGAAGAAAGAACTACCGACTGCTGAGCCTCAACATTTTGATTAAGATTTGATTAATTTGATTAGCAACTTCACCCACTGCAACAGAGGGAACTGCTAAGCCATGAAAGTATCAAAAGATTTAGTGAAAAAAATTAAAAACCAATCAATTATGAAGAAGAACTACCGACTGCTGAGCCTCAACATTTTGACTAAGATTTGATTAATTTGATTAGCAGCTTCAGCCCCTGCAACAGAGGGAACTGCGGAGCCACGAAAGTATCAAAAGACTTAGTTAAAAACTTAAAAACCAATCAATTATGAAGAAAGAACTACCGACTGCTGAGCCTCAACATTTTGATTAAGATTTGATTAAGATTTGATTAATTTGATTAGCAGCTTAACCCCTGCAACATAGGGAACTGCTGAGCCACGAAAGTATCAAAAGATTTAGTAAAAAAATTAAAAACCAATCAATTATGAAGAAAGAACTACCGACGGCTGAGCCTCAACATTTTGATTAAGATTTGATTAATTTGATTAGCAGCTTCACCCCCTGCAACAGAGGGAATTGGTGAGCCATGAAAGTATCAAAAGATTTAGTGAAAAAATTAAAAACCAATCAATTATGAAGAAAGAACTACCGACTGTTGAGCCTCAACATTTTGACTAAGATTTGATTAATTTGATTAGCAGCTTCACCCCCTGCAACATAGGGAACTGCTGAGCCACGAAAGTATCAAAAGATTTAGTAAAAAAATTAAAAACCAATCAATTATGAAGAAATAACTACCGACTACTAAGCCTCAACATTTTGATTAATTTGATTAGCAGCTTCACCCCTTACAACGGAGGGAACTGCAGAGCCATGAAAGTATCAAAAGATTTAGTGAAAATTAAAAACCAATCAATTATGAAGAAAGAACTACCGACTGCTGAGCCTCAACATTTTGACTAAGATTTGATTAATTTGATTAGCATCTTCAGCCCCTGCAACAGAGGGAACTGCGGATCCACGAAAGTATCTAAAGATTAGTTAAAAACTTAAAAACCAATCAGTTATGAAGATAGAACTACCGACTGCTGAGCCTCAACATTTGGATTAAGATTTGATTAATTTGATTAGCAGCTTCACCCCTGCAACATAGGGAACTGCTGAGCCATGAAAGTATCAAAAGATTTAGTAAAAAATTAAAAACCAATCAATTATGAAGAAAGAACTACCGACTGCTGAGCCTCAACATTTTGATTAAGATTTGATTAATTTGATTAGAAGCTTCACCCACTGCAACAGAGGGAACTGCTAAGCCATGAAAGTATCAAAAGATTTAGTGAAAAAATTAAAAACCAATATATTATGAAGAAGAACTACCGACTGCTGAGCCTCAACATTTTGACTAAGATTTGATTAATTTGATTAGCAGCTTCATCCCCTGCAACAGAGGGAACTGCGGAGCCACGAAAGTATCAAAAGACTTAGTTAAAAACTTAAAAACCAATCAATTGTGAAGAAAGAACTACCGACTGCTGAGCCTCAACATTTTGACTAAGATTTGATTAATTTGATTAGCAGCTTCAGCCCCTGCAACACAGGGAACTGCGGAGCCACGAAAATATCAAAAGATTTAGTGAAAAAATTAAAAACCAATCAATGATGAAGAAAGAACTACCGACTGCTGAGCCTCAACATTTTGACTAAGATTTGAATAATTTGATTAGCAGCTTCAGCCCCTGCAACAGAGGGAACTGCGGAGCCACGAAAGTATCAAAACATTTAGTTAAAAACTTAAAATCCAATCAATTATGAAGAAAGAACTACCGACTGCTGAGCCTCAAATTTTTGACTAAGATTTGATTAATTTGACTAGCAGCTTCACCCCTTGCAACATAGGGAACTGCTGAGCCATGAAAGTATCAAAAGATTTAGTGAAAAAATTTAAAAACCAATCAATTATGAAGAAAGAACTACCCACTGCTGAGCCTCAACATTTTGATTAATATTTGATTAATTTGTTTAGCAGCTTCACCCCCTGTAACACAGGGAACTGCTGAGCCACGAAAGTATCAAAAGATTTAGTAAAAAAATTAAAAACCAATCAATTATGAAGAAAGAACTACCGATTGCTGAGCCTCAACATTTTGATTAAGATTTGATTAGCAGCTTCACCCACTGCAACAGAGGGAACTGCTGAGCCATGAAAGTATCAAAAGATTTTGTGAAAAAATTAAAAACCAATCAATTATGAAGAAAGAACTACCGACTATTGAGCCTCAACATTTTGACTAAGATTTGATTAATTTGATTAGCAGCTTCACCCCCTGCAACATAGGGAACTGCTGAGCCACGAAAGTATCAAAAGATTTAGTAAAAAAATTAAAAACCAATCAATTATGGAGAAAGAACTACCGACTGCTAAGCCTCAACATTTTGATTAATTTGATTAGCAACTTCACCCCTTACAATAGAGGGAACTGCTGAGCCATGAAAGTATCAAAAGATTTAATGAAAAAATTATAAACCAATAAATTATGAAGAAATAACTACCGACTGTTGAGCCTCAACATTTTGACTAAGATTTGATTAATTTGATTAGCAGCTTCACCCCCTGCAGCATAGGGAACTGCTGAGCCACGAAAGTATCAAAAGATTTAGTAAAAAAATTAAAAACCAATCAATTATGAAGAAAGAACTACCGACTGCTAGCTAAGCCTCAACATTTTGATTAATTTGATTAGCAGCTTCACCCCTTACAACAGAGGGAGCTGCTGAGCCACGAAAGTATCAAAAGATTTGGTGAAAAAAATAAAAACCAATCAATTATGAAGAAATAACTACCGACTGCTGAGCTTCAACATTTTGATTAAGAGTAGATTAATTCGATTAGCAGCTTCGCCCCCTCCAACAGAGGGAAATGTTGCGCCACGAAAGTATAAAAAGATTTAGTAAGAAATTAGAAAGTATCAAAAGATTTAGTAAAAAATTAGAAACCAATCAATAATGAAGAAAGAACTACCGACTGCTGAACCTCAACGTTTTGATTAAGATTTGATTAATGTGATTAACCGCTTCACCCCCGGCAGTAGAGGGAACTGCTGAGCCACGAAAGTATCAAAATATTTATTAAAAAAATTAAAAACCAATCAATTATGAGGAAAGAACTATCGACTGCTGAGCCTCAACTGTGAATTTAAAGCTTTGATTGTTAATTTTATGGTAGTTGATAGCCCAGCTAGGGCTATATACGCTGCTACAAACAACAAGAGAAAATGGCTGATAACTCATATAGGGCTATGTTTTGAGCATCCAATTCACAACCGATTGGCGTTCAAAATTCTAATCCGCAACCATATAAACATAGTTCTTGCAATTGTATCCCCAAATGTGGGACTATTATGACACCTTCGTGTTTCCCTCATTTTCTTCCCAGTGTATTTGGAATTTTGGAACTAACAAAAGACTTCACATCCGAGTCTCTGAGGACAAAAACTGAAAAACAGTTAGATTTTAGGTTAAAGAAAGAATTATTGGGGATTTGTTCCGTATACAAAACTATATGCCTGAAATTGGACTTTAGGTAACAGTTTTGCAGCAGAAAATAGTGATCTAATGCTGTCAAAACCGTGGCTAAGGGGCATTTTCGGGTTTGGAATGTCTACGAGGTTTACTTGGATTATGAAACTTGTATGACGGTTTGGAGGAGTGTTTTCCAAGTTTAGGGTTTTTTAATTAAGGTGGAAGACTATTCTTAGAAGTTTTAGAAGACTTGGGGAGCAAGAATTTGTCTACTATATAAGAGGGCTAATATTGTGAGTAGAAATCATTCTCTTGATTATTCTCTTGGAGAATCCTCTCTTTATGAGAGTGTTTGTGTCACAACCGTTGTGTCCTATAATGGTTGGTGATGGGGCAAAATCTATGTGAGAAGAGTGACTTGTAGTGAGAACTGGTATGGGAGAAATCTAGGGTTTTTAGGGTTCATATGGGAGAAGCTAGAATTCGTGATGTTCTTCATGTTCTTGTCTAAATTCGAAGCAACCATGGCGGTGGAGGTTTATGGAAGAAGAAGAACAAAGGAAGAGGTAAACTCTTCGTAATATGTCTTGTTGTTTCTAACGTTAAGCGCTAGTGGGTTACATAACTAGTTGATTATATAAAGTGTCGATGTAATAACTTGTTATGATAATGAAGATTCTCAGGATGGTTTTGGCCGTGGATGTAGCCTACAAAGGTGAACCACGTAATCTTTGGGTCGTGTGTGATTGTCTATTATCATATTAATTATATATTCGTGCTAGTATTATCGGATCATGCTAATCTAAAGATATAAATAAAGGATTCGAGCTAAGTTATCTAAAGTAGGATGTTTCGTGGAATTTACTTCTATGAAAATATACCGGTTCGAGATTAACGTAACCTCGGTTTCGCGACAAGAATAACATCTGAAACCAAAAACATATTTCTTAGTACATATCCAGTAGGTTGTGAGGACTATCGGATTAGTCCAGCAGTTTGGTATTCTTTCGATCTCAGAATCTGCAGCTGAATCACCGGTGATGATGCATTCTTCTTCCTAAGCAGCTCCTAAATCGCCGGTCACCCATTCCTGGTTATTTTTCACCCATTTCCCTTTTTCAGTAACTCGTCATCCACTCGCCATCGACTGCCGGTCCTTGGTTCCAAAAGGAACAAATGATTGAATCCGAAAGAAAAGTACCAGAAAGTTAATCGGCTAAACTCATCATCGGAGTAAGTTTACTCGTCAAATCCAACTCCATATTTTGGATGGGTGTCCCTGATGTAGTCAAAGCAAAATCCTGAATCGGTGGTGAGTTACTGACAATATTTGTATCTAACAGAATTATGATTCGAAAGAGAAGTATCCAAAGCAGATAAAGGAACTAACAGAACACGGTTACACAGCCAACTCTTAGAAATTGTATACTTTGCAGAATTAAATTTCAAAAACCCAACGAATATTGACAAACCTAGCATGTTTGACAAATGGATTATATGCAGAAGTAGGCCTGGTCTGGACCCTCACTTTCATTTCTAGGAAACTTTTTTTATTTCTTGCAAAACTAGGCAAGTTAAACGGATTACATTCACTTTAACCATCTCGGTCAATTTATCGCGTTGACTTGTCAATGTCTCGCCAAAATATCAGATAGGGAGATCTCATAGATGTGGTGAGACAACTATACTACCCTTCCTGTACGTGTAATAGCAGAATAGAAAGAGATTGATTCTCACTTTCTTCTTCCTTCTTGTCTTTGGTTCTCTCTGGTGCATGTAAATTAATTTTTTCTTCTACTAAAATCGAGAGACAACTTGGGGATTTTTATCATATCAAACCTAATTAACATTAATCGTGGTTGTTTATAAGAGATTGAGTCACTGGATTGAAGATTTAGTGTAGTGAAGATGTTGAGACGAAAAAGACAGTTTAAGGAGAGGTTAATCACAAACCCACTTCTGTTTTTGATGATTTTTATCTGATTGTTATATTTATTGACTTTTTGGTGATGAAATTGGATCAGCTGTAGAGGAGACTCAATTTCTTAAGAAAAATAAGGTGTTACAAAGATGAATTCATCGTCTGGTGGTGGTATAAATGAAATTGAATGAAAAAAATATCAAGTATTGGAAATGGTTCAATAATGGTGTCTACGAAAGAGGAGGTTATAATTGTAGAAGAAAGTGTTAGAGAGATAATTATTCATTTGGTGGTAGAATATTAAGGTGTGGTTTGAGTGTTTGGGACAGATTAGGAATATGGGTTGATGTTAAATTTGGAATTCAATGCAGGGAAGGAGATACAGGGGGTTCACGAATCACAAGCAAGTGGATTTCATGAATCGCCAGCAAGTGCATTTCATGAATCACCAGCAAGGTGTTTGAGAAAATGCGTGAGATACAAGTTCTTCCTGAGTTGAAATCTCTATGCAGAAGCTGCAAACAAGGTAAAAAAAATTGAAATTGTATCGAAAACAGATTTTTTCATTGATAGTCCTTTAGTCAATGATAGCACTACTTGATGAGGCGTAAGGGTGAAAATGAATGAATTTGCTCCGTTTTGTTCTAGTTCTGTAGCAGTGTATTAAGGTTGTGATGAGTCTAGGAAGAATGGGTCGAATTAGTTGAGTTTCAATGTGACAAATCATGAAAGAAAACAAGTTTTGAGCTTTATTTGCTACCGGAAATCAACCACTACTCTCATTAATTTTATATGATGTATTGTGTGGAATTTGTAGAAATTAGTGTCTACATATGTTTAGGAATATTTGGTTTCCCTTGAATGTGAAATTGCTCCAGGAAGGAGATAGAATGGGTTTAAGAATCCTCAGGAAGATCAAGATTGTATCACCAGCATAACATACAGAAGGTGTTTGTGGAAGTTCGGTGAGTCGATGGTGTTTACACAACAACATCCATGTAGTGAATGAATGGCTTAAAGTAGATTTGTCAATGCCCTAATATGATCCTTCCTTTTTGTTAGTTTTGTTACTAGTTTGTTAATATTTTTTTCACCGACTCTTCTTCAGGTGGAAAATGCAAGGAAAGCAGCAAAAGTAGCTGCGATAGGAAGCGCTGTTGGAGCACTTTATTTGGGCGGAACTGCCTGGAGATATTCAAAGAGTCCTCACGGTACTCATCTAGCTCTATTGTTTGAATACCAAATGTTGTATTCGTATTGCTTATCATGGGCCATTACACTCAAGTCTCCTAGTAAATTTTGGAAACTAAAACGAGTTATGAGAAAATAAAACTACTGGAACCTTATTCTTTTGTTGTCATCTTGTAGCGGATCTTTTCGATTTCGGTTGACATTGGCTAATGATTATTAGTGCTATTCAATCCCGTTGTTGCTCTCGATTTCGATTTCGGTTTCGGTTGACATGGAAACCGAAGTGTCCAACTTTACTTTTAAGCAGTCAGGTGGTGGTTTAGAGACTTCCTTAGTCTCCTTAGTTTCTACCCATAATATATGAAGTTTCGATGTTGAATTATGGGGGATCTGGGGTTAGTATTACCATCGTTTGAAACTAGCTATACTAGTTTATATTCAAAGGGGTGTTCTTGCTAGCACTAGATTTTGTTTTACCCCTTGGTTGGTGTAGTTTTGGAATATGGTCGTCATAGTAAAAGTACAAGCTGTTTCCGTTAAGTACCATGTTTACCATGCTCTCCTGCAAACATTGTATTTGAACAATTGCGTGAAATTGCTGAAAATTGGATCCCTTGAATTGAAACTTTGAATAACCAGTATCTTCAGTTGAGTCCCTTAGAGGACTCTAAATGTAGCGTATTTTCTTAACACTGGAAGCGACTATGTTGACTTTATTATCACATTCAAAACCATTCAACTTGTGTGCATTGCCAGGATAGTAAAAAGAAAGAATTTGAATGTATCTAGTAAGGGATGGGATTTACCTGTATTAACATATTTACACATTTATTTTCACTTTTTACTAACAGGTGCCGTCTTAGCTGTGGGTCTTGGAGCTGTGGTTGGTTACACAGTTGGAAAAGAAGCTGCATACCATTATTATCAACTCTATCAGAATGATGCTATGGCTTCTCAGGTCAAGTTTTTGGAGTGGATTGTACCTGTTGTGGATGTAATTGTGATCTCTAGATGGTTTGTGGATTGTACCTGCAGTTCAGATTGCAAGTGGTGGAGCAGGTTGTGCTGAGAAGGAGTTCCAGGTGTTGTCAGTGTGATAAGTACAGGGTCATGGAGTGGTTAAGGGAGCTGAACTGCGAAGTTATGGGGTAAATGTGAATTACAGGGTATGAGATTGGTATCAATTTAAGTCATTCAATTTCTTCCGTCTTGTGATCTCTAAGTCTCTGTAGTTTCACCTCATACTCTAGTCCAAGTTTAAGTCATTCAATTTCTTCCGTCTTGATATCCAAATTCTCTTCTTTTTTTTTACAGAGGAGGCAGAACGGATAATGCATTGCAACGGAAGGGTGTTTTGCTTAGACGATGAACCAGGTGTGCATAGAGTATGGTTACCAGCTGAGGAAAAACCTGGATTAGCAATGTCAAGAGCCTTGGGAGATTTCTGCGTCAAAAACTTTGGTGTTATTTCAGTTCCTGAAGTCACACAAAGGAGTATAATCAGTAAAGACCAGTTCATTATCCTTGCCAACGATGGGGTATGTATAAAAATCATTCTAATTTCATTTCCCTCGTGTTCCTAATTTCACATGAAAAATGGTGCAAATATTCGCAGTTTGCTAATGTAAACACTAACCTCTGATCTTATCGACTCAGGCATGGGATGTTATCTCAAATCAAGAAGCAGTTCAAATTGTTTCTTCAACACCGGATAAACGTAAAGCAGCTAAAAGAATGGTCGAATGTGCCGCACGCGCATGTAAGCTTTAGGTTAGGAAAATGTCTGGGTTAGGGCCATGTTCCCATTCTATGTCACTATTCAGAAGGCAAAAAGGGCCTTCAGTCTCAATGCCATTCCCATTCTTCGGACTTTTCTGTAATGTCTGTTGCATTCATTTCGACCGGTGCAGCGTTGCTTCTTTACTGATGATGTATGCTCAGGCAATTCAATGAGTTCAGCAAGCACTGAATGTTCAGTAGATTTGAAGGACTAAAACGTCTTTTTAGCTAAGAAGATATGGACAGCTGGAAGATAACTGCAGCTAACTTTCCATCCATCACTTTTGGTCAAAACTTGCCTAGTCTAGCCATAAACAAAAAAAGTGGCCTAGAAATGAAAAGCACCAACAAAACGGGCCTATTTTTGTAAAAAGCCCTTGACAAATTTTGGGCCAAATTCGACAGCCTACTTTAACATATTTGGTGCTGTGATTAGCTTACTCGAGTATATCACGCTCATCCACACGGTCTACACACGTAAACAAGTTAATCTACAGATATCTATTTTTATACATCTACGTATTGAGTATTCCTCGCTATGTATCCAAAATTCTCTTGGTATATAGGTATCCAGCACTCTTGGTGCCGATTCTACTGACAATTAGAAATTAGAAACCAACACAAAGATAGTTCTACGAACCTAACAATGCTTTGTTGCCATATACATAAACACAGGAAAATTCAAATTTGGCAATCCATATGCGTCTATCAAGTGAACCTAAGAAGAAATTAACAAATAGACTCCCTAGACCAATTGAAGAAAGCTACTTTCCGCAATATACTTAATGGATTCTTAATACGAATAATGTTCCTACTTTGATTGGCTGATTGAATGAATTTTCTGAATTTAAGGTAGTGCGACTCGTCAACAAGAATATCTGATGCTCCTTGCATTTGTAGATACTCCTCAGGCTGACAGGCTGTACCATAGAGGTGCAAGTGAGTATTTGAAGTATCTTTACACAGGTTTGTGATTTTTTTTATTATTATTATTAATGTACTGTATTACAAACCACAATTATTCATAAGACACACAAGAAAAGAGAAACTCTTGCCTATGACACGGCATTTTATCCAGATGTAAAGATCAATCACCGTAGTGCGCTACCCAAACTTCAAGATTAACTGAACTTTTATATACAAATAGCAAGACTTTCTTTAGTTTTAGATGCTAAATACAAACATAATTAACTGAATCTTCATAATGGGATAAGCTAGCTACTATACTGGTGAAATTTTGGGTTTTGGTTATGTTTATATATGGCACAAGACACGCTACAAAAGAGAAACTCTATAGCACAATAATTTATTTTGATACCAGAATTCTAGATTAGCTCTATGGGATTCATAGACTCTTACCAGTTTTGCGTACACTCTGACAACCAGTATTCATAGTTTGTTAGGAACTAAAAGTATAAACCAGTAAATTTTAGATACAACAACATCAATAAGTTCTGATAGAAATATGGAACTTACAAGTTATAATCTGGTTGCAACTTATGAGTTAATAAGAAATCGAAGGAACTGGAATAGAAATAACACGCAGTAATGGTAATTCTTACCAAACAAAAGCGCTGAAAAAGTATAATGCTATGACAGCCATGATAACCAAGGCACAAGTATGCTACTTTCCGCAACATTTCCTGCATGTACTTATTGGATTCCTAATAAGAATTATTTATTGAAGTCTGCATCACATTCTATATTGAAATTAGTTCATTGTTCAATGAAACAACAAAATGTGCAGTTGACTGAAACGTAGCTTAACACCAGCTTACGGATCAAGCAGGAGACTTGAAACACTACAAATAATGCAACGTTGCAGTCTATTTTAATGCATATTTTTATGCATGTACGAACCTTCCTGCTTATTGCTGCTTCGTCTGCTAACGTGTGCGTATTCTTTTCTTCTCGCGTGATAATGCACGTATACCTTTTTACATTGTTTTTGTGTCCTCTTCTCCTAATCCTTCCAGTGAGATTAAGGTATTCATATGAGGAACGGTTTGGAGAACATATTGAGGAAACTTCACAATCTTTTTTATACTAGAATTTTCACAAATATAAAGATCGGAATGATTTGAAAAAACCATTTTCCCACTCTTCATCACAGCAAGTGGTTCCTTATCAAAAAACTCCTCACCCTAAGTCCATGACACGTGTTCCTCGTGCTCCATTACGTTCTGGTTTCCCTTCTTTCCCCGTTTCTTTAATACCCAAACATAAGTCATTTTTGTGAGTATATTGCGGGCAGAACACCATAAATATCCACCCAAAACCCTAATTCCAAAGGAACAACTCTTATGAGAAGGCAGTGTCTGAAGCTCATAAAACCTTTCATCAGCCATATTGAAGGCCACTATCTTCCCTGTCGATGTAATCCAATAAAGAGTTCCGCTTAAAAAGACACCATGATTAATAAAATTACACACATAACTAGGTAATTCTCCTACGTTTCGCCATCCATTGCTACTACCAAGAGTGTACACATCCACACATTCAGGGTTGGATTTTCCCCACAACTGAACGATTCTAAGAACCTTGTACTCATTGGTTTCACAAAGATAACCGAATCCTCCGTGATTATAATAAGCTGTAGGATACCTAACCCTATTAAACTCCGGAAGTATAATATACTCTTTCGTAATGGGATTACAGATATAAGCAGGTTGATAAACAGATGGTGCACGGTCATAACTAGCACTAAGGCAAATCAAACCATTGTATGAACCAATAATAGTATATCTCTTGAATGGAGGGTTTATGTTGAATCTTGTAATTCTATGCAAGGGTTTATACTTCTCATGATGATTCTCATTATACTCATGGTTGTAAAATGTTTGACGTTTTTCCTCATTTAATTGATAACACAGTATGAGAAAAGTGAACTTACCATGATCAGCGAGATGAGATAAGTGTATTTGAGAAAATGATGGATGGTATACAAGAATTCTCCACGGTTTGCATACCAATTTACATTCTAATACTGATTCAGTTGGTAACCTACTTAAAATCTCCAGTAACATCTCTGGTGGCAGAGCACTCAACTTCCTCATCGAAATCTTTGTTGGCAGGAGCCGATCACAGATAAATTCAGGGTTGGATTCTTAGGTTAGACGAAGGGGGTGATCGATTAGGGTTTTCAAGGAGCTATATATGGATACGGATATGGATTGAAAACTACAATTACGGGAAAGCTAAAATCCCTCCATGCTTCAAAATAAGGCCTTTCGAAACTTTAAGCCACAGGTTCTCAAACGTATGCCAACCGGTCGTACAAGAAGTTGCCCTCTTCTACTTCTTTTTTTATGAACCGGTCATATCATATGAGAAAATTGTAAGCAAGTCGGCTGAATGAAATTTCTGCGAGTCATGTACAAAAATAATTGATCTGAGAAATTTGTTGATACTCCTCTAGCTGCCGTAATTAAGAAGTGGAGCAGTAGTTGAAGTATCTCCAAATTCCAATACGTTTATTTACATACGAGGATAGAAGCTAGAAATTTCTATATTGAACGTATGAATTAAAAGGTCGTACTGGTTGAAAGATTGCATTATGAATTTTTGGTCTCTCATCAATCTTTGAGCATTTCATCCTCGAGGTTGTGAATCCGCTTCTCTACCCAAACCATGGGATCAGCAGCTGCTTCCATACTATTACATGAAAGCTGCATAACAACTCAACCAAATCAAACATAATTCAGAGTGTGAATCAAGAGAAACAAAATGAAAGCAACACTCAAAGGAAAAACAATTACATTTGCGCATACCTACAGTCTGGAATGTGATTGGATTTCAATGATAAAAACATAACTCTCCTTGCTCTCCTTATGCATTTATACACCTATGAAGAAAATCAAATTAAGAAAAGCGAAAATAATCCTGGAAACAATATAAGGACATACCTCAAACAAACTTAATTTCTTGGTAACAATAAAACTAAAAGTGGAGAGAGTTCCTGTATTACAACATCAAATTAATCAAGTCATTCATATCAGATGGATCTCCTCGCTGGTCGTCTCTTTAAATAAAATTAATAGCAAGATCTTTAAGAAACTATATGGATTTGAGATTAGGTTAAAGACTCCTTCACTTGTGGGCAATTGAAGATGAATATAAATTCCTTAAGAGAAATCCATCCTCTTAAATCTGACAAAAACTTTAGAGCTACTGTAGAGATGATCAGGAGAGCCAAGCAAACAAGGGCGAGGCAACATGTTGCAACGGTGTGCAGTTGCACCCCTTTAGAATACAAAGTCTAGTATTTTCAAGCCAAAAAAATAAAATAAAAAATTGCACCATGTTTGCACCCCCTAAGCCCAAAAGAAAACAAACCCAAAAGAGAAGTCCATTTAGACTTTCTTTCTCTCATACATCTTTAAAAATTTCTTTTCTCAATTACACCTCGGGATTACAAATTTCTTTTCTCAATTACGTACATCTCGGGAGTAAGAGCTTGGATTATATGTTTCATTGTTGCTTATCAATAGTTTTTTTTTTGTGTGTATTTTTCTTTTTTGCACCCCTCTTAAAATCCTGGTTCCCCCCTGACAAGCAAAGCAACCTTGTTGCCATGCTCACCATCATTTACACCAAAGAAGCCTTCAAACTGATTGCACCTTTTAATTTTTAAAAGTTGAAGATTATAATTGTTTTGAAAAAATGCTTATTGGGAAGTATATAAGCTCCTCAATATTGTCCATATTTAGGACTCTAAGAGATGTCTGGCTTCTCGCAACTGAGCGTACTAACTTGTAGTCGTGTAATACCAACTTCTTCAGAGAGGGAAAACAAGGGATTTCTCGTAGCTACTAATCCTCAGAATTTGAAGACAGCAAGGAGGATATGAACAACGACACATCAGTTCGTCTAGAAGCAACATATCAGTAAGAATGAGTTCAATTAAGGAAGGATATCTCTCAAGTGACGGAAGTTGTTTTATTCCTTACAGTTTACAAATTCCAAAATTTCCAATTTAAGAATACCACCACCAGATGGAACACACATCCACGTAGGAAGGTCGATCCCGTCCCATGAAGTTAGTAATCCTCAACTTCTCCAATCCAGTTGGAGTTTGGAGAGCTTCAAATACTTGAAATGCATAAGGTTTCTGATCCTACCTCTTCATCATGGCCAACTTAGTCGCTATACACGAAGATTCTGTTTTCCTTTCAAATTTGCTCTCTCTGCATTTATTGGGTTTTTCATGGTCTGAAGATTCCAAATACATAGATACTCAAAAATATTTAGGTTTGCTAACTCTTCAATACCATCATTATTCCAACATTCAGGGTCGTTCCCGCACTTTGTAAGTCAAACTTAGCAGGAAAAACAATTTCCCTATACTCATTGGTGTTCCCATGTGTGAGTAATAAAACTTTCTCAGTCTTATCCAGTCGGTTATCTCTTTCGGAAGCTCACACTTGAAAAGATCCAGAAACTCAAGATTGTTGAGGTTAGCACAAGACTCTGGTAATACTTACTTTGATCTCAGTACCATCTAAGTTAAGGTATCTTAATTGAGTTAAAGCTCCAAAATCTTTGGGTAAGGCTTCTAGTAACCAGCAGTTTTTGAAATTAAATGTGCTCAAATTCTTAAGACCTGCCACAGACTCGGGTAGCATTTTTAACTTTTTACATGAATGGACGTCTAATTTCTGCAAATTGCGGAGGCTACTCACAAAACTAGCTAGGTACTTTTTCAATAGGTGTATAAGACATATCAAGAAATCGAAGGTATTCCAATAGGTTTGCTCCACTCTCTAAAATTGCATCTGATATTTGGATTTAAGCCAAGTAAATGAAAGACAGGTAGGATTAAGAGAAAGAATGATTCTTGAGAAGATTTTTCTCCATGTTATTGTTATCTTAAAGGATAGATTCCAAAGAGTCCTAAGAACCATATTGATTATTCTTCAAATCTTTACAAGAGAGGTTAATCCTGAAACAAAACACCTTCTTTGGTAAGAGGATGAAGTTTATATTGCATGATGTTCAATTTGTGTAGTGATGCTAGGAAGGTAGGTAGAGGGACGATGCTCAGTCTCTTTTCTCGTTTTCTAAGTCGCTAGTCTTGTACTCGATGCTCCAGTAATGCCTTGAGAAAAAGCATGCTTTCTTGAGTTAACCAAGAATTACTAGTCAAAATGTCATCGTAAACGTGCAAATGATGGTTTTTTTACATAAGTTCGGACCGAATAGAACTCACTTACCGGCTTACCGGTTGTATATGTAACTACCGAAAATCTGATAACTACACCCAAATTTAAAATCATTGATTTAAACAGCATTCACATGAAAATGAAGATAAAGTGATGGAAATATAAAGAGACACAAGAGTTTTTTACGTGGTTCGATCTATGGAATGATCTACATCCACGGCTGTTTACTATGAGTATAAGATTACATTCAAGTTTACATGGAGACTCCATTGAAGGGTGTTATGGAGCTATATCTCTAAGTGGTGGTTAAAGAGAAGAAGAAGGAGATATTTTGTGTGTGTGTTCTCTCTTTCCACTGATTTCTCTCCTCTTTACATAACTTATTCCCTTCTCTCATAGATTCTTAAGTACTTATATAGATAGTTATCCTAGTAGAAGACAACCAAGACTCACATGCATGACTGATTCCTCTTCATTTGTCTTATTGGTTTACTTTTCAGAAGTTGTCTTTATCTGTTGTGATTGAGATTATTTCTTCCTGCTTCCTTGGTGAAGTTGGTCTTCGTCGCGTGGTTGCTCTTTGCCTTATTTGCCTTGTGCGATATTAAGGCAAAGAGCAATCTTAAGAGAACATTTTTCTTGATGTTGTTCTTGGGGCGTGATGCATGAGTAGCTATGATCGTGATGTATTGTCGTGATGATTATTTTGAGTTGATGTGAGATGACTTTTGTTTCATATCCTTTGAGTTGGTGGGTCGCTCTTTCATTGTTGTTTTTCCTCAGCTTCAATATTCTTCTTCTGCGATAGTGTTGCCTCAGTTTCTCATATGGTATACCTCCTTTTGCTTTGGGGAGATGAAGGAACTGAAACTTGCCGAAGCAAAAGTAACATGTTGCCTCTGTTTCATTTTGAAGTTTGGTAATGTGTAGGGCGAAGCATCCTTGGAAGTATTGATCTTTGTTAGTGAAGAAACTGCACGATAGAATACCTCTTGCTTTAAAAGTTGCCTCTATTCTTTCGTGGTGTTTAAAGATGTAAAATGTGTGTGAGTAGGGAACTGATCGCGTGACCAGCAGATCACGTTCTATCATCTTGACCAACTGTGCGAACCAACGTTATGTGAATAAAATATGACTCTATATTGTCAGCTTCGCTCTTTGGTTGGATTGTTAAGCCTATTCATAAATGTTTCACGCTCCATGTTTTGTTGCTGTAATGCCTCAGTATTTGTCTTGATGCTTTGCCATTTGATGCCTCAGTGACTTTGATGAAGTTTCGTGGTCTCATTTCCTCCTAAGTAAGGTTTTATTGTCTTCCCCCGCATAGAGAGAACTTAAAGAACTTATGGTCGCTTTGGGTAGGGTCTTCCACCTGTTGGGCGACGAAATCTCAGTTCCATGTGCTCTTACGAGTCATTGACCATCTATCTCGCCTTAACCGTGTTAGTATTCTGACCTCCTCAGGTTATCGCGCGACAATATACCAGGCCTTAGATACTCCCGTGAGTAAGAAGCCCCAATACATTGTCGTCTTTGACACAATCAGCTCCCTAGTGGAGGGTGTCTTCCATTTATATTCCCCCTGAATTGTCCTTTCAAGGAGGTCACCCCTAACCATTTCAGTTGGGATCCTCTCATCCAGTATCAACAACCAGTGTTGTCGTGATCTCATGCTTTTTCGCCTACGTGGCTACTGGGCACGAGATCACACCCTAAGTGGGGTTTTTTTTGGACCGAGTGCAGAATCCATGCCGGGCTATTTACTATCTCCACTGGCACGTTTCGACACCCCTTACCGGAGAACTTTTCGCTGAGTGGTTCGTTCTCAGTGGCCTCCAGTGCAGAGGCATTTCGCCCAATAAGTAAATTCCCCAGGATGCCCCAATTGCGACGCGCGTTAGGGCTTAAGGGTCGCCTCTTACGTGATCGATCTGAAACGCCATCGCACAAACACGCGAACTAAGTTGACACGCCGCAATTGTAGTCCCATCCTCCCTAGTTATAGGTTTTATAATAGTAACTTGCTGCCCCTATTGAGGTCTTACGAGATAGTATCTTTGTAACTTGTTTCGCCTTTTGTTTCTTCTAGTATTGTTTCCTCTACAGGAATTTTCTTGGAAAGTTTTGGCTCAGTGGGTCGCTTGGCTCAGCTGATGATACATTGACACTAGGTCCACCTGACGACTCCTCCTGCACTTCTATGTTGCCAAAATCAACGAGCAATTCCTTCACGTAATTATACAACTTTTCATTGAAGTATACTCCACTCTGTCTATTCCTCTCCTGAGTCTGCTTCATGTCTTTCAGCTTTGCTTCAATGATCTGCAACCTTGCTTCAGCACAATCGGGGGGACACGTTTCTTGTTCAATGATCTTAATCGCATCCAAAAATGCTTCTTCATACTTGTCCTTGTTCTCTGCAAGATTCATTGCGACGAGATCATATATCTCTTTCCTTTTTCTTGGTTTTCTTGGTTCACAGAATTCCATCTCAATTGCACTGTACTCATCTCTAAATTTCTCATTAAACTGCAACATGATTAAAAACACTCATCAAAGGAATGCATAACAAATATAACAACATTTTTTATATGCATAACCTGTGATGCAGCAAGTCTAAACAATGCATAACTAGTCATGCATTTAATATTGGAACTGAATAATATGTCATGCATTGATTTTGTTAAGGTGCATAACTTATTATGCATTTAAAAACACAACCCTGCTTAACTCCTTTTCAATATTGAAAAATGCATAACCGGTCATGCATTTATATATTCGGCTGCATAACATGTTATGCATTGATTTATTAAGATGCATAACTTATCATGCAGTTATCATTTTTTGCTAACGTAACTTATTATGCATTCATTTTTAAGGAATTTAGAGATACATTCATAGATGCATGAAGGTCAATTATAAATCATGAAATGTTCACAAACAGGTACCTTTAAGAACGTAATATTCTTCTTGAGCATTGCTTTCTTCATTGCTGCCAAGTCCCACTTCGCAACTCTCGGTGTATCATTGGAAATGACCTTGACGATGTCTGATGATATCTCATCTATGTTAGAATGCTCAGCCAACCAAAGCTGCAAAAAATAATAACTAATAAGATATTTTGTATCCAAGAAAGTAATATTTATTGACAGATGTTATGAAAGTAAAAAAAAAAAACTAACTCACAAGAGAATATATAGTGCAACCACTGCAATTCCTGATATGGAGATTGTTTCTTTTGACAGTCTTGATGCTCTCCATCAGGTGTTCATGAATAAGATCAGGAAAAGAGACAGAGTCCATGGTTTCCAAATCCTTAACCAAACCAACATACGAGACATCTAAATTGTCTCTACTTGAACGACAAAAGAACAAGACGACTAGCATGTAAAGGCAGATAAGGAAGACAACTTCCTCTTCATGACCTTTCTTATCAAGTTTTTCCAACACCAGCCTTTCAATATCATCTATCCACACCTTTGTTACCCGTGCTTTGGGATCTTTTCTGATAAATCCTGGCTTTGTTTTGAATGGGAATTTCTTGACGAGGGGATGTGACTGAGTCAACTCTATCTCTGCCTTCGAAGTCATAATATCATTTCCTCTGTCTCCTTCAATTCTTGGAATCAAAAATGTAACAGCAAGCTCACTAGACGTTGATGCTATGGATTTGTTTTCAGACAACTTGAATGAATGTTGATTCAAATCTTCATGGTCATATGATAGAAAGACTTCATCCATCAGCTTGTTGCTCTTACCATCCAAGTATGCCATGTTTGCAGCATATAACCAGTTATAGAACTTTCCAAACACACACACATTCATCATGTTAGCCTGCAACGGATTCAAACCACCTCTGTCTTTTATCTTACTAAACAAGTGACCTACCCTAAGGAAACCTGCTCTATAAGTACCTCCTTGAACTGCAGATTTGGTTTTAGGTTTAGCTGCGTAAAAAAAAGAACAAAAAAAATGCATTTTAGAACTGCTATTTTAGAATAACAAAGGAATGCATAAAAAATATAACAACATTTTTTAAATGCATAACCTGTGATGCAGCAAGTCTAAACAATGCATAACTAGTCATGCATTTAATATTTTAGAACAACAAAGGAATGCATAACAAATATAACAACATTTTTTTATATGCATAACCTGTGATGCAGCAAGTCTAAACAATGCATAACTAGTCATGCATTTAATATTTTAGAACAACAAAGGATTGGATAACAAATATAAAAACATTTTTTTATATGCATAACCTGTGATGCAGCAAGTCTAAACAATGCATAACTAGTCGTGCATTTAATATTGGAACTGAATAATATGTCATGCATTGATTTGTTAAGGTGCATAACTTATTATTAACTGATGCATAACAGGAACATGAAGGAATTCAACGCACCTTGTTTATAGACAACACATTGCTTATTAGATTCAAAGAAAATCTTACCATCTTCGGCATCATTTGTATTATCATCCTCATTATCTGTATCATCACCCAATACTTCCTTTGGTGCAACTTTCTTTGCTTTCTTTGCATCTCCTTTAGTGTTTCGACACTATCAATTTCTTCTTTTTCATCTTCAACATCAGTAGGTAAAATCACATTGAGGAGAAAATTATGTTAAAATCGAAGAAGAATAAAGTGATAACTAAAAAAAATTTATGGGTATTCAGGATGAAATAGTTTTCTTTTTAGGTTTACTCTTTTTTTCTGGTTCATCGGCAATTACTGTAACAAAATTTAAAATTAAAAAAAAATAAATTCAAAAAAAACAAAATCAAACACTAACAGATGAAGCTAATGATAAATCTCACTGGGTTTTTTCTGTTTCTTCGACTTCATTTTTCCTTTTCATCTGAAGCATCAAGAACAAAAATTAAAGTCGAAAATCAAATAAAATCAAATTTACCGAATGCATGCAAGAATAAGATCGATTAAACTAGTTTTAGTACCTAATTTCTTCTCTTTTGATTTCTGAAGACGTGTTTTTGTCGGTGTTTCATCCATTTTGGTTCTACTGAATTCTAGGGTCAAGGTTTTTTAGAGTTCGAAATTGATTTTTAGGGTTGATCAACTTCAATAATCAATCATCCGTTACAGTGTTTATGGAGGAATAGGAATAGAAAAACGGATGAAGAAAAAATGAGAAGAACGGATGAAGAAAAAACGAGAAGAAGAGAAAAGAAATGTTTCCGACCGTTTTTGGGAATTAATAAAACTTCCCAGAACCGCTGAAGGGTAATTGAGGAACTCTGCACGTTTTTAATAATTTTAAATAATGTTTGGTGCGACTGTAGGGAAAAGTAATTCTTGGCCTGGCGGTAAGAAAAAAAAATTTGGGGCCTGCGCCTAAGTTCCCCTTTGGGAAAACTGATCGGCAAATGTTCGCGCTGCAAAAACAAATGGGCGATACTTGAACCCGTGACCTGCCTCTCGTCTTGGTCACCCTTAAGGCTTTAACCAACAGTACTGTCTCACTTGGGCGAACTAAACAAACAATGTTCTTGCTTTATCCTATCTTCGCTCTTAGCTGGTCAACAAAAACTTCGCGAAAAATGTGCGACCCTTAAGGCCTTAACCAACTGTACTGTCTCACTTAGGCGAAATAAACAAGTAGAAATCGACGTTTAGTCCCAAATGTATTAGGCTTTAGACTATCTAGTCCTGCCATCTCAAGCCTAGTACTAGAGGATCTAAACTTACCAAATTTTATACGGGTCAATCCTTTCATGGACGATTCAGTCCAAAACTAACTTTTTCCGTGGGAAAAAATACCCCTCAGCTAAATGTCATATCACCTCTTCGTAATTAAGTTCCATGTTTTCATTTTCATTTCATGGAAACAACTCTCTTGAGCGAAGAAAAAAATCATAAAACGGATTCTCGTCGTTTCATTGAAATTTCAATCTTCAAACCTTATTATGATAATCGAACAAACATCGAATTCGTCTTTGAAAAACTTAAATTGTCGTTATCAGTTCCATTTCTTGAAGATTAACTCAAAATCGGTAAATTTTAGCAAATCAATATGAAGATTTCATCATTTCGAAACGATTTGAAAGGTGTGAGTACGTTCTTATCATTTAATTTGAGTTAATCTCCCTCCCTCTCTCCCATAGAAAAGCAGAGAGGGAAACTCTTTATACAGATCTAAAGATTTAGAGAAATAATTTTTGTTTTGATCGATGAAAATTGGAGGTCTGCTCCTAGGATCGTTTCTTATCTATGAAGTATTGGACTCCTTCAATTCAAAGATGTAAGTAGTAGGAATAATAACCTAATTTTTATATCATATCTCACTTTAATTTTGATTTTTGTGCATCGGACTCGAAATCTGTTATGGTTTTCGTTGATTTGTATTAGCTGGTTAAAAAATTTGTGATTCATTTGGTGTTGTTTAATTGTGAATGTGTTATATTTTCTTATAAGAAACCATGAAAAATTTGTGTAAAATATTACTTTTCCATTCTTCTTTTTATTTTTCTTTTAGGTTCTGAAGTTGTGATACTCACAAATCAAATTTTTCTATGTAACTTCTATGAGTAGTTTTAATTACGTTATGCATTGAAATTATGGAATCTGGTAGGAGATAAAATGATACTACTGAATAATGAGAATGAGTAATCACTTATCAATGAAATTATGGTTTTGCTTACAGATACCCTAGTCCGGAGATCTGACACACATACAAACACATTTCCCTTATTACTTCACCTAATAAGAGATGGTTGTGGCGCAAGCACTAGGCCGTTGATAACCATTGTGGGATTTCTATTTCAATTTTTACTCCTGTCATTGGTGGACCAATTTGGAGTAAGTACTCAAATTCGATTTCAATTAGACTAATTTTTTCAAGGATTTTTCACTAAAACCATAGTATGGTTGTTTTTATAATCCATCTTAGGTTCTTATTATGCAGACAACTTTTATTTGTTGTGTCTAAGCAAACACAAATGGAGGAAAGAAGCCAAATGAATTAATTAACGCCTCCTTTGGTATGTCTATTACTTTGTCCCACTAAAGACTTGTTTCACTTAAAAGATCAGGTTCTCGTCTAATTAATGTAGAGACCCTCTTTCATTTATGTGTACCTATATATTTACCACAACCACAACTTAAATGATTGATGATGACTTACAATTAAGCATGTAAGTGCTAATTCAGGTTCAAAATTTCCATTTATGTGCTCACTACGCATTTATGTACCAGCAATACGCCATGTACATAGAAGTGCACTTTTTTTGTCCTTGTTATAAGAGGTGTATATGCTTGCACACCACTTTTATGACTTGTACATCCAATGGACTATTTTTAGTTTTACATGTGAAAAATTTGGCCTTCCTAGTGATGAAATGGGTATCGTAACTGTCTTAATGACTTTTTGTAGATATATTACCTCATGTTATTGTATGCTTGCATTAATTAATTGGGATAAGTAAGGGTAGATTCATTTATTCATTTCTCTTTTTTTTTTCTTCCAGAAATGGCCGAGAACAAAGGTCATGACTACTCATATGGATGGTGGGAATTCTTTTTTGGGTTCCACAATTCGAAGCCGAGACGCAAAATGAAACATTTAAAAGGTATTACTTAAGAATTTCCACCATTCTATTTTTTTATTTTATTTTTCATCCTGGTTATTCTATTTGTTTGTTGATAAGTACACAATTATATAAAAACAATCCATATTTGTGCATCTTTAGTAGTATCGCGTTCCTATTTTACTCAAACTAGAAGCTCTCGATGTATGCTGCGATGTGTACATAGTTGTACACATGCTGAATATTAATGTGTACATAATTATACACCTTTTTATTGGTGTAATTTCTAGGTGCTGATCGACAATTCAGGAATAAGCTTTGGTTAATGTTTAATCCTTCTACTGGTAATTATTACTCGTATACTTTTGTTTTGATTTCCCAATATCAATTCGGCATGAAAATTTGATAATGGTAGACTTGAATTTATATCAACAGGTGAAACACTATCGTCGGATTGCAATTCAATATTTGTTATGAGGTCAGTACCAGCTTGTCTTTTGTTCTTGTTAATCATTCACTTTGTCTTAGCTTTGGATAACTGAACTCGAAAACTTTTATACTTATATGGTGCAAAAAAATATTTTTCCACTAAACTCTCTACCTGCAACTCCTGTTGAGAAGTTTCATGTGAAATTACTTAGATTAACTGCTTGTTTAGGATATGTCCAATTTTGTGTTTTTTTTCTTTCTTTTTGTTGTAGACTTTTTATGTCTAGACGATTCAAGTTGTATATGTGTATAAACTTCTGCATTTTGTTCCGTCTCATGAATCTACGACATGTTTTGTGTATGCGGATGTTAGATTTTCTAGATTTTGTACATGTGTACATGGTCTAATGTCCTGTATCATTGACATATGACATGTTTTACGGGTATGGATGCTGGATTTTCATGATTTTTGTAGATGTGTACATGGTGGTACACCACCATGTGTACATATTTTTACACCTAGAATATTAGTGTACATTGTCGTACACACGTGACAGAAATTACAAGTGTACATAGTATCCCATTTTAGGATTCTTAATCAAGTTTTAGTGAACAATCTTTTTTTCGTTTTTGGATGTCAAATCAGTGATGCTATAATTCAATGGATGTTGGTTACGAAAGAAATGTTAGGGTTGTCTGATTGCTCCAATACTGTCAATTGTATCAATACTTCTCTAGCAAGCAATAATTCAAGCATCTTTCCACTATAACAACGTAGAGATTGTAGAATCAAGGCCAAGTGCAGCAGTAAGTTAAACTAAAATCCAAAATCGTTGAGGAACTGGATCTGATTCACATAATATAGCTGAATAATCATATCTATTGTAGCTTTATAAATATTGTTTCTATTTGACCACATGAACTTCCATCAACGGATGCAACCCAAATTGGCAACAACCTCCCGAATCTCGGGTCAGATATACAACAGAAAAAATCACTCAACAAAAGTATTGGTAAGAATATATTCTTAAAAGTACGTAAGAATTAACTAGTGTATTTTCTTGTACACCAGTTATATGGGTGCATATAAAAGTGCACCTTTTTTTTGTGTGCTTGTTACAGGTGTATATGCTTGTACACCTTGCTTTTGCTCTTAGAGCTTCAATGGAGGAAGAGAGGGAAAAAAGGATGCTGCTGCAAGGGATGAAGAAGAAAAATGAGGCGGACAAGCTTCAAGTTCACATGATACAACTATGACTGAAAATGCTGGCATTATGTTTGATGGAGCTAATACAAACGGTTTGATGGAAGGTCTCATGATTATTACTGGTTGTCCTGGGGTTGAATCTGTGGTTAGAAACATGATGCAGTTTATGATTGTACATGAATTAGAAAATGTGGTTTTTTGCAATGAATGAAAGATGTGTTTGGTTTGATTAGAGTTTATGCCTGCTCGAGTCTGAAAGAAGATGGTGTTACTGAGATTTCAAGGGTGTTAGAACTGTTGATTTGATGAATATGAGATGGAGATAGTGTTGTTACTTTGTGTGATTTATAGTCTGCGGTGAGTAAGCTGATAACGAAATGAAGAAGCATTGTGTATTGTTACTGGCCGAGCAATTACAGGTATGGATGAGCTGCAACTGGCTATGAAGTAATTGCAGGTGATGCTATGGGAAATTTGGAAGAATGAGTTGCTTCTGTGTTGCAGTACAAAGAATGGTGCAGCTGGGTAACTGGTGTTATTGAGATGGTAGAACTCTGAAGTGGTGACCTGGTGAATAAATATGAAATGCCGATGGAATTGCAAAGATGGAATCTGAAATGTGTGATGTCGGTGGTACTGAGGAGCAGGAACTTATGTTGTTGTTGGATGGGTAGTGTTGTTGTAGAGAAGTGCCGCTAAGATTGGAAAGCTACAGAAACAGATAAAAAATTTGAGATGCAAGTTCTTCCTTGAAACTTCCCTTTTTACCCTTGAAACTCATAGATCCAGTGAGATTTGCCACCAACAGTAGCTATCATCTTTGAACTTCCACAAACCAATAAGTTACATGGAGGATTATCCTCCCTGTTTCTAGCGCCAAAATGTAACTATCGAAAATCCGACAGCTACACCCAAATTTCAAATCATTGATCTAAACAACATTCACATGAAAATGAAGATAAAGTGATGGAAATATAAAGATACACAAGAGTTTTTTACGTGGTTCGATCTATGAAATGATCTACATCCACGGGTGTTTATTATGAGTATAAGATTACATTCAAGATTACATGGAGACTCCATTGAAGGGTGTTATGGAGCTCTATCTCTAAGTGGTGGTTAAAGAGAAGAAGAAGGAGATATTTTGTGTGTGTGTGTTCTCTCTTTCCACTAATTTCTCTCCTCTTTACATAACTTATTCCCTTCTCTCATAGATTCTTAAGTACTTATATAGATAGTTATCCTAGTAGAAGACAACCAAGACTCGCATGCACGACTGATTCTTCTTCAATTTGTTTTATTGATTTACTTTTCAGAAGTTTCCTTTATCTGTTGTGATTGAGATTATTTCTTCCCGCTTCCTTGGTGAAGTTGGTCTTCGTCGAGCGGTTGCTCTTCGCCTTATATGACGAAAAAGGTCTCGCATGCTTTAGGATTAAAGAACCATGCATGAATATAGAACCAGCAAACAGATCGATGGGGTTCTTTGGCCTACAAACTTACAGCATTGAACAAAATAATCTTTTCACAAAATAATCTTTTTCAATGCAAATAATGTAGCCATTGCAAGCTACGTGCCTCAACTGCCACTAGCTCCAACACCAGAAACGAAACCTCTTCCAATAGCCAGACAAATTCGTTAACTTGTAATACATTTCTGTTTCGTCTGAGATTTACACTTGTATTTTTCATTCTCGTATGCTTTAGTTTAGAATTATAACAAATCATCTCATAAAAAGAAAACTAGAAAACATGCCGCATGCTATCAAAAGATGGAATCCTTAATTTCATAATAAAAAAGTATTAATGAAAACTAATAACCAAATAAATTAATAATCTGCAAGAAAGAAAATAAAAGCAAAACTAAACTATAAAATCTGTAAGCAGAGAGTAACTTGCACTCGTTTGTCTCCACCTTGCAGTAGTGGTAAAGTGCACACCTTGTCTTAAGAATCAAGCCATATATCTGGACATGTTCTGACTACCCTCCTCTCTCTCAAGAAATTCTCGCGAATAAATCTTCAATCCGCTTCTTGATAACCTTAAAATCGGGCTTAAACATTCTACTTAGCTGCTCGACACAAGCTGTCACCAGGTCATTGTATTGCAAGACCTTACGAGCCTTCATAATCGGCACAATAGAACCATCAATCGCGTAACGCCTATCCTTATCAACATCTTCAATCACCTTCTTGTTCTCATCCAAAGGGGGGTAAAGGAATCCTGATCCTCCTCATTTTATCAGTGAACTCGACGTTCCACGCGAAACTGTCCTCCTGAGATATGCTTCTTGTATTAGGTTCTTTGGCTAGGATCTTGTACTTTGCGCACGAAAGCGAGTGGAGCAATCTGACAACGTCATCATCTGTCAAGTTTAGTTGTGCCATGATTTCTGAATAACTTAATTTATCTGATGAGTTGAATAGCACCAGAACAGCAGCTTGATGAGTCGACACAATAAGCTCTATAGGTTTTTTCTGAAACTTTCCAGTGCCGTTACAATAACCCATTGAGTATAAGTATGTAAGTTTCCTTTTATTGGTTTTTGCCTGATAAAAATCCTTGAAAGACTGCACACATTGTACCATCTCCGTAGGTAAGTTCAAATCGATAGTTTTGTAATTTGGCCAGAATCCTGCAGTAAGGACAGTGACATTAAAGTCGATGCCAGGATAAGCATAATCATTATTGTTTGTATACTCCACATAGTTGGTCTGCGTTTCCCTTGCTATTTCCAAGTCATTGACCATGCCTTCCATTTTCGAGATAAACTGTGCACCGCATTGCTGCTTCAATTTTGACAAAAAGCTCCTCTCATGATCATCATCAGCACTATTCTTATCGAACAGAAGACGGCGAGCAAGTTTTTTCTTACAGAACTCGGCAAATAAATCTTTGTCATCGAGATAAGAAAGCAGGCATACAATCTGGTCAAGGGCTTCCTCAACGGCATCATCACCCAGTTTCTCATTGCCTCCACCTTTCCTAAGGATACCATCAGAAAAGGTAGACAACAATTCTGAAACCAAGCTGTTACCGACCTTCTTGTTGCAAAACACCTCGAATGCCTCCTTAAGCGCCTTATGGAAAAGATTATCCTTTTTAAAGCAAATCGTCACATAGGCATTGTATTTATCATGCAACTCGATCACCCTTCTGACGAAAGCCTGCTATTGCATAGCCACCGCAGCTTTATCTTCCCACTTGGTTGTCACTGCATCATGTGCCTGTTGGATTAGAGATATACCCTCAGAAGTAACATGTTGTTTGAATGCAGCAGAAAGAGGATCCAACCCATTCTTTATATTAGAAAAAAGCCGATACATCCTTTCGAGATCTTGGGTTTTGTCATCTCTAAGCAGTACATGACATCCAGAATGTTCCTTTTCAAAAAGTTGTTGTGCATTATTAAGCAACAAGTGATGTTGAAATTTTTCCAACAATTCTCCTCAGTAGTGGAATTGGCGACGCTGTCTTTCTCCCTCTTCAAACGCTCTTCAGCCTTGGTCATATACTCCGGACATGAATCTTCTTGGATCCAAAGAGAAGCTTTCCGGGTATAGTAATCGGCTGTATCGGTTAAAAAGGCCTTTTCGAAATCATTCACATAAAAATCTAAATCCCCACTCTACTTTCCCATAATAACAAACATATCTATAGCATACTTAAGCATAGTACGATCAATATCATCTCCTTCACGTTCTTGATTAATCAAATAATAACAACATCTTTAACGTGAACTTTCAACCGCTCATAAATAATATTACGAATGCAATTAACTGCAGTATCGTTTAAGTTAGGAAGTGATCTACGAGCAATATAATAACGATCGAGATAGTAGAAAAATCGAGAAAGCCATTTTACCATAACTTTATGATTCGTCCACCTGTTAACGAGCTCTCGTAACATGAATATGTCATGCTTCTCCTGTATAGCCGACAGAACTCTTGAAATCAAGTATTTCTCAAGAGTCTCATTATATCTTTCGTAAAGTTGTCCAGAGTGATCATTAGGAGGTTTCTGAGTGCACATATTGTATATTGTTGTGTACAACGTCATGTATTGAGTTGAATCGAATTGCGTTTCACCAGGAAAATTTTCAAGAATTCTTTTCAGCTTCGCAATCCCTTCTTCCATCAGTGACCATCCTTTCTCCAACTCTACGATGTTCATAGGCTCAGACATGGTGGTCTAACGTAATGTAACTCCAAAACCCTAACTCAAAGAAGAAAAAAGATAATCGTCCGTTGATGATAATAAAGACGAGAATTTTTTATGAAGAAAATATAACTAATGGAACATTTATAGGGAAAGAAGGGAGAGTCCTTTCTTGTTGGACACTTTTTTTCACGTAGAGTTTTTTAATTATGAGTAACATCTCGATGAACATGTCAATCTCGTCTGTTGATTTAATTTTAATACCATTAAACATTCTGAATATACTCAAAAGCTTGCCGCTTATACGTTCATCGTATGTGATGCGGCCGGGAAGCGCTTAACGTAACAAGGCGAACTTTAAGGCCATTGTTTATGGTAATTTCTTGGATGCAGCTCCCTTGCCTTTCGAAACATAGCAGAATATCGAGCTCTCGACAAACTGCATACAATATACACCAGTAAAAGCTGTACACGATGTGACAATAGAACATATGCACATAGACATCAGAAGATGTATCCTAGTGAAAGGATATATATAAATAAGCAAAGGAGCTACAGGTTCGACAGTTCGAATAAATAAACAAAGCTTAACTAGTAACAACCACAACCAGAATTTAGCAAAACAGTAAAACAAAAAACTGAATGACAAAATAGACCTAGTGAAAACATGCATATACCTAGCTTAATCATCAAAAACAAAGTACTCGCTGGCTTTTGATTGGCACTACGAACTGAAGAGCCCCCAACTGTTTTTGGTTCTTTCAGGTTCAAAATGTGCCCAAAACCTTTCTCGGGAATTGAACTCAGGGTAGCAGACTCACATCTCGGAGTGGTGTCTTCTCTGGAAGATGTGCGAAGCGAGTTTCGGATCCACCTTTACCCATTTGGTATGCAGATTAAAGAAAAGAATGTGTTTGGGTTCCATCCAGTACAATAAGACATGGTCGCACAAGCTCACTAAACGACAATGCTGGCCGAGAAAATGAGTAGGATATGGCGACGGATCATCTTTGTAAGACTTCAGTATGTTCAAATGAACCTTTTTCAGGGTGCTAATGCCACTTCTACTTCCTGCTGCTGGTACTTCTTTTTTTCTAGGGTGGCAACACATAAATATCCTTTATGCTCAAAGAATTGGATATCACCTATCCTGGGTGATGCATTGCCTCCTCCAAACGGGAACTGAATGTATTGAAAATTCTCTTGATTGAGGTCGAAACAAAGACTGCCCCGAGGATTAATGGTGCGCGGCCTCCTCCTACGCCTCCATGAGAAGTGAATGTGGCTGCTCGGAAGATAAAGGATGGCATAGTTTTTGATGGTATAAGAGAATGATGACTTGATCGAGAGAAAAACTGCTTTCGTCTGGGGCTCTATGGAGATTTGGTGCCAAATCGATAAATCCAACACTTGAGTGACATAGTATTAAACTTGCGAACAGTGAATATCATTTTGTATTCCTTGCTAAAGGATTCGAATCCAAATCATAGGAGCCTGTACCTTCTATACGTCCATGATCGATAACGGGTGTAGGGGTGTAAATTGGGCCGGGCCGGGCTGTCGGCTTAATTATTAAATGGGATGGTATAGGGCGGGCAGGAAAATCTCTTACCCATGAAATTAAAAGGGCCGGGTGGACAGGATTATTTATCTACAGTTAGTACCCATGGCCTGCCCAAGCCTGTTATGTAATTTGGGCTCGGGCGGATAGGGACGGAAGGGCCTTGAATATTACTTAAAATTAATAATACAAGGGTGGTTGGTTTTACATAGTGGAGGACAACTAATAAAGCCCCTATTTTCGGATCTGGCGTGCGATGTCTTCGCACCCATATATTGAGCCTTCTCGCACGTATTCTTTAACTTCGTACAGATTCTACACTTTATTCGTGACCTTATGACGTCATCAGCTTCGTCATCCGGAATATGCTACGTGCGAGTAGGTTCGCCGCCTTATAATAGTGCCACTTCGCATGATATCTACGTATGCGATATTTAACCCCTACATTTTGCCTCTTCTCTTAGCGATCTTTGTCGAAGAAAGAGCGATGAGAGAAAAAAAATTCTTAGTCACTCTCGCTCCTTTATAGAATGTTTGTCGCGCCTTGTCAGCTTTTCATATTCCTTAACTGACAATATCCCGAGATCCCGGGTTTAACTGCTCCACGTGTCACTCTCGTCGTTTTATCGTTGGACACGTTGTGGTTGATCCCTGCAACCGTCACTTCATATTTTCTCAACTATTAATGCGTTCATAAAAGAAAATCTCGCATAAGGAAACAAAATCCTTTATATACCCCCTCATGTTTTCATCTTCTTCTTTTTACTTTCTTCTTTTTCCTTCATCCTCTGCAATTTGCTGTTGTTTTTCTGTGTTCATCTTCTCCTTGAGTTTTCTTCTCTCATATTTTCTTTTTCGTCTTCGTTCCAACTATTACTTCAATCTCCCCTTTACTGTATTACATCGCCTTCTTGATCATCTTAACTAACTTGATATTTATAATCTCATTCTATAAGAACAATATATGGGGAACAAGGTAAGGTGGAGAATGGTCCAAGACTTTGAGAGGCTTGAAGTTGAACTCAGAGATAAAGGTTTTAAACTATCTGCTCCTCCTTTATCAGGACCTACCTTGATGCTTCACCCTAGATGGTTTGAGATTGATCAATGGAATGATCAAAAGATCATCATCTCCCTGGGACAACTTCTCGCCGGTCTCCCCATTCCTCTTTTTGATCTGCGAATTCCTTTTTTTTATAAAATTCTGTATCACGATTTCAAGCGTGCGATTTTTCAGTTGAGTGGGGATGCCATCAGGATTATGTTTGAGTTCGCTCGTCGGGCGGCTGGATTAGGATCCCTTTACCCTAAAGAATACATGAATGAAGTGTACGCTGATCTAGAAATCATTCCTTCTGATTATACTGTTGAGAGCCTCTTTGCTAACTACAAATTTGTGATTATGAAGTATGAATCGTCCCGCTGGGCTGTTCGTCTGGCAAGGAAAGATAGCCTCGCAGAGAATCAGAGGATTATGCGAGACGTTGATTTTAACGATAAGACTAACCGCACCGCACGGAACTCAAATGACAATCGCTGGGACGTTTATCCTGTCCTCCTTGAGGGTCCTTACATCACTGGTTTTGGTGCTAACAAGTTGGTAAATCCTCTTCTTGAGGGATTTTCTTCCTGTTCCCCTTGGGTGTTCAATTGGACTGAGAATTATTGTGGTATGTTTTTCTAATTTTCGCTTTCTCACCAACTTCTTCTTTATTTATTTTCTTTTTCTTCGCTTCATTAATTTTCTCACCTCCAGATTGCCAAGTTGAAGAAAGATTTTAAGGTTCATGGAAGACGAGGCACACTAGAAGCGCTACATTCGATCACTGATGAAGTAAGAAACTTTTCCTCAAAATTTCAACAATATTGTTGCCTCTATTTCTTATCTTTATCCGTGCGCGAAGGTGGAAGATTCTTCTGAGGATGAGGAAGATACTTCTACTCGCACGAAGCCTAAGGGAAAAACTGTTGTTTCTAAGTCCTCTGTGAAAAAAAAGATTAAGGTAGCGAACCCCAAGAAAAAACGAAAAATTCCTTATACTTCATATTCTCCTTCTCCTTTAGTTCCTTCCTCTCAGGGAGACGAACCTTCGTTCCCTGATGATTCTGCTTCAACTTCTCCCATGGCTCAATTATCTCTGCCGCTGGTGATGATGATTTAACTTGCACATGTGAAATTATTTCTACCATATGCGATGCTCCCACTTTGAATCACGAATCTCTGAGTGGATCTACCTCATCCATATCTCCAGATTTTCTCTTCGCCTTGGGCTCTTTGGTGTGTTCCTTCTTTCTTTCCTAAATTTGGATGAGTTTAAGCTAGTATTTCCTCTTCACTCTTTGATGGTTTTAAATTCTCTTGTATTTTTATTGTTTCAGAATGCGCGAGCTTCTCGTGTCGTTGCCGCTGATTCGCAGAGAAAAATTCGCTCCTTAGAAGTTGAGTGTCAGAAGGTTGAGGGTGAACTTTCACATAAAACCCGAGAGGCAGATGAACTTCGTCAAAGGAACAACCAATTAATAGGTGCATTCCTTTTCGCTCCCTTTTATCTTATGACTTTTGTTGTATCTTCATGTTTTTTCAACTACTTATACCTGCAGAACTTTATAATTTGACCGAAGAAGCGGCTAGTCTTCCTGATGATAATTATGCCCTTTTAAAGATCCTTAACGCCTCCTTGGATAATTTTCCCATGCGCGTTTTAGAGAATCTTAGTTGGGAGTAACTGAGACTAAAATATGAAGTCCTTATTTGTGATCACAGACCAATATTAGTTTCTAACAGAACCTTCCAACGTCGTGTGCGTGAGGATAAAGAGAGAATTAAAGTTTTAGAAGCAAAAAAGAATACTCTTATTACTGAAAAAGATCAAGTGATTGCTAATGGTGCGAAGGACTTGAAGGAATTTCATGAAGCTCAACTCAAGATTCAAATAGAAAGGGACCGAGCCATAAGTGAGAAGAACGTTCTTCTCGCTCGTGAGAATGAGCTTCGCTCTCATCTTCTAATAGAGAATGATGTTGAGTTTGAATGGGCTGCTAAAGTCCTTGATAATGCTAGGCTGGGGTTAGCTACGAATGTTAGTTTAAAATCTGACCATGAACCCCTGGTTGAAACCATCATTTCCGAAAAAGAAGGTTTCCCATTACCCTTGCTTTATAACACTGCCTCTGTTTTATCTTTTGAATTATACATGTGCGATTTTTACTTTTATTCTTATCTCTTCGCAGTCGCTGAGAAGGAGTTTCTTGAAAAGGAGAAGAAATATCTGAGAGATATTGAACGTCTACAAGCGAAGTCCAATGCTGAAATTCAAAGGCTGAAAGCGATTTTTGAAGCTTGTGATACCAAGTGTCGTCGTCTCAAGAAAAAGCTCAAAGTCATTGTTTCCAATTTAACCAAAGATGCATTTGACATACGTGACGAGGCTATTAAAGGGGAAGTTGGCGATCTCTGTGTTGGACATGGCATTCCTTTTCCATCGCATTATGAGTTTAAGGATCCTTCCGATAACGGAGAAACCTTCGAGATTTATGATAGTGATGTTGAATATGGATATTCCGACGAGGAAGATAGTGATTCTGAGGTTGATGAAGATAACTCTGGCGAGAAGTAGCCATCCACTTTTTGGCTCTCTTTTATATTCTTTGTATTGTATAAACACTGGTTATTCTTCATCTTCTTAATAGATGTCATCTCCCTTTCCTATATTTGCCTCTTTACTATTCTCATGGCTCTACTATGTTTAACATAAGGCTATCGCGATGTTGCGAATAACATAATTTTGTTGTGTTTATAATCCCATTCTTTCCTCTGTTATTCGCGGGAGTGCAGTTTCCTTTGCTGAATCCTCCATTATGTATAATCCCTTTGTAGTTCAAAATCATTCATTATTGCATTTATCACATCCTGGCATCTACTTTTATTTCATCCTGCAAAAATAATGTTAGTGCGGTCTTTTGTGTTTGTTCGTGAGGTCTTATTCATCCTTCATAAGTAGAGGTCTTAATCAGCCTCCCCTGTTAATAAGACTTATCTTTTCCTCAGGGTATTCATTTTGGTCTCTTGACGAAATCGTAGGAGGTCTCTACGCTTTTGCGCAGTGACTCATTGATCTCGTATTATCATCTTTCGTATTATTGCCTCTGCAGGAATTTTTTATGCGCCAATACGACGGGTCTATACTCTTGTTTGAGTTATAGTCATATGATATTGACGTCTTTTGACACAATTCATCTCCCTAATGGAGGGTCTCGTCCTTATCTTCCCCCCGGTTGCCCTTTCAAGGAGGCGTACCCCTACCGGGTTGGAGTGGGCTCCTCCCATCCAGCGATGAAACAACCAGTTGTTTTCGCGGTCTCTTTCGAGACCGCACCCTAAGTGGGGTATCTTGAGGACCGAGTGTATCATATTCAGGACTTGCCAAGAGCGGCGAGGTACGCTCCAGACGCCCCCGGCACCCTTGGATCAACCTTGTACCGCGACGCCCTGATCGAGTTTCTACATTCCATGATAGAAAACTTAGTACCTTAGCCTTTCGACTAAGAAGTCTCTTCATGATAGGCTTTTATTTCGCCCCAAATATCCATGACTCAGGTTCCAGGGTTGGTATGGATTTCGCCCGAGCCATGCATTACTAGCTTTTCCCCAATTATGACGCGCGTTAGGGCTTATTTATATTGCCTCTTGCACAAGTGAGAACTAGGCTGCACGCCACAATTGGATACCTAGCCTCCCTAGTTAGAGGTTTTAAATTTTGTTGCCCCCTAGTGAGGTCTTATTTTGGAGGTCTTATTTTTGCCTCGTTTTTCTTCTTGCATGTTAGGATTATGTGTTATAGAAGGAATAGAATTTTTCTATTAATAACCTTTGCTTGTACAATTCTGATTTCCCTTTCTCTTTTTTATTCGCACAAATAGGAATATCTTACTAATAATTTATTAGATACTTCGCCCCTTTTACTTCTTCAACCACTTCGCATATAGGTAGTACTTTTGATTTGATGTTGTCGCGCGTTCTAACCGTAATATTGCTTTAGATATTTCTTGTTATAAAGCCTAATCTCCATTTTCTCCATATTTCCTCCATCTCTTTCCATTAACTTGTACATCCCATCACCAACATATTTCTTCACCACATAACATGTTACTTTCCCTTTCTTCTTTCTCCCTTGTTTTTGATATGGTGGTATCTCGCTCATAACTAATTCTCCTGGTTGGAATTCTCCCCTGTTGTATTGCTTCGCGTATTCATGCTTTTCTGCTTCTTTGACTGCTTTCATGTGAATTTCATTACTTCTGGTCCCTTATTCATTTTCCATTTTTATCCCAGCATCTTCTTCTTTTGATGATTCATCACTTTTATGGTAATTATCAACTTCTCCTTCTTTCGTTATGAAAGTAACCATCAATCTTTCGCATCTCTCGCTTTCTTTTGCGCCACGCTTCCAATTTCTTATTTTATTCGCACGCACTTCACTTTTCTCAACATCAATTTCATTGCATGTTTTCGCTTCATTAGTGTCTCCTCTGATGATTCCAACGCCTTGAGGTAATGGGAACTTAATACATTGATGATATGTGGAAGGCACACCCAGAACGCTATGCAACCATGGTCTTCCAATTAATGCATTGTATGGAGATTCAACATCCATGACACAAAATGTTATTTCTATGGAGATTGTATTGAGAGGGATGCGCATAGTAACTTCCCCTTTTGGCTTATTGGCTGATCCGTTAAAGTCGTATATTTATAAGTTGAAGGAATCAAGTCTTCATCTTTTCCTCCCGTCGTCTTGTATGTATGGTAGAATATAATATCCACCGAGCTCCCAGATTCAATTAATATCCTATTTATTGCCCATGTGACATCCTCTTCATCTTCTCCTTTGTCCAATTTTTCTTTTGGTATTATCTCCAACTTTACCACCAGTGTACTCTCATGAAGTTCGTCTCCTCCAGGTACTTCTTGGCGCAAAATGTGATTGGCTGCTTCTTCCATTCCTTAGGCTTTGGTATCTTTGCTAGATTCAGTATTTCCTTTCCTTCAACACCCTCGCATATACTCGACTCAGACATTTTTCATGAAAATCTTCTATACTTTTTGACGAATGTATTATTGAGTTACAATGTAGATTGTTGGCATTCGCTCTTACATCTATTAGAAAGGTGTTTTTTCCTTTGTCCTCTCCTGACGTTTGTCCACCTGTTGTTGGTTGCGGTGGTGGTGGAGGAGGTAGTGGTGTAGCTAGGAAGTGGTTAAGCTTTCCTTGTCCAATCATTCTTAATATGATTCGTTGTATGTTCTTACAGTTACTCATTGTGTCCATGGAAACGATGATAGGCACGAAATTCTTTGCTTCTTCTTCCAGATGGTGGTTCTTGCCCTAGATTAGGTGGTAGTGTTATCTCCTCCATTAATATAACAGTTGTTAGAGCATAGCTCGGTCGACCTCTCATGCGTTGCTATATCAAGCATGTTTGTCAATGTTAGTGATCAAAACTATGAGTCTTGATTTCTAGTCTATTATAGCTAAGTCTCAGACTAGGATAGAAAAGTGTAGTTGAGCTCAAGGACTTCATGGCGATTCATCATACAACGACGAAGATCTACTCAAGGAACCGTGGAACTTGATCAACAAAAAGGTACGTGGAGACTTGAACTTATCTATCACTCAAAAGTCTATCTATTATATCTCCTACTTATTATGAGATAAAAAGTCGTATGCTATATAGACTGGATCATACACATTTGACATTTCGAGTTGAGTATTCACTACTTATATTTTTCTCGAAATCGTGTGTTGGGAAAGCGTTTCGCTTTAATCAAGTGTATCTTCACCTAGTGACGAAAGTCATGAAAAGTTTCAATTAATTTGATAATTGCTCTGACGTGAAATGGTATGTGAATAACGGCTATATAACGTCCTCTGAGAATGTCTCAATGATTGGAATGAGAGTTTAGATTACATAACCATGTATTCGTTAATCCGAAGTTTTCGAACTTTGTTGATTGAGAGAAACCGGAGGAATTGGTTGTAGTTGCATCTTTTCTGATGACTACACCCAAGTGAAATGAAATACTAAAAACTACTAAAACATACAAGATTCAACTATGAACAAGATGTAAAGAGCATGAAATGTAAATATTGACACAAGCATATAACGTAGTTCGGCCATGAAGACCTACGTCCACGGGAAATAAGATTTTTTCTTATTGATTATAAGGTCTTAACCTTAAAAGAGTTACAAATCTCTTCTAGATTTCTCACTGTCTCTCTATCTAAATATCTCTCAGTAATTATCTGTAGAAAGACCATCTAGGATTACATAAGTTGTCCATCTCCTTCTACATGGACCTGTATTTATAGGAAAAATAAACTCGCGGTGGTCTGATCGTCCGAGTTCGATGAGATGTCTTCCATCATCCTGGATGCCTCGGACTGGCTCTATACTGTCCCTCGTGATGGATAGTCTGGTTCTTCCTCCGAATAGTATCTCTCTCCTTCGCCTCGTGTTTCTATTGTATGGAGAACTTCGTGCTCTATCACCTCTGAGTAGTAGTATAGATCGTCCGAGTCTTCCGTCACGATGCAGATCTCCCCACATCTTGTTCTTATCCTTCATTAAATGCGGTCCTGCTTTTTATACTTGACCGTCTGAGCAGATTAGACCTTTACTTACACGCGTCATTCATGTGGTGCTCGTGTAGTTTCCTCGACTAAGACAATTTCTCATTTTTAGAGGATGATTCGGTGCTCCTACCTTATCATCTTGTCACGTATTCATCCCTTGAGATGCTGACACATGGCTGTCGGGTATTTTACCCACACATTTTGCTTATTTTCTTTGCAACTTGCCGAGGGAATGATGGGAAGACAACTATGTATTTGTCCCACTTTTCTTGCCACATGTATATTTGTTTGATATCTCTAAGATTCCTGTCGGTTTTCTTAGGTTCTCTGGGGGCAGGATATCTTTCCTTTTGTACTCTTCCTCCAGGATTCTTATCGTCTAGTTTGTCGTGCCTTTGACCTTTTTCGGTTCAAAGAAACCGTTAGTTTTTCAAGGATATCCTCCTCTATTTAAGAAGAGTTCTTTTGTGATATGGGTATGAGCTTTCATTTTGCTCCCTTTTTTCCTTCAGGTCGTTTTTATAGAAGACTCCTATGTTAGTGGGCCCTTTTCCTCCTCGTCCCCCGTGGTGGCGAGGTGTTTGTTCATGTTTTCTTCATGATGATGTTATGTCCTCTCATTTATGTGTTGCTTCTGGTTTTCTTGCTCCTGATTCTAGATCATCACCAACGTCTTCTTGGAAAGATCTATCTTTTTGCATAACGTCTTTAGCCTCGTCTGTTCGTCTAGTGACTGAACTTCCTGTTGTAGGATATCGTATTTATCACTGTTTTTCCTTTTACCGGCAAGCTTGGAAACACTTTATGTATTGTGTCCCTTCTGACGATTGGCCTTGGGAACACTTTATGATGTGCACGTATTGGCTTAGAAGCATTGGCTACTGGAAGTGCTGGGGTATAAAATACTTTTGTTGTATTCAAACGTGTATATATATATACCTTTCCCCTATTTTATGTCGTAGCACTAGAGGATGGTGATGTAAGCGAGGGGTAAACGAGGGATGGTGATTTAGTTGAACGGAACAATCCGGTGGTTTGCTCCGGTACAAGGTGTGTGTTTTAGGGGTTCGTTCGTGCCCCGGTTGACAGTTTTTTCTTCGAGCGAGGAACTGATGGTTGGCGCTTCCGCCGCTCCCAGCGAGGTGTGGGTGCGATTCTCCTGTCCGAAGGATGGTGTTATATTGCTATGTAGCTGTGATTTTTTTGTTGTAATAAAGAATTGTGTGTTTGTTTTTATGACATTGTTGTGTCTGAGTTCTGGTGACTCGTGGGCTACACTTCCTGAGTATATTTTATGTGTGTGTAAGGGGTGATACCTCAGTCGAGTGATACTTTAACCCGACCAGAGGCGAGTATCCCGATTATGGGCATCTCCTACTGTATAGGACATCACCCGATTTCATGATCGTGATGGCATTACCTTAGGTTTTTGTCCGTGTCAGATAGCTTAGGTAGATGACCAGCATTATTCTTAGAGAGAATGGAAGGTGTGGCTAGCACTGTGCCATAGTTGTTTACAGACTTTTATGATATGTTTAATCTATATGCACATACAAAGAAAAATAAAAACATACAAAAAGAAACTAAAGTGAAGCCAAAATAACAGAAAAAACCAAAGAAATACGATATAACAATAAAAGAAATGGAAAAAAGAAAAAATAACACAAAAAGAGGAATTTTATTATCTTCAAAAGAGAGTTTGATAAACTCTTGGTACATTCTAGCAAGGTTCTATGACCTACGTGCAATTAGGGGTCGCGCCCTATTCTAGGACTTTTTGAGTAGTCCTGTTAAACATTGTAAGCTTTTAGGTATTTGATGTTCCATGGGCGTTCAAGTTCTTCGCCATCGGCTTTGAGCAATATGTATGCTCCATCTCCTGCCTTATCTAGGATTGTTAGTGGGCCTTCCCACACGGGTGCAAATTTTCCTGACTCACGTTGGTAGGGAGGGATCTCGCGCCAGACTTTATCGCCAGGGATGAATTGTCTTTGGTGAACACGCTTGTTGTATTCCCGAGCCAACCTTCGGTGGTAGTTTTCTATTTCTTGGAGAACGATTTCTCGGTTTTCTTCCAAATCGTCCAACTTAGCGAGTATCATGTCTGAGGTCAGATTTTTCTCCCATGCCTCAGTTTTTGTGGTGGGGATCAAAGCTTCTGTTGGTATGATCGCGTCCGTGTCGTATGTGAGGGAGAAGGGAGAAATCCCTGTCGCTTCCTACCTGGTGGTCAGATAGGCCCAGAGGACATTGTGTAATTGTTCACACCAGCTTGCTCCATATCCATCCAGTTTCTTTTTGAGTATGTCGGCAATGGTCTTATTTTTGGCCTCCTCCTGGCCATTGCTTTCAAGATAGATGGGTGTAGATTTATTTTTTCTAATTTTGAGACAATTGAACAGAAGATCAATTTTTTTCCCACGGAGTTGGTCCCCATTGTATGATACAATGGCGGCTGGGATACCGAAGCGACATATTATATGCTCAAATAGGAATTTAAAGACATCGTGATCTCTGATGTGTCTTAAAGCCGATGCTTCTACCCACTTGGTGAAGTAATCCGCGGCCACAATTAAATATTTTCTATGTCCGGTACCGGCTCTCAAGGGTCCAACAACGTCGACCCCCCACTTGGCGAATGTCCAAGGGATTAAGACATACTTTAAGTCCATTGAAGGTGCATGCCTTCTCTTGCCAAATTTTTTGCATTCGATGCAGGTTTTTGCCATTTTTTTTAAATCTTCGTTCATACGAGTCCATAAGTATCCTTGGAGTCTTACTTTGTGAGCGAGAGATCGTCCTCCACTATGGTTGCCTGCGTATCCATAGTGTATTTCTTTTAGTATGTTGTGGTCTTTTGTGAATGCGAGACACCGAAGAAGGGGTCCTAAGTAGGATTGTTTGTAGAAAACACCATCTCGGAGCTGGTAATTCCCCGACCTTGCTATTATATTATGTGCAACGAGTTGGTCGCTGGGGAGATGCCCATTAGTTAGGTATTTGATGATTGGTGTCCTCTAGTAATCCTCGTGTAGACTCTCTTCTTGTGCTACTGAGTCGACAACAAGGATGTCCATGTTTCCTTCTGGGATAGAAGGAAGGAGAACCCTTTCGATTCTGACATTTGTGGCCTCGGGCTCTCTTTCCATGGTTTTCATGTTAAATTTCTTGTTAAATTTCCTCATGTTAAATTTCCTCATTTGTGCAGAGATTTCCTTAAGATCGCTTGCATGATCTTGTGGGAGCTTACTTTTGACAAGCATGTCGTCTACATATACCTCCAGGGTTTTATGTATCCAACCGTCAAACATTTTTTCCACCATTCTTTGATACGTGGCCCCTGCGTTTTTTAACCCGAACGGCATTTTAGTGTAGCAGTATAGACCACGAGGTGTGAAAAAGGCAGTATGCTCTTGATCTTCCTCGGTGAGGGGGATCTGTTTATATCCAGAGTATCCGTCCATGAGAGATAACAATCCGTATACAGAGGTTGCCTCTACGAGTTGGTCAATGTTAGGGAGTGGGAAGCTGTCATTGGGACATGCCTTATTAAGATCGCTAAAGTCGATACAAATTCTCACTCCCCCATTCTTTTTAGGTACTATTACCATGTTAGATATCCATGTTGGATACTGAACTTCATGTATTACCCCTGAGGCCTCCATCTTATTTATCTCCTTTTGGATAGCTTCATGATATTATGATGCCACCTTGCGCATATTTTGCCGCATGGGCTTGTGCTTTGGGTCGATTTTAAAGTGATGACTGCATACTTCTGGATCTATCCATGGAATGTCTTCCATGCGCCACGCAAAGACATCGGAATATTCATTTAGTACTTGTATCAGCTTGTCTTCCTCTTCCTTGATGAGGAGTGTTCCTATTTTTACCATACCCGGATTTTCGGGTGTTCGGATGTTTACCTCTTTGGTCGACTCCGAGGCTGAGAAGTTTGATTTGAGTTCTCCTGTGTCAGAAAGGTTATGTATGGGTCCCATGGGTGAGTCCGATGGGGGATTTTCCTCTATTATGGATTCGTCATTTGAGCGTCTTGCCTCATTGGTGCTAGCTATATAGGCATCAATCTCTGCCTGGTTCTTGGCATTCTTAGAACTCTTCTTTGTTGCTATGGTGGATTTTACTTTGTTCTCGCCGTTCTGGACGTCCATCTTATAACAGTATTTCGCCTCGACCGAGTCCCCAATGATTTCGGCTACTCCATCTGGCGTAGGGAATCTTAACCTTTGGTGGAAAGTTTAGGCTACTCCTTTGATCCCAAGGACCCATGATCACCCGACAATGGTTGTGTATGGTGATAGTACATCTACCACACAAAAAGTAGTTAGGGTGCGAATTTTTCCCACCTGGATTTCTAACGTTACCTCGCCCCTTGGGCGGGTCGATGACCCATTGAAGCCAAATATGTTATAAGTGGAGGGTATGGGACATTCATCCCTAAGACCCATTTTTTTGAATGTTTCATAGAATAAAATCTCAACTGAACTACCTCCATCAATTAAGATTTTGGGCATTGCCCATGGTAGCACTTTAGGTTTTCCTTCCTCGCCTTCGTTCTCAGGGAGTGCAATGGCCATCGTGACCACCAGTGGATCGTTATGGTTTCGTCCTCCATCAGGGGCCTCCGAGGCTGAAAAGCTAATGGGTAATTTCATCCATCCCTCAATCGGGGGTTCTCTGGCAACACTGAAAACTTCGTCGCCCTGAAAGTTTCGTTTGTCAATTCGTCCAGTAATGTTTCCTTCTCGTGTAGGTGTGGTAATCGCCGAATGTGATATAGTATTACACCCTAAGTATTGTGCCTCACGGGGGATCTCTACACGATGTATGGGCGCCCCAGTGGTAGGTGGAGTTGTTGGTTGCACGATGTATTCTTGGAGTTTCCCCTCATTGATCATTTCTTGAACCATTTTCTTCAGGTCTCTGTACGAGTCTGTCGTGTGGCTATGGAATTGATGGAACTCGCAGAAGTCAGTTCTACTTTGTGTTCGCTCTGGCTGCTGACCTCTGTTCCATGGGTAAGTGACTTTATGTTGTCCATCAATCTTTTTGAGGATCTCGGATATGGGGGTGTTTAGATTCGTGTAGACGGGGTCTACGAACTTTCCCTTCTTTTGTTGGTCCTGGTCTCTCCCTTTCCATCCTCCAGTATGATGCTTGTCGAACTGGGTTGATCCGTTGTGGATCGCCCGCTCCTTGGGATGGCGCCTGTGGGTTTTTTGTCTCTACCATATTTTCTCCTCTATTAGTTCCTTTTGCCATTTTGTCGTAAGTTCCGTCTTGGAGTTCACCCAAGGTTACATAATCCTCTTAGATTTCTCTTAGTTTTCCCAAGTTCTTTGGCATAGTTTCATACATGCGGACAAAGAGAGGGTGTTTTTCGGAGACTATTTTTAATGCCCAAGATCGCATAGTCCTCAGGGACCTTTCCGACCTCAGCACATAACTTCCTCCACCGTGTCACCAGGGAGCGGAGTGACTCATTTGTCCCTTGGTACATTTGGAACAGCGCGTCGACCTATGGTCGGACCCTGCTATTGTGAATGTACGTTTCTAAAAATAGCTCTGATAGGTGCTCGAACGATTCAACGGATCCCTTGGGCAGGTTATTGAACCACATTAGGGCTTCATCCCTCAGACTGGCAGGGCAAAAATTTACAGAGTACCACGTCATAATGGTCCCATTGGGTTAGAGTCATGCGATAAGTTCTAAGATGCTCAATTGCGTCTCCTGTTCCGGTGAACGGGACGTGAACATTGGTAGAGAACATTTCTTTGGAAATGGCAATCTTATCAGATTCTCAGAGAAGGGGGATTGTCCTGCTTCTTGCATGAATACCACCAGCTTCTTGCTCTCCTACTTTCCTGTAGCTTCTTTGTATATTGCTTCAATCCGGTTGAGTCGGGCGTGAAGTTGGTCATCGTTTCTCCTTGGTTCGGCCTTCTTTTTTATTCCCAGAGCTCTCTCGGGTGATAAATATGGTTCATGATAGTGATGCCTTGATCGCCCTGAGTCATCGCTTGATTGTTCGGCATACGATACAATCTTAGAACGAGTTGACCATGAGGTATCCCCTCGCTTGAGGTTTGGGACTGCGAGGTTTATGGCCTCACAGTTGGTTTTAACTTCTTGGATCTGGTCTTTGTCTCGCCCATGTTTGGGATCAATATCCGACGATCCCTCGGATGAGCTATCCTCGCGGTCAAGTATACCTCTGCTTCCCTTGGGGAAGCGATCCGCGGTTTCCTCGTTGGAGGTGTCAGGTATGTTAATTCGTTCGTCATCTTGTAAATGTTCAAAGGGGTTTTCCTCCTCTAGGACCTCCTTGACAGCAGCGAGTGGCGCCTTCTTTTTTGCTTTTCGCTTAAGCTTGCGGTTTCTCCGCTCAATCCTTCGGTTTCTCCTTTCTAGTTCTCCATTCTCTCACCCTGAGATTCTTGGGCTTTCAGGACGGCCGCGATGGTAGTGTTTGCATCTCCGAGGTCTGAAGGGTTGCACTTCTTGGCCTTATTGTTCGTTGTTTGCCTTGGCAAACGATTCAACCCTCCTGGTTGAGTCAGATGGACGCCATCATGCATCTCGAAGAGGTTTCCCTCGCCTTCGGAGCTAGAGTTATCAGTTAGTCCTTCCGGATACTGGTCATCGGGTTGTCCCTCTCTTGGGACTTCGCCATTCATCAGAGCCTCTCCTGTCTCCATATCGTCGAGTCCTTCTGATTGGGCTCCACCGTTTTCTCCTTGGCTCCTGCGAGTAGATCGTCACATCACCATTACCTTCCCTGCAATATATGCAATAACACTTAATTTTCCTTTTCTTCAGAAAAGTGGGACCCTAGGTTTGCAGGTCACGTGCGATTACTAAGTCATAGTTCAGACTGGTTAGTTTGGTACAGGAAGACTTTGCAGTATATTTTGGAGACATGTGAAAACGTCAAAATGTTCACCCTTTGCACAAGATGTTAATGAAGAAAAGGTGTTTTATCAGTTCTCTCTTTTCGAGAGAAATACCTCTTTCAACACGTTTTACCTCTTTAGGGAAAAAAATCAAATTATGACGATTGAGCATATTTTCCCATTCTAGGAATTATTTCTCATCATCTTTTAGCTTTTGATTTTGAACAAACTTTGGGTTTGATGAATGATTATGTACTCGTTAATCCTTCCCCTTGACTTAGATTTAGGTTCTTAATAAGGAGATCTTAGACTTTGTTGAGCTTGATGAAAAACATCATAAAATTTGTCTTTTCAACTCTCAAAAGGTGATATCTCCCTTATGTAGTTTACTGACTAGTATTTCTTCCCGTCTCTCTCATGGAGGAAATCGTTTGAGCACCGAAGTCTTTGAAACTTCATTTTTACTCCGATCTACAACTCTCCTGAGCTCCTTGAGGAAGGTATAAAAAATCTTTGAAAACAAGAAATTATAATGAAAATCAGTAAAAAAACGCATATTTGTTAATCTTGAGGTTCTTCTGGACTTCTCAGATCGTGAAGATCATGTTTGAGTCCGAGCTCTACTCATTCATCTCAACAGATATCTACTTTTTAGTGTGAAAAACACTTTTCTCATGGAGATTATGAAAACAATATAAAGATGTTATTAGGAAGGTAGATTAGATCTTCATACCTCCCTGTTTCTAGCGCCAAAATGTAGTTGCATCTTTTCTGTTGACTACATCCAAGTGAAATGAAATACTAAAAACTACGAAAACATACAAAATTCAAATATGAAAAAGAAGTAAAGAGCATGAAATGTAAAGTTTGACACAATAATATAACGTGGTTCGGTCATGAAGACCTACGTCCACGGGAAAGAAAATGTTTTCTTATTGATTATAAGGTCTTACCCTTGAAATAGTTACAAATCTCTTCTATATTTATCACTTTCTCTATATCTAAATCTCTCTCAGGAATTCTCTGTAGAAAGACCATCTAGGATTACATAAGTTGTCCATCTCCTTCTACATGGACCGGTAGGCAAAATAAACTCGTGGTGGTTTGATCGTCCGAGTTCGATGAGCTGTCTTCCATCGTCCTGGCTGCCTCGAACTGGCTATATACTATCCCTCGTGATGGATAGTCTGGTTCTTCCTCCGAGTAGTCTCGCTCTCCTTCGCCTCGTGTTGCTCTTGTATGGAGAACCTTGTGCTCTATCACCTCTGGGTAGTAGTATAGATCGTCCGAGTCTTCCGTCACGATGCAGATCTCCCCAAGTCTTGTTCTTATCCTTCATTAAATACGGTCCTTCTCTTTAGACTTGACCGTCTGAGCAGATTAGAACTTTACTTACACGCGTCATTCATGTGGTGCTCGTGTAGTTTCCTCGACTAAGACAATTTCTCCTTTTTAGAGGATGATTCGGTGCTCCTACCTTATCATCCTGTCACGTATTCATCGCTTGAGATGCTGACACGTGGTTGTCGGGTATTTTACCCACACATTGGCTTTGCCAAGTCCGCGAACTTAGTTTGCGAACTTAGTCCACGAACTGACGGAAGTTCTCTTGCCGAGAATTTCTCCTGGGATTTTCCAAAAACTCGTTTGCGTGTTTAGTCCGCGAACTCAGTCCGCGAACCTAGTACGCGAACTGACGGAAGTTTCTTTGCCGAGATTTTCTGCTGAGTTTGGAAAACTCTGCTGGTTGCCTTAATTCCGCGAACTTGTTTGTGAGCTTATGTGGTTATGATCTAAAGATGTGCTCTGAATATGAAACTTAAATTACTAAGGAATGTTTTATGCAAACTGTGGTTATAAAGTTCATGAGCCGATTCATCGAATCGAATCATCTTTGTTTCAATTGTGTCTTGTGTAGTTACATAAGATCTCATAGCAATTGAACAACTCTCTAACTAGTTCATTTGAGTCAATTGAATTAGTTATGGTGAAGAAGAACTAGGTTAATATGAATTTCTCATATGGTTAACCTTTTGGGTTACTATGTTGAACCAACATACACGTATATGATTGGGCATGGTTTTCACAAACCCAGTAAACGTCTAGCCGAGTGTGTGTGACAATCTAAGTTTTCGATCTAACGGTTGAGAAATATTAGCTTAATTCTAAATCAGGTTTTCATCTAACGGTGAATATGGATTGCTTTGTAACTAAGGCAAAACCCTGATTTGAAGGATATATAAAGGAGACATCTAGCATTGTACAAAACTAATCCCCACACGTCTGTGTGATACTAGTGCGCTCCCTAGAGTCGATTCTCATTTAACCTTTGATTTTCTTCTCTAAAACCAGGTTAACGACTTAAAGACTTCATTGGGATTGTGAAGCTAGACTGATACTACTTTTATCGTAGTTGTGTGATCTAATCTTGCATCTTCTATCGTGCGAGTACAATCTATTGATTGTATTGAGATTGTGAGAGTTCTCCGATAGGCAAGATAAAGAAGTCACAAACATCTTCGTCTCACTGTTTGTGATTCCTCGACAAACCGCTTGTGTAGTCAAGAAGGATTGTTGAGAGGTGATTGATTAATCTAGGCTTTTCTTCGGGAATATAAGACCGGATTATCAATTGGTTCTTGTTCACCTTGATTTTATATCTTAATACGGAACAACACCTAGGGTTTTTCTGTGGGAGACAGATTTATCCTTTGATAGACTTTTCTGTGTCAGACAGATTTGTTTATTATCAAGTCTGCGATTTTGGGTTGCAGCAACTCTTAGTTGTGAGTGAGTGTTGTTTATTATATCTTAATACGGAACAAAACCTAGGGTTTTTCTGTGGGAGACAGATTTATCCTTTGATAGACTTTTTTGTGTCAGACAAATTTGTTTATTATCAAGTCTGCGATTTTGGGTTGCAGCAACTCTTAGTTGTGAGTGAGATCAGCTAAGAGAATCAAGTGTGCACTATCCTGATGGGATTAGAGGTGTAGGAGTACAATTGTACCTTGATTTAGTGGGAGACTGATTGGGGATAAACTATAGTCCAGTCCGAAGTTAGCTTATAGTAGGCTAGTGTCTGTAGCGGCTTAATACAATGTGTATTCAATCTGGACTAGGTCCCGGGGTTTTTCTGCATTTGCGGTTTCCTCGTTAACAAAACTTCTGGTGTCTTTGTTATTTCTTTTCCGCATTATATTTTTTATATAACTGAAATAATACAGGTTGTGCGTTAAAGATCATCGATTGGAAATCCAACCTTTGGTTGTTGATTGATATTGATCGATCCTTGGACATTGGTCTTTGATACCGTCCAAGTTATCTCTCTTTGATAAAGACTCGTAGATTTCCATTTGCTTGAGTAAAGATCAAATTGAGAGATTGAAATATAAACTCTTTGATATATCTTTTTATTGATTGAGTCTAAATGTCTAGTTGATTCTCATAAAAAGTATATTGGCGTTTGTCCATACAGATTTCTAAGAGAAATATTGGGTGATGTTGTTAGACCCCCACTTTTTCAATTGGTATCAGAGCAGGCAAACAAGTTAAAGACCTTACAATTCTGTGTTTGTAGCTATTTAATTATGGACGAGTCTATCTCTAATAACGTACCAGTTAAGAAATTACCAGATGATTCTAAAAGCTTGGATTCACCTGAGAGAACTGTCTATCCAAACATTCTCTTGATGTAAAAACTGTTGATTGGGAAACTCTCTTAGAAGAACAGTTGGATGAACTTTCTGATGAAGATGATTCAGATATTGATAGAGATGTTGATGAGGAAGTCTCAAAGTATGTTAAGTTTTTGGATTCGTGGAATATGAATAAGATTACAACTTCTCATGTCACACCTCTTCTTACTCCTCTCTGTCGAGAAAACAAGAAATTGAGAAGATGTTACGCAGGTGTTTATTTTTCGAATCGTTCTACCGAATCGATCCTCAAGGATTCTGAGGAAAACCTACGTATGAAGTCATTTGAATGTGATAATCTTTATCAAAAGTACTTTTTGTTGGAAAAAAAACTTGCAGAATCTGAATCAAGGTTTAACTCCCAGCAAACAAGTTTCGACGACAGAGAAAGTGCTTATCTCACTCGAGAAAAACGCCTTGAGGCTGATTTAGCTGCTGCTCTTGATAAAATCAATATGTTGGAAGATGACTTGAAAAAGTTCAATACTAGTTCAAGAAAATTAACCACTATGATAGGAGCAAGTAAAAATCATCGTGATACACGAGGATTGGGCTATAAGGGAATATATGCTCCAAGTACTGGCAAAGAGGTAAAATTTGTCAAGGCTAGTGATTCTTCTCAACAAAAGATTTCCACTGATAGCAAAATTGAAATACCTTCTCCGGCAGTTAAGGTCCAAAAGAGCAAAGTTTATCAACTTCCAAAGTTAGCACACACGGATCGAGGTAAGAACATTCCTTATGTTTGCCATTATTGCGGAAATGAGAAACTTCATGGTGTTCTTGTTTGGGCATCACAAGAAGTTGTTTCCGTATAAAGAATGAGAAACTTCATGACGTTCTTGTTTGGGCATCACAAGAAGTTGTGAAACCAAGATCATATGTTAAGACTGATCTTCTTAACGTTACAGGTTGTAATTGTACAACCTTTAGGCAAAGGAATCAGTGATATGATAGACCTAGATTTGCTTATAAACGGCGTACAAATCCTTTTCATAATCGTAATGGTTGTCATAAGGATAACTTCGTAAAGACGAAGACAAGATCCGATGCTCCCATTGGAGAAAGACTAACTTGCAAAAGAATACTCAATCCAATTCTCTTCCAAGAATTCTAGAAGAGAGTGATGGGAAGAAGGTTCCGACTGTTCCTAAACGCACGCAGATGTGGATGCCGAAGAAAGACAATGATGTTTTGAGTGTTAAAAGGAATGATCTTCCAGAAAACTCCATGACTTTGGAAAGGGCAGTATCCATGATGTTGGAACTTAACAAGGTTTTTGGAAAAATGGGGATGTGAAAGTTTCTAAAAGTGATATTTTTCATGATAATCCAAAGGTCACTTGTGGTGAGCAAGACTTTGTTCACCCCAACGCAACTTGATTGTGTTGGAAGTGCATCCTCACCAAGGAATGCCCTGCTTTGTATACGGTGAGGGAAGCACAAGAATTGGGGCACACAAATTATGTTCGGTAAGGCGGTAGAATTCGATTAGATTCATCTAAAAAGGTATGTCTATAAGTTTGAGCAAGATTTGTACTTTTATTTGCTTAGAATACTTATAATAATCTTTCTTATCGTTCATTTCCACATAACTTGATCTGTGTTTAAGGTTCTTAAATGTTTATGTTTGAAAATAATAGTTCGGGATTTTTGGATTACATGGTACACATACCAAGTATGCATAAAAACATTCAAAATCAAAATCCAGGGGTTTAAGTTCGCAAACCCATATGCATACTTGACATCGATATTCGGTAAACTTGTTTTGGCCGTAACTTCTTCGCCCGAATTTGGATTTACCTCATTATTTTTACATTCTCTTCCTTATTGAATTCCCTTCAAAATGGAGATGAGAATTGTTGAATTTGGATGAGTTAATATTGGTCTTTGTCATGTCTCTTGTTTTTTAGTGTTTGCTTCGTTTCGTTGCACTTGATATATTCTCTTGGACTTGGGCACTGGTATTCTTGGATAAATCCTATTCTAAGCTATTTTCTGGCTGTTACAAGAGTGATGTTGGTGAATCACAAAGAAGGAATTTCGATAATGGATAGTAGTTCACATTGCTATATATTCTTGAGTGTTCACAATCATCTCATGTGAACTATGGTGCATAGTCGTCAATGACTTTGTATGTTCTTCTTTTTTAAGGAAATCTTTTTATACGCTTTTGGTAACCATTCTTGGTATAAATCCGTGCGAAAAATATTGATTCTACCTTCTAAGGGCAAAGATTGTTATTGCAGTATTAATCTTTATGATTTTGTGATATTGCAATTGTCTATGAGATATGTATTGTTTGCGTCTGTGAACTTGAAGGTCCCATATGCTGTCAAAAGTAAAGTCATTCATAAATTGGTATTCGTATTGATGAAAGGACGAATGGACTTTTGACAAATACAAAAGTTATGCCTATACAGTCATTTATTTGATGGAAAATAGGATGTAATCTTTTGTTTGACAAGGATAATGTTTATTATGTTGTTATTCAAATAATGATGGAAAGTAGAATAGATCCTTATATGTTATTCACGGTATTGATATTCATTGATCCATTTTGTTATGTTTTACCGTGAAGGCTCCATTGTGTATCTTATGTTGAGCACCTTACAACTACGTCGATTAATATTGGCCTTGTTGGTTGTTTCATGAGATGATATATGTTGAGCATTCTTGAACTAAATTAATCATCTTGATTGGTTATTTAGTTATTTGCTCCGAAAGTCTTCTTTTGTCGAGCAAAATCTTTTGACAATTAAATTGATTGCTTCGGTGATTAGTTTGGTTGTGTATTCCAATTAGATGAATTATAGGTTCTCTTGTAATTAATCTAGTTGAGTTTTTCATATATTCCACAAGTTCTTGTGTTGAGTATATGAACGGCTATACTAATCATATTCTATTGGTTGAAGTAGTCGTATATTCCATAAGGTTTTCCTTATGTTGAGTATTTGAACGATTAAGGTATTTATCTCCGTGTGGTTATCTTAGTCGTAGCTCCGTGAGTTTTCTTATGTTGAGCACAATCAATTAAATTGATCACTTTTGTGGTTTGATTTAGTTGCGTATTCCAATTAAATTAACCATGGGTTTACTTGTGATTAATTTAATTGAGTTTTGGATATAGAAAATCATTTCCATGGGTTTTGGTGTCCAATTAAACAATCCTTCTTTTCTTTCGAAATTAAGGTCTCTCTTGTTGTTCTTTAGGAAATGACATCAAATGGGGGAGAGTTCTTTTGAACTTATGCTTAATGGTAATATCTTGCGGGGTGTGCGGCTGTGGAATTTTATAGGGGTTATCTTGTATCTTAAAACTCCTTGATGAATGCATTTAGCTACGACTTTATGATTGCATCTAAATTAAGTTGGTATGTATTTTTTTCTTTTGGTCTATGAAATGTCTCTTGTGGAAACTTCATTATGATCCCGTTCTTTTTCCTTTGCCAATTTTATTGACAAAAAGGGGGAGAAATAATGTAGTTCACACTAGAAATACATATGGTCTTCGGATCATTGTGTAAGGGGGAGTGGTTTCCATGATCGAGATGGAGTATTGACTAAGGGGGAGTGATACATATCACCATAGTATTGTTGTTAAATTCGTGATGAAATTGGACTTTGATGTTACATAATGATACTATGTCATTGTATAATAATGATCGAGAATCTCGATTTCTCCCATTGTTATAGCTACGGATCTTCAACAACGGTGGTGCTAAACTTACAACCTTTGGGATCATTGGAGTACTTGGAAGGACGAAGATTTCAAGGAACGTTGAAAATTAGACTATGGAATAGGAGCCACTAAAGTTTATCTCTTTTGTATTCCATATGTATTAATAATTTTGTCACTAAAATTGACAAAGGGGGAGATTGTTAGAGCATAGCTCGGTCGACCTCGCATGCGTTGCTATATCAAGCATGTTTGTCAATGTTAGTGATCAAAACTATGAGTCTTGATTTCTAGTCTATTATAGCTAAGTCTCGGACTAGGATAGAAAAGTGTAGTTGAGCTCAAGGACTTCATGGAGATTCATCATACAACGAAGAAGATCTACTCAAGGAACCGTAGAACTTCATCAGCAAAAAGGTATGTGGAGACTTGAACTTATCTATCACTCAAAAGTCTATCTATTATATGTCCTACTTCTTATGAGACAAAGAGTTGTATGCTATATAGACTGGATCATACACATTTGACATTTCGAGCTGAGTATTCACTACTTATCTTTTTTCTCGAAATCGTGTGTTGGTAAAGCGTTTCGCTTTGATCAAGTTTATCTTCACCTAGTGACGAAAGTCATGAAAAGTTTCAATTACTTTGAGAATTGCTCTGACGTGAAACGGTCTGTGAATAACGGCTATATAACGTCCTCTGACAATGTCCCAATGATTGGAATGAGAGTTTAGATTACATAATCATGTATTCCTTAATCCTAAGTTTTCAAACTTTTTTGATTGAGGGAAACCGGAGGAATTGGCTTTGCCAAGTCCGCGAACTAAGTTTGCGAACTCAGTCCGCGAACTGACGGAAGTCCTCTTGCCGATAATTTCTGCTGGGATTCTCCAAAAACTCGTTTGAGTGTGTAGTCCGCGAACTGGCGGAAGTCTCTTTGCCGAGATTTTCTGCTGAGTTTAGAAAACTCTTCCGGTTGCCTTAAGTCCGCGAACTTGTTCTTAAGTAGTTATGATCTAAAGATGTGCTCTGAACATGAAACTTAAATTACTAAGGAATGCTTTATGCAAACCGTGGCTATAAAGTGCATGACCCGATTCATCGAATCGAATCATCTTTGTTTCAATTGTGTCTTATATAGTTACATAAGATCTCATAGCAATTGAACAACTATCTAACTAGTTCATTTGAGTCAATTGAACTAGTTATGGTGAAGAAGAACTAGGTTAATATGAATTGCTCATATGGTTAACCTTTTGGGTTAATATGTTTAACCAACATACACGTACACGTTCGTGCATGGTTTTCACAAACCCAGTAAACGTCTACCCAAGTGTGTGTGACAAGCTAAGTTTTTGATCTAACGGTTGAGAAATATTAGATTGAATCTAAATAAGGTTTTTATCTAACGGTGAATATGGATTGCTTTGTAACTAAGGCAAAACCCTGATTTGAAGGCTATATAAAGGAGACATCTAGGATTGTGCAAAACTAATCCCCACACGTCTGTGTGATACTAGAGCGCCGCTAGAGTCGATTCTCCTTTAACCTTTGGTTTTCTTCTCTAAAACCAGGTTAACAACTTAAAGATTTCATTGGTATTGCGAAGCCAGACCGATACTACTTTTATCGTAGTTGTGTGATCTGATCTTTCATCTTTTATCCTACGAGTACAATCTATTGATTGGCTTGAGATCGTGAGAGTTCTCCGATTGGCAAGATAAAGAAGTCGCAAACATCTTCGTTTCACTGTTTGTGATTCCTCGACAAATCGCTTGTATAGTCAAGAAGGATTGTTAAGAGGTGATTGATTAATCTAGGTTGTTCTTCGGGAATATAAGACCGGATTATCAATTGTTTCATGTTCACCTTGATTTTATATCTTAAGACGGAACAAATCCTAGGGTTTTTCTGTGGGAGACAAATTTATCCTTTGATAGACTTTTTCTGTGTCAGACAAATTTGTTTATTATCAAGTCTGCGATTTTGGGTTGCAGCAACTCTTAGTTGTGGGTGAGATCAACTAAGGGAATCAAGTGCGAAGTATCCTGCTGGGATCAGAGGCGTAGGAGTACAACTGTACCTTGATTTAGTGGGAGTCTGATTGGGGTTCAACTATAGTCTAGTCTGAAGTTAGTTTGTAGTAGGCTAGTGTTTGTAACGGCTTAATACAGTGTGTATTCAATCTGGACTAGGTCTCGTTTTTTTTTGCATTTGGGGTTTCCTCGTTAAAAAAACATCTGGTGTCTGTGTTATTTCTTTTCCGCATTATATTTTTTATATAATTGAAATAATATAGGTTGTGCGTTAAAGATCATCGATTGGAAATCCAACCTTGGGTTATTGATTGATATTGATTGATCCGTGGACATTGGTCTTTGGTACCGTCCAAGTTATCTCTCTTTGATAAAGACTCACAGATTTCCATTTGCTTGAGTAAAGATCAAATCGAGAGATTGAGATATAAACTCTTTGATATATCTTTTTATTGATTGAGTCTAACTGTCTAGTTAATTCTCATAAAAAGTTTATTGGAGTTTGTCCATACAGATTGTTAAGCGAAATATTGGGTGGTGTTGTTAGACCCCCGCTTTTTCAACAGCTTCCCAGACTTTACCATATAAGTGTTAAGAGGTGGCATCCTGACCTCCTCATGGACTCTGTAGTTCGAGCCTTGATTGTAATACCTCCTATTTCCTCCATATACATCTCCATGATTGTCGTATCTTGCGACTTCGTTTTTTCCTCCATGATTATTGTATTTCCTCTCTCTGTATACTTGCTCATACATTTCTTGGTCTCTGCTACTCATGGCTACCTGCTTTTGTTGGTCTTCTATGATTAATTTCTCTTTGCTTCCCTGTGAAGTGCTCGCAACAACATTTTCCATCCTTGGTAATAGACTTGCATTTCGTATCTTTTCGCTCGTGACTGCAACCGGGTAGGATTCCATATCTCTCTGCTTTTCTTCAAGAGCGATATACTCTTCCTGGTATTCGCGTAGCTCCGCCATCGTTATTCTGTCTTTCATTCTGAATATCTGTGTAACAATAAGTCAGTTGGAAACAATGCATTGATGAATGCTAAGATAATATTTCTTTCATCTACTCGCCTTGCCATTTCGCTACTCATTGTCCTCCATCTATTGGTTATATCTCGCAGACTTTCATTCGTTCTCCTTCGTAGGCTGAATGCTTTCTCAATTCCTGGTCTTTGCATACTTCTGCTGATGTATTGTCCCAAGAACAAACTCTGTAAGTGCTCGAATGATTTTATTGAACCTACTGGTAATCCATCGAACCACTTCAAGGCTTCTCATGCAAGGCTTCCCGGAAAATATTTACATAGGACCGCATCGTTATCTGCATATTGTAACAAAGCTAAGCTGTATGTCTTTATATGTTGGATCGTTCATGTGGATCTATCAAAGATGCTAGGAAACGTAGGTAGCGTACACTTTCTTGGTATCGTTACTAATTGTATCCGACGTGCGAAGGATGTCCTTGCTGCTTCTTCTATCGCTTCTTCTGGCTGTCTCCTTCCCCCATTTTTCCCTTTTATTACTAATTCTCTTAACTCTGCTATTTCTCTTAAAATTTCACCATTTGGGAATATATTTTCTTGTTGTTTCCTATGTCTTTTAAATTGGGCTTTCCTCAATCTTTTTTCGTGCCTGCTTTGTCGTATGGCTTCTTTTAGTACTTTTCGTTTTCCATCGTCTCTACTTTCTCTTCGCCTTTCCCTTTCATTTCTTGCGTGTTCCTGTGCAGCCCTATCCCTCTCGTTTTGCTGTCTCAGCATCTCTCTTCCATGAAGTATCATCCTTGCCCGTTCTGCATCATTCTATCGTTGTTCTTCATCATACATGCGGTTGTATTCTCCATTTCGCTCCAATCTACCATCTCTGTGACGTCCTCGCCTGGGTTCATTCTCTCCTACCTGTACGTATCGATCTTCTATTTGATTGCGTTCGCTCTCCTCATGTATGTTGTCACCTTCCTGAAGATTATTAGCCAAATTATTATCTATAAATTATCTTTGTTCATCCCATCTGTTATCGGATCTGCTTCGCCTTGAGGTCCTTCTACTTGTCCTTGATCTTGAGCTCGCGCGTGTTGTTCTGGATATAGTTTCTGACCTTTGTTCCTGTAATCTGTGATTCTCCTCTCTTAGCTCATCATATTGGCGTATCAAGTTCGCACGCGTTTCCTCCTCCCTATTTCTTTCATCGTTCAGCATTTGTCTCAACTCTGCAATGGTCATTTTCTCCTCGTTTTCTCATACCATTCCTTCCTCCTGCGTTCTCCCCTCGTTTTCTTCTGCAGTATTTGTATCCATAGTGTGAACACTTACTTCATCATAGTTTCTTTGATCGTTCTCCCTTGGTTCCTGATGGATCTGAGATCTGACCGATCGAGATATGTTGTTCCTCTCTCCCATTCTTGATGTCTCTGCGATTTCACCTCTTCTTCTACCTGCAATTCTTCTGCTCCTCCTGACTGGTGTCATATTTTCGCCTGCTGATGTTTGTCTTGCCATCTTTTTTCCTGGAAAAATACTTTCCTCACAAACTTATGCAAATCAAAATTTCCTTCCTAAATGAAAATTGCTATTTCAATGAGTGAACCTGAAGATTAGAACTCAGCGAGAACAATCAAAAATCTTTCACAAAAACAAGAATATAATTTTTTTTTGAAGAATCCGTTTAAAACTTTCACAAGCAGGTGTAATCTCTTCCCCGAGCTGATTTCTAGCGCCAAAATGTAGTAGTGGAAAATCCCACTATTACACCCCTTAGATAATCTATATAACAAACTAGGAAATCATCATGAAGAATACTTATATGAATTTTATTAAGTTTAGAAATCAATACAAGGAAAGATGAATATAGAACCCTAACTTGGGGAGCAAATAACTTTCTCTCTCATAAAGTTTTACCTTGGCTCTCAGAAAGATCTCTCTTCTACACAAGGGTGGTTGGTCCTATATATAACAATTCGACATAGTGGAGGACAGCTAATAAAACCCCTATTTTCGAATCCGGCATGCGATGTCTTCACACCCATATATTGAGTCTTCTCGCACGTATTCTTTAACTTCGTACAGATTTCACACTTTATTCGTAACCTTATGACATCATCAGCTTCGTCATCCGAAATATGCTACGTGCGAGTAGGTTCGCCCGCTTATAATAGTACCGCTTCGGATGATATCTACGTATGCGATATTTATCCCCTACAGGTGGTAAGATGCGTTATAATTCTTCTATCGTAAAGTTCCAAACATCAATATTGTTTACAAGTCTGGGATCGCGTAAAACGTTAAACTTCATTGGAATGTGGAGTTTGTGGTAATAAGTTTTTGTATATCCAACATCGAGGAAAATAGCCTAAGCATTATGAATTTCATCGGAACCCTTGATGTGAAATAAGTTTTCTTCCTCTTGTCATAATCTTTTTCTTGGCTGTGAACCAACTGGTGCTCCCCATAATCGGTTCCATTCCGTTTTTCTTTTTTTTTTTCTTAATTATGTATACAGAGAGGGAGGCAGAGTGAATCAAGAGTAGGAATTTATAATAACCATGCATGTCAACTGTTCTGTATGGCGGCAATATATTGAAAAACCATGTTTAAACTGTATTCTTTAGTTATTTTGCAAGGGATTTTTATATGGGTTATTTAGATTTTGAGTCTCAATTTTGTGATCGGCTTTGAGTTTGGGTCTTAACAAATTTTAATTAGAGTTTGGGTGCTAGACCAAAGTTTGACCCTGTTTGACAGTTATATAGGCTTGTTAAATATGAAAAAGACCACCTGAAATTTTGGATTTTAATCTATTTACCAAGTTTGCCATTTACTTCATCTTCACCTTCTATCAGAGCCCGTGACCACCATTAACCCTGTTTTTTGCATCTTCTTCAGCTTACGACGACACCACTGCTATCTCATTAGTTTTCAATTTATCGCTCTTTTTATCCATGATTCAATATTTTTAGTTAATTCAATTCTCTCTAGGGTTTCTTTCTAGCACAATTAACAAACTTCAATATTATCATCCTTCCTCCTTCCGAGTCTCAGCTGAAAACTCACATCTTTGAACTCCATAAATAGATTATGCAAGATGATGTTTTGTCCCAAGAACGATCTCTATATCAAAATCACTTCAATTCAACCATGTATTCAGACAGCAAAACAATATAATTGAATTAAATCCAAGGGTTCTTAAAATACTTCCATTTCCCTAGCTTGGTTTCAATTTTGGCAATATTGATTAATGATGGTGATTTGTGGGTGGTATAAAGTTTATGTGTGATTATTACCGTTGGGTAGTTGTGGAATATTGAGTTCTGTACAGGGAAGGAGATATAACATGGGTTAGAAGAATAGAGCTAGCTTTTCTCTCCCAACCTCATGTTATCTAAATCCCAACCATACATACATTTTATAAAAACTTGAATTTTTTTTACCAGACCATTAAATCACCGAAACACCATTGCCACTAATCGTTATTGCTTCTACCATACAGATTAATTAATCGTTTTTGACGTTGTGTTCACCAAATATAAATTGCTCCCAAATATAAATATAAACTCGAGCTTCTCATCTTTCAAATCGAAGTCCATGATCGTATAATCCCTTCACTGCATGTTATTATTGATATGGTACATCAGCCAATGAAGAGCTCCATTTCCATAGATACCTATTTGTGAATCCGATTCGGAAATATGGAAGGATTCATTGTTTCTCCACCCACCAATCTTAAAGTGAGAAGAAAGAAACATATACAATGATGCCATTGTTGTAACTAAACCTCAGGGTTAAACCATATGAAAAAAAACTAATACAAGTGCGGAGTAGGAAAGAAATGTGCGGATATAAGAAAACTCATCCATTCATATGAAGTTGTTAAAAAAAATTGATCGGTCATACCTAACTTAAATTAAGTGGTTCATATATGGTCGAGTCTCTTGCACTGAGGAGGTGGCAAAAGGCGAATTCACCAAGATCATTGTTATCTTTATGTTTCTTCGACTGATCGAGTGAAAGGGACAAAGAATATGGCTGAATAGAAGAGATATATATCTGGGTCCCCACACACTACACAAGCAAATTCCATTAAAGATCACCCTTCAATCTAAAACATAGACGAATACAACATAGAAGAGTTGGTGGGTGGTTTGGGAGTCCTAAATCCATTTGATGGAATTTCTGATTTCTTACAGTGGTAACAAAACCTCGTACTTTTTTGACACCCAACCCGAATCCTTCTGCTGATTCACATTTAGTGATTATCTGAAAAGTACATTACTAATTCTGTGTCGCATTCTTTCAGGTCATGCCAGAAGTTCCTTCTGTTTTTTTCTCTAAAAAACATAACTATACTTCTTTGTGCTTAACTGTTTTCCCCAAAAAAATATTTACATAGAAGCAGCGTCAACAATATCAGGCGAGAGAATGTGTTTCATGATATGCAAAATGATGTTTGGAAATGGCCATTGTAATATAGTCCAAGTCTATGGATATATATAACAGTTACGCCCTACCACCTATTCCATAACAAAGGCATAAGAAAGATACATTAAATATCAACAACAGTCTAAAAGATAGACAAATAGCTAATACCATTAAGACAACTATCATGGTAACTTAATAAAAGAATGCAAAACAAGTTACCTAGCAGTGTAAAACTAGTGACCAACATTGAACTTGCCTTCCCCTAATCTGTCTATACAAGGTTTTGGCTTGCTCTTTTGTCGATCAATACGGTTTTCCTTCACCATCAGTCTCAAGTCTCTGTAATATTCTTCCTCAAGTTCTTTCAAATCTAAATTGTCGCGTGCTTCCGTATAATAACCTTTTAACGCTTGCCAACCTACAGGCAGCGGATTGTTATTAGGAGGAGTAGACGATGTGGTGAAAGAAGTTATATTCTCCCTGAACCCCATTGGTGAACCTTCTGAATTCTTCACAGTGGAAACAAAACTGTGCACCTTTCTCGTGCCCCAACTGAATCCATGTACTTGCTTACTAATGTTATTGTTCTCGTACTCCTGCCTAGACCCATTTGGTGCACCTTTCAGTTTCTTTCCACTATAGATGGAACCATCTGATATCAGTTTATTGTCATCCATGTATCTTATACAAGCTGCTATAAGAGTAATTTCACATCTGTTTGGAGGCAAGGGTGATCTGAAGCGTAGCTCTTTCCTTGTTTCTTGCTTTTTAATATAAAATAATTTCCATCCAGCAAACATAAGATGTTGTTTCGCTTTAAAAGTCAATCCCCTGATTGTGATTCCGCTTTTCCTCAGCTCTTCAAGTCTATTTTGATCACCACGACATTTAATATTGAAATAATCTGTCACAGCTTCAGGACAATAAATGGGTTCAACAGCATATTCCTCATCCCTTTCCACGATGGCCATAGATCTGCCACCCGCTGATTTTAAAACACTGTTTTTGTAACATTCCTTATTACTGACACAAACCAATTCCCGACTTGCAATACTCATGGGTTGTTTATCCACTGTACCCAATAAGTTATCTTTTATCGGAGCAGAACCAGATTCAGCTTGAGGGAGCACATCCGAACAAACAGCAGGTACATAGGTTGGTATAGAGTTCAAACTTACAATACTCATGGGCTGTTCATCCACTGTGTCTAATAGACATTCAGATAGAGGGAGCATATCGGAACAGACAGGTACACATGCTACTTCCTTTCTCCTACGACTATAAGTAACAGGAGCTCGATTGAGCACATCGGAACAGATAGGTACACTTGCTAATTTTTTCCGGCGACTATAAGTAACAGGATACGGAACAAGTAATCCGTCTTTGCCAATTCCAGTAGTAGTATTTTCAAAAGCATAAGTATTATCCGATTTACAAAATTAATGCATTAGAAATATCTCTATTACAATTACTAAAAAAAGGAACAGAATTAAAACAAGTTTTCGAATTACCACCAAAAGATTGTTGATTTTTAGTTCCTTCTGGGTTCTGGAGAACGCCGGTGAACCGATGTTCTTCTTCTTCAATAGAACCGAACAAATCTTCATCCATAATGTTATTAAGCATGAGTAGAGTACTATCATTCATGATCATATCATTAAACCAATCATGTTTCGGAATAATTGTTTTTCATCGATTGTTTTTTGTGAATCAATGATCACAACTCTTTCTTCTTTTTCTTCTTTTAGGTGTTGATAATTTTTTTTTTCTTCAACTAGAAATCGTATGTTTGGAAACCAAAACATTTTTTTTTCGTTCGTAACCCTAGGGTTTTGTGAATTTGGATAGAGTATACTACGGAATTTTAGAGCTTTGTGGTCATCTGAATTCTATCTTACAAAAACAAACGTGTTTTTGCCAATCCAACGGTTCCGGATGGTCTTTCTCCAGCGACGACTCCAGTCCTCTCAAAATGCGAAAGGTACATCGTGGATGAGAATTATCCCTGTAACTTCATTCAATGGTAATCAATTCATTTTCGTTTTGACTCTCGAAGTTGTTATCTTACGTTTTGCCTAGGGTTTTATTGAACTTCTTCTCCTCCAGCTTTTCCACAGTATTTTCGCCGTTGAATTGTTTTCATTCAATTATCCAAACCTCAATAATCAGAAATTAGCAGGTCAGACGTCAGAGCATAATTTCTGCGCCCATGTATTAATTTATTGTCCGTTACGAACCAAATATTGCAGTAAATCACCCCGATTATTCATCTTTCACTCGGTAATTGATTCCTATGGTTTCTTAAACGCTCCATCAAATTTGCAGTACATAAGCTTTTCCATGTACATACAATCTTCCATTTCCACTTGCAAGTACAACAAAGATTATTGGTTATTGCCTGATTGGTGTTGTTATCGTTCTCCTGGTATGCATCGGGTTCCTCACTCATAACTCCTGTATGTTTTGGTATCTTACCATCAACTATTTGTGTGTAGTGATCTGCGAATTGTAGAACATTGGTTGGAGTTCACTCGTCACGGGTTCGAAACTGAACACTTTCATTTTTGAAAAAAACCAGCTTGGACCTTACAATTAAATCAAGAATCGTAGTCAACCTTGTTTGACTTCCGATTCTTTGGAAAAACGCTTTACACATGCGATTTGAAGCGTTTCTATCGAAAATAAAGAATCACACGATTTTAAAAACCATGGAAGGAAGATTACTATTCTGTTTGAAACAAGGAGTTTTTGTGAAGGTTGTTTTGTCCGACTCATAGGAAAATATTGAATAGGTCGAATTAGGTGAGTCGACCACGATTTCTCCACTCCCTTGATCCAAAAGCTTCCTCTCTATAGCAAAAGTGATTTTTAAAACCATACTCATTAGTACTAGTTAATATTCCTGGCTTGATTGGGGTATACCCAGATTAATAGGGATATACCTAATGAGACAAAACCCAAAACATTTTGAAGTAAAAGAAGCCACCCCTTAACCTTGTATTTTCTAAATGGCTAATATACCCTTGTTTAATTAACACTAAAAATTCTGATTAGGTAAATTGATTGAGTTTAATTAAAATTTTGAAATTGTGAATTAAGAAGATTAAACCTTTTCTCTGTCTTATGAGTTCGATTTCGATCAAAAAAATTGGTTTTGAAAATGTCAAAGTTCGGCAAGGTCGACGTTTGAATAAGGTGCCGACTAGGTTTCGTCGGCATGGTTTACGTTTGCATAAGGTGCCGACTAAGTGTAGACGACATGGTTCGCGGATGAAGAAGACGCCGACATTTTTTAGGACGAAAGGGTCTTTGAATGAAGAATATGCCGACTATCTTGGGCCAGCAATCTTACGGTCGGCATGTAAATATTTCCTACAATACCGACTATCATATAGTCGGCATGCACATAATTTATAACATTGTCTTTTGTTGAAAAGTCGGCATGCTAATGATATATAACATTGCCGGCCGTTGAAAAGTCGGCAATGTAACCTTGCCGACCTGTAGTTATACCCAAAAAAAAAAACAGAGTATGACAAGATGTAATTCACTTTATTCATGCAATTTTTTTTACTACATTGATTGAAACATAAAATCTAACTCCTTGTCGACGGAAAAACGAATGCACTTAGCATGTGCATCAAGCCTTTGAATCCCTAGGCGACTTTAGTCTCGTGAGGGTTTACATAGAGAACTACCCAAAAAACCTACACTAGAACCATCAATCTTCGTTGGAGGAATCCCAGTCATCTCCGTCCTGCATGAAGTCCGGGGCATACTCCGGGATTTTGGAGACCATGAATTCATAGCTTGCATAGAATTGGAATGCTTCCCCCTTTTCCTCCAAGTAGAGCGCTTTGACAACTTCATGCTACAAAAAAAAAACACAAACTTAATTTGTTTGTGGTGTTTAGTAGGAAGATCAAACAACATGGATCATGTAAAATAAACCACAAAAACACTTACTAATTTTTCAATGGACAAGCTAAAATTGGTAGCGTTGATGATCTGGGGTTGGAGAGCTAAAAAATCAAGTATCGCATTTTCGACGACTAGGTGTCTATCATGAATTTGTTGAACACTTCTTCCATTAGGATCCCAAAGTCTTGCCTATATTTTTTGTATACCCTAGCCCAAAAGGTTACGGCTTCCACCCTTACGGAGGACTGATGTCTAACTCGAGTTTCCACGTACCAAGCTTTGGTGATTGCCAAATCTTAATTTGAATCAATTGATGCCATTGTTTTATGTAGAGATCTATTGGGTGAGTTAGATGGAGTGTATGATGATATGAGCGAGTATATGTAAATAGTTGTGTGTTGTTTTGTAGAGAGAAATAGTGTATTTATAGGATGGTGCCCAAATTTGTCCGTTATGGTAGTCAATCAATCAATTGTACTTGCAAAAATTTAAATTTTGAATTCGTCGGCGAGGTGTTTGTTTACCCAATATGCCGACTAAGTTTGGCCGACATGGTCGAAATTTTGTTACCATGCCGACCTTATGGTCATTTTAGGCATCGAAATTTTATTTTCTTCTGTATAACCATAAGAAAGGTATTTGGTCATTAGTGTGTCGGCTATGATATAGTCGGCCATATCGTAATTTATAACCATGCCGACTTTATTATGCTTTTAGGCATCAGGAGAAGGTATTTTCTGCAACACATAGTCGGCAGGGTCGACAACATAATACCTTGCCGGCTGTAAAACAACCGGCTAGGTATTAATGTGCTTACCTTGTCGACCCTGGTATGCAAATAATTTATGTTGTCAGGGCCGGCAGTCTGAGAATTCATAACCATGCCGGCTCTGGTCTAGTCGGCAATGTAACTTTAAAAAAACATGCCGACGGAACTATTGAAACTTTACATAGCTAAACAAACCGTTCGTTCAACAACTACAAATCCAACACTTTTTGTCCAAAATACGAAAACATGTCCCATAAATCTTAAAAAAACATTTTTCCAACCATTAACCTTAACATTTGTCTACCACAACATGAAGAAATAAACTAGGAATGCATTCATTCACCACCATGACCACGACTACGCCCCCGTTTAGCATTATCACGACCACCACCACTACCATCACCACAGGAACGAGCCCTCTTTTTTTCAGCATTCATCTTGGATTGTGTTTCCCTCCTGGATTTTTCTTCCCACTTTACTTCAACATCATCTTGCTTGAACAATTCATAGGCATCCTCATTATCAACATTGCTAGCATAGTCAATGTGCTTGCTTTGCTCTTCAATCGACAAAGGATCTCCTCTGTCTCTCGCGCAACACAACACCTTCACAAAGGTCTTCAAATGCTCCTTCTATTTTCAATTAAGTAATAAAAAATTAATAGAATGATTCGATAATGTAATCTTAAAACAGTAAGAGCAACTCTAAAATACTTACAAAGAACGTAAGAATTGTTGGTGGGTCTTTCGATGCCATCTTCCTCTTACGAGCCAATTCTTAAGCAGTCGGTTCCCTAATCACAGTAGGACGAGCCCAACCCAAGTACCATGTCATTTATTTCTCATGAGCTTCATGACCTTCGGTCACCTCGTCCAAAAGACTCGTATCCACTTTACGGCCACGTCTTCCGTTCCAATGTTCTAGAACTGGCGGTGGAGCGTAAGCGACATTAATAGTTTTTTGGGACGTGCTGCAGTCATCCCTTAACACTTTAAAGAACGGCTCAGCATCCAAATGAGGTTCTTCGACGTAACTCAATTGTCGCATTACCCGATGTGGATCGTAGATTGAAAATCCATGGGAGAACAACAAGGCTCCGTAGTATAATGCAACATTATCTCTCCTTTGGATTAAACCTTCATTTCTAGCATCTCGATATGGATCAAATATTACCTCATCCGTAGTAAATTTTTCGAAGGCGATTCGGAGTTTGATAAGTTGTTGCGGCATTTCTTATCCTGACCAACCTTAAAATTGTATCTTTGTCCTCTTGCCTTATCAATCGCAACATTTTCAATCAGTTTGACGTAGGAGTTGGCTTTACCTAAAGTAGGGAAGTGCTCATATATACAAACCTATGCAAACATAAAGTTTAGTAGGAATCTTATCTTACTGGAATTTTGCAAATATAAATGATTTAGAAAATAAAATTACCTGGAAAATAAAATTACCTAGAAAATAAAATTACCTGGAATTTCCGTTAACTTGCAGTGAGTGCCCTTGAACCCTTTAAGGGATATACATGACGTCGACCACCACAGTACCCCAAGAATACTCATGCATCTTATCTAAGGGATCCAATAGTTGCATATACATGACGTCGACCAAGCTTCCGGAACTGTCGGGGAAGATACATTTGCCCAAGACGTATAGCAAATAAGCTAACGCGGTACATTGATTCGCACTAAGTCCACCCTTCCTTCCTCATCATAGATTTTCTTGGTCCCAGATAATGTGTCCCTTAACTTCTTCAGATTAAACTTCTTGCTTAGATGAACATCCTTCATCATAAGCATAGACTCCGTCTCAATCTGATCCCAACCGAACAACTTATTGGTCAATTTGAAGATGTTCTCCCAAGAAATGCCATTATCGAAGCCCTCACTGATTGCTTTTCCATCAACCTCGAGGCCTAGAATTTTATGAGCATCATCGGGATTTATCGCCATCTCACCGAATGGGAATAATATTGTATCAGTCTCTCCGTAAAAACTCTCACAGAATGCAAATACGGTAACTCTATCATGCTTAATATTCAAACTCTCCATAGCAGGCCACAACCCGGAGTTCTTGGCAATCGCTTGCACCTCGTCACATTCATCGTCAAGATTCCAGTTTTTAGTCACTGAACATGAAGATTGGCGCCTCATGAGACGGATGACATGCTTGTGATCCTAAATACCAAAAAACAAAATGAAAAGAAATACAAACACTTGATACAAATTTAAGATAGATACACTTTAATAAAAAACAAAGACGGATTGAGATTACTTACAATAGTATTATGGATTTCACATGCCCATGAGTCTTTGTATCCAAAAAGAACATTTCCACCATCTTCTGGGTCCCTTTTAGAGGCTCACCTGGTTTCAGTCTAACCTTAAAGTGAGGGGGAAGCATGTGGGAATCATCTGGTTTAGTGATAAGCCTCTTCTTCTTTCAGGTTTCAGTTGAAGTTGAAGCTTGGGTTTGTTGAACATTAGCTTGAGTTTGTTCTCCATCTTCTTCTTCTTCTTCTTCTTCTTCTTCTTCTTCCACTGCCTCTTCAACAATTTCATCTTCGATATCTTTATCTTTATCATCATCATCATCATCATCATCATCCGTATCATCATCATTACCTCCTCCAACAGGTGGCATTTCTTGATCACCATCATCATCATCATTGTTACCTCCTCCAACAGCCGGAGTGCTTTCATCAACATCATCACCTCTTCTACCAGATGGAATTGATTGTCCTTCATATGGAGTTTCATCCGAATCACTTGGTTCCGATGGTGGTTGAGAATCATTCAGTACACGCATCTTGAGCGTCCCCGGCTCAACAAATTCCCCTCGCTGTGTTGCAGTCAAGATTTTTTCACCAACACGAGGAGATCTTCAAGGAGGAGTAGCAGTTTTATTCTTTCCCTTTTGCAACCTAAAAAAAAACAATTTTAAAAAGATTCAATAGTCGGCACAGTCGACAAATATAACCTTACTGGCGGCACAAAAGTCGGAAGGGTCGATATCTAAACTACATGTCGGCTAAAGTATAGTCGGCAGGGTCTTATTCCAATAACCTGCCGGCTTATAACAACTTGAACACATGATTTTCAACATCAATACTCGGCAGGCTCTAAAACAATACCGGATAACATAAAGCCTGCAGGGTGATATTCAAATACCATTCCGACTTTCAAAATTCAAGACATCAGGAGATACTAAAAAATTGAAATGTAGCCGGCAGGGTAAAAATTTATAACCCACCGGCTAAAAAAAAAACTGACACTGACAGGGTCCTAGGTTGAATACCTTGCCGACCCTATAAGTAGCAATTACAGATACTAAAAAGCCGACAAGATCTTCAACCTAAGAGATTGCCGACTAAACCTAGTTATGAAATGTCGGCAAGGTCGTGGAACAAACACCTTACCGACTGAATAACTGCAAATTCACAATTTTGATTTTTCTGACCTAATTTGACATGCAAACATGAAATTGAAGTACTGGAGTGAGTTTAAGTAGGCCCTTACTTTCTCAATCGCGTCATTTCTCCCTTTTCAGCGGCGTTGATTTCTTCTTCTTCAACTGTTTTTTTCTTCTCTTTTTGTTGAAGTAGTTTTGCAATTCCGGGGTTAAATTCATTGCGCTTTCTATTTGTTTATTTCATCTTACTAGTCCTCGGCGGTGCTGCCTCCATTTTTAAAGATAAATCGAAATTTTCGAATCGGCGATTACGACAAATTAATCGACGAGTTTTGATGGTGGTGTCATGGAGAGCCGGTATGTTGTGGAAGATAAGAAGAAGAGAAAAAGAAAGATGAAATTAATGAAAAAATAAAACTGATTTAAAGTAATTATAATTATAAAGGGTAAGAGTAGTATTGTAACTTCATCCATATTTAGTCTCCTCTTAGTAAAGGGACTATGCCCACATAAATTTTGGTATACCTCAATTAATCTGGATATATCACGATCTGGCCAGGTTAATATTCTAGTGATGGTATATTGGAGTTGTTATTCACTTTACACATCCGACAAAAAGAAAAAATTGTCTTCATTTTATATTCCATCCCACCACACTATCTGAACACATGATCAATAATACGTGTCACACACTAAGTGGATAAACTATATATAAAGCATTGTTAAATGTACCACTGAATCATACACCATTCAATAAGATGAACTGCCTATATTCAATCCAAAATTCTACAAATAAAAATCAGAAAATAATTCTTTCCACTCTCAGAATTCCGACTTACTTTCACTCTAAACTCTAAAGAATCCCCCCACAGAAAAAAGAAGAAGAAACAAACCCTAGAAATCCAACATCTTCCCTCCAAAAAATCACAAACCCAACACACAGATTTCTCAGAAAGGGGGTGTTAGTATGGAGAAATCTGAAGAGGTGATATCATCTAAAGAGGTCAGTTTTTGTTTCTTTGATTTTTCTCTGAGTTCATCATTTTTTATGTTTTACGAAAATTCATATAACTAGGGATGGATGGAGCTGTTCAGACTTTATTATGCTAGACCATTTGGTTTCTTGTGTTTAAATTTTAGCATGTATGGCTTATGGGGTGTTGAAATCAGAGCTTAATGTTCATCACTGGGGTTTGATTTACAAACAAAATTTTGTTTTGGAAATTCTGTCTTGAGGGGTCTGAGTAAGATACTAATGTGAGTAACATTTGGGTTTTGATTGAAAATTGTTTTAGCATGTCTGACTAGAAGTCAGAGCTTAATGTTCATCAATGGGGTTTGATTGTGAAACAAAATTTGTTTTTATCACTTCTGACTGGAGGGGGGCTGAGTAAGACAGTGATGTGAGTGAGATTTGGCTTTTTGATTGAAAAAATTGAAGTTTTGATTTTAGGATGTCTGACTCGTTGGGGTCTGAGTTAGACACTTATGTTGTCATATTGGGTCTGCCAAAAATCAAGTTTAAGCTTTGGAAGGTTTGAATTGGTGGTGGTGTGTGAGTCAGACTCCCAAAAGGGTTTGAGTCTAATTGAAAAAGTTTAGTGTTTTTTGTTTTGATACTTGTCTATGACTCTGGAAGGAGTTTTATTTATTCTTGTTGTTTGAATTGTCAATTGTGTGCTACGGATGAGCTTGGGTAAGATCTTATGTTAGACTGGGAGGGTCCAAGCCAGTTGCTCATTCTCAGTGTTCATTTGGGTCTTAATGTAACACTAACGACACATTTGGGTCTGATCAAAATTATAAAGTTTTAGCATTGGCATTTTGCATGTCTGGCATTGTAGTCTGAATCAGACATTTAAGGGAAAATTGTGGTGAAAATTTGTGTCTAGTTGAGAAACATAGTTTCTGTAAGCCTGATGCATGCGGGTCTGAGCCAGATTTTTGTAAGAAACGTTTTTTTTTCCTGCTTTTGATTTTGGAATGTTCATAGGTTGCACTTGCACATAGAAATGTATGGGACTTATCTGACTTGTTATCATTAAACATACACGAAAATGTATTGTGATTTCTTTGAAAACTGTAAATTGTCTTTCGTTAGGTGTTGGGACTTTTAATTTGAGATTATGAATAACTCTATTGTATGTTTGTCATATGATCAGGAAGAAATAAAGAATCTGCAGGAAAAAGTGAGTGAATTAAAAACAAAGCTTTTAGTTGCAACAAAACCCTTAACGGATGATTATATTAAAGGTTTAGAAGTGTTCGCAATGAAAATGAGGCATTTTTGGAAGGAAACATTAGATGAAATAAGGACAACACTGAAAGCAAAGCAACATGAACTTGTGCTGCTAGAAAATGTTTCTCCTAAAGCAAAATTGGACTATTGTGTTGAATTACTTGCAGTACGAGTAAGTGAAACAGTAATTAGTGATGCTTGTAATGGTTATAAGGAATTTGTGAGTGATGAAATAAATGAGCTGAGTGTAAAATTGGTACAGAAGCAACTTGATTATGATTGCTTGGTAAGTGATATTGAAATTCTTTCCAAAGAGAGAAAGAAATTCAGGGAGTCAGCGGAAAAAGAAAACGAAGAATTGTTTAAATTTTTCAAGGAGAAGAAAGATGAAATTAAGAGGCTTGAAGAAGAAAGAGAGAAATTCATGGAGTTTGCAAATACAGAAAATGAAGAAATATTTAAGTTTTTCAATGAAAAGAAAGCTGAAGTTATGAAGCTTGAAAGTTTATGTCAATTTCTTAGCACAAAAGCTAAGGATCTTGCGCAGGAACATGTGGAAAAACTATCTAAAGCAGATGAAGAGAAGGAACATAAGCTGAAGAAACTAGAAACTGATTTGGAGTCGCTTAGCAAAGAGAAGGCTACCTTAGCTGGGGAAGTTGATTCACTCAATAACGAGAAGGTTATACTGGTAAGTGATGTTGAAAAACTCAACAAAGAAAAGGCTATGTTAGCAAGAGATATCGAATTTCACAACAAAGAGAAGGGTATCTTGGCAACAGATGTTGAATTGCTCCATGGGGAAATGGCTATCTTGGTAAGTGATATCGGAATGCTCAAAGAAGAGAGAATTGTCATAGCAACTGCTGTTGAATCGCTCAAGAGAGAGAATGCCAACTTAACAAGCGATATCCAGCTGCACAAGAAAGAGAAAGGTTCCTTGGCAAGTGATATAGAATTACACAAGAAAGATAAAGGTGATTTGGAAAGTAATGTCGCATGTCTCAAGAAAGAGAAGGACATCTTAGCTACTGCTTCTGAGTCGCTTAAGAAAGAGAACTCTATCTTATCAAGCCATACCGAATTACACAAGAAAGAAAAAGGTATCTTGGCGAGCGAAGTTGGATGTCTCAACAAAGAGAAGGGTCTCTTGGCTAGTGATGTCGAAGTGCTCAAACAAGAGGAGATCGTCTTAGAAAATGCAGCTGAATTACTAAAGAAAGAGAAGGGTCTCTTGGTAAGTGATGTTAGATTGCTCAAAGAAGAGAAGATCGTCTTAGCAGGTGCTGCTGAATTGCTTAAGAAAGAGAAGGCCATCTTAGCAAGAGATATCAAGTTACACAAGAAAGAGAAAGGTATCTTGGCAAGTGATATTGAAATCCTCAACAAGGACGAGTCTATCTTGGTAAGCAATGCCGAAGTTCTCAAAAAAGAAAATTCCATCTTGTCAACTGATGTTGAAGTACTCAGGAAGGAGAAGGTTATCTTGTCAAATGATGCGGAAATACTCACCAGAGAGAAGGAAAAACTGCAAGGCGATATTGAATTTCTTAATGAAGAGAAAAATGAGTTTGTTAGGTCTGTGATATCTGATGTTGGTCAGTCTATGCAAGAAGAAACAGATGAAAGAAAGAAAGCACTGGCCGATAGTGAAAAAGCACCGGAGGAGCTTAGAGCGCTATACGAAACTCAGGCTGTCAGGGAGCGCTGGTACAGAATCCAACTTCAAGAAATTCAGCAAGAATTGATCAAGGTATAAGTACCAACAGTGTTTTTGCTTATTTTTGTTTTCACTCTACTTCGATCTGCTAAGAATTCAAGTTTGTCATTTATTTGTGTATGCATGTTCTGTAGGTGTTGGGGTCAGAATAAGGAAGCAGAATGACGGAGTTTGGAGTAAAGATAACAAGAGCAGGAAACCAAGAATTTTGGAATTATAGAGAGAATAAGACAGCCACAATGAAAGTAGTAATTAGTCATCTAACTAAAAAATGATGAGTAAGCTTATAAAATTTTCTTCCTGTCGACTCTTTTGAATAGTTAGTTACTGGATTTGCCTATGATGCCTAGTATCTGAGGCTTTTAGCTCTATATAAAGCCATTTTCTTGGTAAATGATTTGTATTGTTAAATGCTGTTTCCTTCCACAACTGCTTGGTGGTGGGGATTTACTTAAATTGTGTCAGTACTTCAGTTTGTTGGAGATGTCTCGACATCCTTTTGGCTTGTAAAAACCTACCGTCCGAATGTTATAGACTCTTAGCATTGCATGTTAGTTTGTGGACGAAGTATTATGTCTGTAAATATAGTTAGACTGATCGATCAGCTGGCTTCTTTTTCTGATGGATGCTGAATGCTTGTTATTATGAATGATTTCAACTTCTTTATTTTTCTAGTTTGTGTTGAAATAGATACAGATTTCGATTATCGTGAATTTATCACTGTATCTTTTTATGGAAGAGAGTTTAAAGTTCATGCGGAATACACATGGATCCTCCAATTAGGATGTTCATCGTGCTCAACTTTCGGTCATTTGAATGGAAAATGTCTGAAAACAAAATAACAATGCTTAGAGGAGCCGCACCACTAGAAACGTATAGTGTGACAACTTCTTATTTCTATGGGCCTTAACACATTATTAACTTCTGTTGCATTGACCAGAAATAGAGGAGAGTTTCTCCCTTCCACATGCAATAAGTTCAGACGAAGTCTTTGCTTTTAATTTGATAAACAATAAGTTGAACCCGTTCATCAGCAGCAGCAACATAAAAACCTAAGATGAATGGAAGATTAATGGAGCATTTATTCTCGACTTAATGTCACTATGGAAGGAAGTTGATGATTGCTTAGGCCTTGGCTGCTATTTTGACTCGGCCAGTTTCGGGGCAGTAATACTATTATCACTCCGACAGCCTTATGTTGATCACTTCAGTTACAACGTTTAACTTAGAACCAAAAACGGATTCAGAACAACGATGCTCGAAATAGAGTTTGGTAGATGTCAGTCTGGTCAGTGGTCACTTTGGTGTTAGATCGAGAGCGGAGTTGAATATTTTTCTCGTTTAATACACTAGACCTGAATTCATTAATACACTAGACCTGATTCACTCTGTTGTTATTGTGAAGCATCACCCGTTTAAATCTGCAAAGATATTTGGTATCATGCATGGGTTCTTGCGACGGCTAGGTCTGTGAGGGTGTTACAGAATTCTATAGTCTTTGGAATCCAACCACAGAGTATAAAAGGATACCTGAGTCACCCTACGCAAGAAAAATCCACTGGCCAGTATATTTTTGTTATGATTACAAGAATGACGATTACAAGTTAGTTTCTGGTAAAACCTGTCGGGATACTCCTAGTTTTTCAGTGTACATCTACTGATCGAATTCATGGAAAACCCTTCTGACTAAACCTTATTATATTGGTAGTTCAGATGTGGTGCTTTCCAAGGGAGCTGTTCATTGGATAGCTAAAACCCCCAAAGTTATTGTTTCTTTTAATATTAGTGATGAGAGCTTCAAAGAAATACAACTTCCAGGAGAAATAATGGAGAAAACAATGCACCTCCATCCGCATGTAATCTTGAAAGAGATGGGAGGGTGCCTTTGTGTAATTCTTGAACTGTTTGATAAAGCACGGATGATGCGAGAATATGGAGTTTAGGTATCTTGGACTAAACATCAAAACAAGAGTCGGAATAAATTTAAGCATAAGCACCTGAAGTGGTCTTCTGGGAATGGTGAGTCTCTAATATAGACTGACAGCGGTGAGTCTCTAATATAGACTGACGGCGCCGAAGTGGGATACATCGGAGAGAGGAAAAACAAAAACCAATTGGTAAGATTGGTGTTGCCCGATTACGTACGGTAGCGTGGATGAGGATGGCCCAGATCAGACCTAGGGGTAATTTTTTCGAGGAGAAATCAAGCTTACCAAGGTCTTACCAACTGGCAATAGTATGTTTGCAAATCTTTTCTTATAAACCAGATTATCCATCTTTAAACTACCGGTGTGGGATTATTAATTTGTAATTTGTGCCCAAAAAAAGGAAGGTCAATTATCGGGCGGGCTAAATTTGGTAAGACTTGCAACACGGGCCATAATAAATCTGTGGCCCATAAAAAAGACCCCCACCAAAAAGTCCAGGCCTTATAAAGACCCACCTTTTTCCTAGTGGCCAAACACCAGGCACCTCGAAGAACGGAAAAGGTATGTGAGTGAGGTCTGTGAGTCCTGTTGCACACATGGGAAATATTATTTGGTTCACTGCCAAATAATTACTGAAACTCATAATGGTAATTACCGATAAGTAAACTGTTTTCTCTACTTGCATGTATGGTACCTGGGAATTTTGATTATTAGAACAATATTTTTAGGTTCAAGGATATTAGAACATTGTCAATATTTTACATGTCTTTTAGACCCAGGATTTCAAATCCAAGGGCTAATTAACCAAAAAACTGCCTCGAAGAATTCAAGTGCTAGACGACTAAAGTTTGGTAGTAGAGATGTATATAGTTACATCGAAAGCCTAGTTTCACTCAAACAACGATGTTTATTTAGGGAGAAAGGAAGTGATAGGAACATGAAGAAGAGGTGATTTTTTTTGTTTTGTCACTGGGTCATGGTCACCAAATATTGGTTGGGACTCGTTTTTGTATGTGTTGACAAATTTGTGTATAAACTGTAATGAACCAAATAGAGAAGAACAAAAAAGAGAGGAAGGATGCAAACTCATTTAGACATACCAAAGTCGAGGCAAGGATTATATCCTCTAGCCTTGACACAGATTTACCCCGTGCTAGTGCTTACGGATTATCGATGTTTGTCTCCCAGGATATAACGATTTTCTTCTTGATGTAGTAGCACTCTAAACTTCAAGAAACGGCGAACCAAAACCTACAGTGATGAACTCTCTTTGACACAAACTTTTAGGATGCAAGTAGAATGATGATTAGGTATAACCTTAAACACCTGAAGTAGTCCTCTGAGATTGGTGAGTGTCTTCTAATAATACAAGTGCCTATTTATAGGCTTGTTCAAACCGGTCAACACATATCCTAGAATACTGTAGAGAAAAATTAAGCTTAGATATACAATTTCTGACTCTTAAATTTTCCAGATTTTTCCAAGCTACTTTGACTGGTATTCTTTACAATCTCCAGAGAATTCCTTTTCCATCATCTATAACCATTTTCACATTAGTTCATATTGCTAAACTCTTTTACTGACTTCATTCACGCTAACTAGTAAACTCTAGACTCATCTACGAACTACGCACTTTACTGTTTTACGGTCTTGTAAACTTTGTTTTACAGTCTCGTAAACTTTGAAAATGCATTAACTTTGATAGTTTAATATGTTATGAGCTAGCAAGGACGGAGTCAGAAATCTTTCACAGGGGAGGCTAAAGTATAAAACATATATTTTTTGGGGGGCTTATTGAAGGATTTTTTCTCCAAATAACAAAAACATCAAGGGATGTCTAATGAATTAACAAAAAACAGGGGGGCGCGGGGGACACTCCTGGGATACACATAGCTCCGTCCCTGTGAGTTAGGTATATGCTTGTTTTTTTATCGCGCTTTCTGCTGTAACGAGAAGAGAGAGTGTTGACCTTGTCAGTGCCAAACTCTGATGTGGACATTGTCACCGCCAAACTCCGGTTTTTACCCAACCCTTTTGTTTGTGGGGCTGAAATATTAGTTCCCGTTGGGTATTTATTACATGGTCGGTAAGAAAAGGCTCCAAATCCTTTATCCCATATTTCTCTATGTGCCTCTGTTGCCGCCACTCTTAGTACGACACCTGTCTCTTAATTTTAATTGTCCGACTACGATTTGACGCTTCTGTGTTCTTTTTTTGTTTGTTTATCATCTGATAACATCACATAAACCAACCTTAAGACTTCTCTTTCAAAATACAAAAAATCAAAACATTTGTAATTGATGATCTCGGAAGAATTTTAAAGTCCAAACATACAGAATCAAAATTTAGAGGGAGGAAAATCCCAAGAGGGGATTATGGATTCATCTCCGATACCAAAACAAAATAAACTATATCAAATAATAAAATCAGTTTACTTTCATTCTTTGGAAAGATCCAATTCATCCCGATAGTTTTATCTCATTGGGATTCTTTGATTTAGTTGAATCTTTTTAGTTTTCTTATTTGATATTTTAACTTCTAAATATCCATGATCAGGCAGCTTGATGGAATTTCTGTGTATATCCTTCTTGATCTTTCGATCAACAGATTCTCGTTTTCAAAAAAATAAAATAAAAATGAAGTACAATACTGTTTTTACTCGGCAACCATTTTTTTTAATTAGGTTTCAATCTTTAATTTGTTTTTTCTTTGCTTCACGGTGTTAAAGATGATGAACTAACGTTAAAATAAAAGATACGTGTTATATCAGGAGTGGTCGAGACAGGGGCACATAGAGATATATGGGACAGAGGATCTGCACCCATGGGAAAATCCCAACTGTTAAACCCTAATCATCATCATAGTCTTATTCCTCTTCAACCAGTTTGGGAGACTCAGCAGTAAAACTGTCTGTATTTGTAAATGAATTTGATTCTGGATAATATTGATAGAAATAGTTTGTGGAGATGTATGAGCATAGAGAATAGAGTTGTTCATACAGAGCTCCTAGTGAATAGAGAGAGATAGATAGAAAATAGTAGTGGTGGAGCAAGAGTGGTTCTATGTAACCTTAAATTCTTATTAGTATTTCTTGCTCACACATTTACAATGGATATTCATGTGCCTTTACATAGGCTAGAACTACTTGGTCTCCAAGTATACTATTTGGCTTCCAAGAATACATGCGTATACTACAAGTATACTTGACTTGCAAGTATACATAACTTGGTGGACTATCTGAACTAGTTCACACTAGTATGACTAACCTAGTTCTAGTTTTCTCTTGTTCACTTTGACTTTGGAAAACTCTAGTTTGTTGACTTTTACTTAATTACACAGTTACAAATTATGATATTCCAACCCCACCTCTTAATTTGTAATCGGGGTTATATATGATTTTGATCTTTTTATTTTCTTCGTGTAGTTTTTCATGTGCAACATCTTTTGTGTCGTCGTCTTCTTGTCTTCTCATAGCTTCTCCGCGGCTTAGTGTTAATCTTCTTTGGTTGTTGCTAGCTTAATAGAATTCTAGGTTTGGAAAAACCACCGGTTTTATGTGAATTAAAATTTAGTATAAAACGGTTTTTCAAAATAATTAAAATATGTTCCAAATTTATCAATTAGATTTTTACGGGATAAATTTACCTTATATATTTTGGATTTGTGTTAGGGTCTTGTATGCAGAAAAACCCCTCTTGTATCCGTGCGTTTTGAGAACTTTTTCTTCTTCGTTTTTCTATGAGTGGTACTAGGGTTTAAGTGCTAACAATTCCATGAGTTTCCGCTGCCAAGTTCTAAAAGGACAAGTTTGAATGTGCTATTCAAATTTGTTAAGATTGTTGTATCTTGGAGGCAGATGTACCCGTAGGGCTATAACATCATCTTTTCAGAGTGTAGCCGGGCATTCTTGTCTTAAGGACAATATGTTGAACATGCGCCTCAATCTACCATTACAAGTTTCTTCTCTCTATGTTGTTTAACAGGGATGTTCATTACATCAATAATTGCAAGAGACGACACAAAAATCAGATAAGTTCCTCTTATATTAATTAGTTGTTTGATTTATTGATTTTTTTTTCCAAAAATCTTAAGACAGGACTATTTCACAGTAACAATTAAGAAAATCAAACAAGGAATGTTAACTTTGTTTCCCTGGTCGTAATCTAAAGAGAAACGACCGTTAAACCCTACGACAAAAATATTATCTGATTAGGGAAATATAGAATTAAGCTATAGTTGAGCTTTATTATCTATATAAAAGATTTAATTTTTGTATGCGCTATAAATTAACTGTGAATTAGGCTATGGTTAAAACTTAAATCTTTGGTACACTCATGAATATCAAACATGTAAGTGATAAGGTGGAACCTAGTTTATGTTGTCACGTAGCTGTTTGGTACTTTTCCGGTGAGATATAGTCCTCGTACTCTATTGAAACCACACAAAATTGTTATGCATTGGTTGTTTGGTTTGTCTCTAGTGAAATTTCTAATGGGTGCCATGATACAAAAAATCAGGTGTTTGAATTTTGGTCGGCAGAAAGCTACCACCACATGCCTGCTACCTTAACAAGTGTATCAACATTTCAACTTGATACTTTGGAGAAAGAGATGATAGCAGCAAGATATCGACGTTCCAACTTGATATATACGCATCTTAAAGAGATGACTGGTTGGATAATCTCCTTGTGGGTCTTGATATCAAATGGAGACGATTGGTAAGAAATGAGGAGAGTAGACGAAGAAAAGTTGTTGTGCTGCAATTGTGTAGGGATAATCGTTGTCTCATATACCAGTTATCGTGAGTGATGTGATCAAAGAGATCCTGAATCACTCAAGTGTTTTCTTGGTGATACCGATCTTATCTTTGTTGGATCTGGAAGCGAAACTAATGCCGACAAGCTAATGGTTTGTTATAGTTTGAAGGTGGCTAGAACTGAAGATCTCGTCAGTTTGGCTGCTTTTAATCTCACCAACAGCCAACTTTAAAGAAAAAAAAGAAAGAAAAGAAAGAAAGAAATGTTTTGGGAAAATTGGTACATGATGTTCTCGAACAAGATTTATCAAAGAGCATATTCGTCTAGACAAGTGACTAGGAGCATGGATTGTGGTAATCAACAGATTGAATTTGCTTGTTTAGATGTGGTTGCTTCTTTCAAGTTAGATGCCGAATTTGATGAGTGAAGCTAGTCCAAAACACTTATCAGGAAACAACGACCACCAGACAAGGAAGCAGGTTCCTTCCAGGTTGAGGAACTCCAATGGAGTTAAAAAGCTGTAGTTCACCTTAACCATTCCCGAACCCTAGTTTTGCTTGGCAAAACCGGCAACGGAAAAAGTACAACAGGGAACAACATCTTTTACAAAGAAGATTTCAATTCTGAGTGTAGTCTTGATGGTGTTACAACTAAGTGCGAGTTGCAGTCGACCACATCTCCAGATGGACACGTTCTTAATGTGATTGATACACCAGGGTTATTTGGATTTTCACCAGGGCCAACAGAGACGATTGAAGAGATCAGTAGATGTATTAATTTTGCTAAGAATGGAATCCACGCTATTCTTTTTGTTTTGTCGATTAAAAATCGTTTCTCGAAAGAAGAAGAAGAAGCTGTTAGAAATCTCCAGACTCATTTCGGAGAAAAACAATTCTTTATTTCATGATTGTTGTGTTTACTCATGGTGATCTCTTCAAAAGAGATGACAACAAGGCATTGAGTTTGTGGATCGCAAGGCCCTAGAAACCTTAAAGAATCGACCCATTTGTGCAAAAACCGATTGGTTCTTTTTGATAATGTGACTGCAGATAGGAGTAAGCGGACCAAACAAGTCCTATACAAATGAGATATTCGACGAGATTAAGTCAGGTAAGCAACTTCCCTGGAAAATGAGGCGACGAATGGGGAACATGAGCACTAGGTTGCGCCAACCTAAGTGCATTCTCCATTGGCAAAAGCATCTGTGACGGTACTAGTAAGTATTGTGCAGTATTTTATCTCTTTCAATATCATGCAAAGGTACAGTGGATGCACCCCATCTACAAAGATACTTTTGATTGCATGTTTATTTTGAGTTATGTGAATCTCTTCTTGGAGTAAGAATTGATGATTGAAAAGCTATTTAGGTCGTCACCTATATAATGATACTTCAAATTAAGCTGAGAATTTCAATTGAGTGAGACGAGGGTCAGTTTATCATGTTGATTTACTGTGCTAGTTGCCAATTGAACTTACTGAAGGTAAGTACTAAGAACTAAGCTTAAATTTTTAAGGCAATCACTAAAATGTGGAGGACCTTAAGCCATAGTATCGGCAGGTTTTGATGAACATCGACACATATGCTTAAATCGTTGAGAATTTTGTCAAAGCCTTAAAGTGTTGTTTACAAACACCACTCATGAGTTAGGGGTCTGATTCTCGTAAGGTACTCCACCTCAGTGTTCCATAAAGGAACATTTGACTTAGACTAATTTTTGAGTCTTCTTGTAGAATCTCTCGCAGGAGTTCTAGAAATAAGCTGAAACATGTGGTTTAGAGAAGTAATTCAAAGATTATTTATATATATATTCTCACATGTCAAAATCACATGATTAGGCACTGATGTATCATTGTGTAATAATACACGAGTGAATTTTGAGATAATATTCTTGAAAGGTTAATCATACGTGGGACAACTACAAGGTTTTGAGAAAACTTAGTGTACATGATGCAATTTGATTTTACATATATATTTGTATTAGATAAGATACTAATCCTATGGATTGTCTCTATTATGAATATCTTGTGATACAATAAACATGTTTTACATCTACCAATAAATCGGTGTTGTTTAAGATTTGACAGGAAACTTTTATACGGTTGACGTGGTCTAAAGGATCAATAGGTAACCAAAAGAAATTTTGAGGATCTAGTTTCTGTCTAATGTGTTTAGTATGTGTTGTAAAACAGATTTGCATGTCCGTGTTTACCCTGGGAAATCACAAGGATGCTCTGTCTAAAAGATCAAAGATTGAAATGCACGAGGTACATATTTAATTTCAAATATGTAATATATATTGCACTAACGTTAATCTTGAGGAAGCTGTAAAGAATATACTACTGAATAGTACATGTATTTTTGCTTTACAACCACCTATGAAATATGTGATATTTACGATTTGACTGAAAGACCAATTTAGTTGATATGATCTAAAGGATCGAAGGGAACCAGAACAAATTCTGAAGGAGATGGTCTTTGTCAAACTCGATGTGTTTAATGTGTGTTGTAAATGTGCAGTATATAAAGTGTATACAAATACACTAGTATCTCAAAAGAGTGGGATAATCTGATCAGAGACTTGTGATATGACTTGTCATACTTGAGGTACATCTTAAATTGTGTATGTAATATATATTGTACTGACCTTAAGAGATGTTGTTGTTTCAGGCTATGCAAAATCTTAGCCTATGTGTATATCCTCTTAAGGAGTGTTTGTCTAAGGAAGTCCTTAAAACAGACAAGATGAACTTGTATATTAAAGAAATCAAAGTTCGTGTGCTTTAATTCAAGCATAAGAAGAAGACGAATGATTACTAAGATGCTTCTTAGAAGATATTCCTCTGTGACCGAAGCCTGTGGCCATCATTGCAGAAACTCAATTGACTATGTGAGTCTAAAGTAAGTGAGCAATGACAAAGTCTAGACATACTCGGAGAAGGCTAATTCGGTGAGACAACTATACACTTTAATGAAGTAATTTTAGTTGATTCGTGAAGTCAAAAAGAGGTCTCAATAGACATGTAAAGTCAAAAGAGAACCTCACAGACTTAGGGAAGTCAACAGAAAAATTAGTGGTCCTTTGACGAAAGGATTTTCTAAAGAGATAGTTCGTAATTATACATCGAGGGGGAATGTGACTTAAGCTCATATAAAACAAATTTGCCATGAAGGATACTCAACCTTGCTGACTGGAGATCCCAAGATAAAGGTTTCGAATGAGACAACTAATTTATGGTAGGTAAAGGTAAACACTATCAGAGAATTATATTCTCTTTGTCCCTTCCCTATGGTGTAGATGTGATAGTGTGACTGCATGTGAAGGGTGACTTTTAATAAGTCTTAATGAGTTCTATAGTTTCAATTTTAGATTGAAGTGGGGCGTAGCAATGAACACTCTTGATGGAACTCACCTATGTGAATGAGGAAGTGGGTCGCTTCCTATGAGAATATGAGCTGATTCTCTAGAGCATTCTGAGAAACAAGACGTCCAGGGCCAAAATGGACACAACGGCGGAGCTTGGCAGCAACCTTGGAGATATCATGCGTGGTTGTTATTGCGGATTACACCAAATGTTAGAAAGTTCAACACCTTATGGACACCGGCTAATAAGTAGTTCAGGTAACCTCTCACTAAGCAAAGGTTCAAGACCTCATGGACACCTATGCATATTCGTGATATTTCCTGTTTTCCGTGTTTTATCGTATTTTCATTCATGTGGGGGATTGTTGGAAAAACCACCGGTTTTATGTGAATTAAAATTTAGTATAAAACGGTTTTTCAAAATAATGAAAATACGTTCCAAATTTATCACTTAGATTTTTACGGGATAAATTTACCTTATATATTTTGTATTTGTGTTAGGGTTTTGTATGCAGAAAAACCCCTCTTGTATCCGTGCGTTTTGATAACTTTTTCTTCTTCGTTTTTCTATGAGTGATACTAGGGTTTAAGTGCTAACATTTCCATGAGTTTTCCGCTGCCAAGTTCTAAAAGGACAAGTTTGAATGCGCTATTCAAACTTGTTAAGATTGTTGTATCTTGGAGGCAGATGTACCCGTAGGGCTATAGCATCATCTTTTCAGAGTGAAACCGGGCATTCTTGTCTTAAGAACAGTATGTTTTACATGCGCCTCAGTCTACCATTACAAGTTTCTTCTCTCTATGTTGTTTAACAGGGATGTTCATTACATCAACAATTGCAGGACACGACACAAAAATGAGATAAGTGCCTCTTATATTAATTAGTTGTTTGATTTATTGAATTTTAATCGTTTTTTCCAACAAATAGTAGCTTCTCCCTGTGGATACGTGTCCGTCAACCTCATGTATGGACTCATTTCGCTTTTGGCCTTTGCGGAGTATTGTCGACGCGGATACTCCCGTCCAAACAGTTTTTCTTCTATTTCTGTTTCCCGGCTTTCTTGCCATTTTTTTTTCTTCTCTTTTTCGAAATCGAGTAGGTTGTCTTCATTGACGCTCTCTTCCCACAACATGAGGAGGCGATCATCTTGATGCTCTCTTCCCTTAATATATGGAGGCAATCGTTGTTGACGTTTTCTCGATATTGGCTTCTAAACCTTGTAAACGGTTGAGGAGACAATCTTTGGTGCTCTCTTCCCTTAATATTGTCGCGAACTTTGTTAACAGTTGAGGAGGCAAATTTTTGCTCTCTTCCCTCGAACTTGTCTTCAAAAAGTTGTCTGACAGTTGAGACAGCTGAGGACGCAATCATGTTGCTCTCTTTCCTCAACTTAATCTTTGTTGTTTGATTATTGAGGAGGCAAACATTTGTCGCTCTCTTCCCTCAATATCCATATCGGAAATGCAATCCCATGTGCACCTCCAACACAACTTCTCTGGTTTCATTTCATGGAGACCTTTTGTATCTTTAAATCCACTTTAACTTGACTTAGGTTTTCAGCAGCAACCTTTTCTTCCGTTCCGTTTTTCTTTTTCTTTTTTTTGCTGTTTTTCTATTAACACTTATATTGGATGAAATGTTATTGCATCTTCTTTTCTAATTTGTATCACACTGTAGCTTCTTCTAACTCTGACGATTTTTTCATGCCGAGCTTGGTCTTCAGTTGTCACTTAGTATGAGCAGTTTCTTCTTCTTTTCTGGATTTAACTACGGCCCGTCGAGCAGCGGTATTACCAAGTTTAGCACGTCCGATAACCCTGTTTAGTTTCCTTTTTTAAGATACGATTAGCAAAATAATAGTTTCACATCCAAAATTATAGGTTCGCTAATCTAGTTTATAAGGAAAAATTATCGGACATACTATCGCCAATTGGTAAGACTTGGAAACAACTTAGCCCTAGGTCTGAGTCATTCTCGGAGCATCCATGTCGTCCATGGGGCGTACCCCCACTGGCATCCACGCTTGGATGAGCATCCATGTTGTTCCCTGGGGCTTACCCCCAATGGCCTCCACACTTGGATGCTACCTCAACTCAAGATGGCTCAGGGTGCCTTACTCAATCTTACCAATTGGTTTTTTGTTTTTCCTTCTAAAATTTTCCTGACAATGGAGTTATATGAGTCTACTGTTACAGCTGCAATGAATGAACAGTGGATAGTTTGTTCTTTTTTTATGCATGCAATTGAGCGATTCCACAATGTTTCAACAGCAATTTACTTTTTTGAAAAGTAGTTTACCTTAAAATGGAATTTGAGTCTCTTTTCTTTGTCTGGGGAGTTTGAATTCATGCAGTTTCCAAGGGGCTGAGCATTACTCAAAAGACCATCAGAAAAATCAAATCCCATTTGTTATTTATATCGGCAGTCTACATGTACTACCAAAACTTGAATTACATCTGGGGCCTTGTAGTGAACTGCCATAAGGTGGAGGGTTTCTTTTTTGAATTGTTTCCGCTCAGGTTTGCAGCTTCGTGAGGCTGCATGTTGTCTTTCCTTTCCTGGTAGGGACTAGGGAGCGCTCTCTTTGTTCTCACAAGGCAGAATATGGCAAACAAAATTCAGGGTAAGCAGAAACTAGTTTCATATTGGGTGCAATAATAAAAAACAAGGAAAAATTAAATAAGCAAAAGTTATTGATACTTAGCTCCTTTATAATGGAAGTGATCGATTTGATGAAACGAATGAGCTCCCTATATCTCCGCAACAACAACAAGGCAAAACTTTGGAAAAACAGAGTGAGTCACGTGTTCATAAGCTAGGCATGTTATGAAGTCGGCTTCATAAGAAGTCTCAAGTCTATTTTTTTTTACTTCTCTTAGGCTCAACCGTAACTTCATCTTCCTTTAAGATAAGTTCTGAGTATTTGAAAATAAATCTAGGGATCAACAATACATCTCTACTGAGGTACAGGTTTAAGAATAAACATCTTCAAAGAACTCAGCATCCCTAGATTATGTAATAGTAATCACACCAAAGTCAGAAAAAATCACACCAAAGTCTGAAAAATCAGAACACACAACCAAAAATCTATATGTAGAAGTATACTCAGCATACCTTCTATGAAGACACAATCAACATTTTTGGTTTCTATCTACTTCTTTTAGGAAGAAGAATGGCAAACTTAGTCAAACACCCCCACACTTTGACGCATTCATAAGAAGGTCAAGTACCTATCCATAAATCATATGGAGTTTTATCTGATCCTTAAGGGTACTCTATTCAGAATATACTAGTTAACATGACTGCCTCCCCCCACAAGGCCGCAGGTAATCCTGAACTAATCAACATGACAATTATCATCTTCTTAAGGATACAGTTGTTATGTTCAAGGCTTCTAATTGGTTTTGAACTTCAAGTTTATACATCTTAAGGCTTCTAAGGCATCATCCTTATCCCTAAGCAAGTATACAAGACAGTACCCCGTACAATCATCTACGGAAGTTATAAACCATCTTTTACCACAGTGATTTTAGGTTGAACCCATGTCATCTAGGCCTAACTGAATTAATTCTAAAGTCTTAGAATTACTCTGAACATTTGTGCTAAAAGGTTTTAAAGAAAATTTGATTCTTCACAGATTTCACTTTTGTGTTCAAAGTCCAAACTAAATTTGGGTACGCAACCTATGCTATCCAGTTAAGCATTGACTTATAAGTTTCCTGTTACAAGCTTACCACATAAAACAATCAATCACATAAAGAAAGCACAAAAATCAACTATGTTCACATCATCAGTTTTTCCGTTAAGCTTATATAGACCCAAAGTCCTATAACTCTTGCTTAAAAAATAATTGCCTTGTTATAACAAGTTTTCCAAAAAAAATTAAGATCTTAAATCTTTTTCCATCTACAATAGAACAAGATACAAGATTCTTGCATATGCTTGGAACATGAAAACTTCATTCAATGTGAGAGTATTACAGATATGAGCTTCTGCTCGACCTTTTCCTTTTATGCAACCTCTATTGCAGATGAGTTACTCAAAAAGAGTTTTTCGACATCCCCTATCCTATGATAGGAGGTGAACAAGTCTCTATTTCAACAAACATTCTTGGTGGCTCCAGAGTCCACCTTCTGGTCTCTCACATTGGTTGTTAAAATAACTTCCTACATCATGTCAATGAACTCGTTCTAATTTGTTTCAACTAAATTAGCATTAACTTTCTACTTATTAAGGTTTTATGTTGTCTACACTTTACTACCGTATGGCCCGGAATTTTACAAACATAACAATCACCCTTAATTAAAGTAACGCCGGATTCAGTTTTACGAAACATACCTTTCTTATGAAGACTATGGTTAGAGTTGTGTTTGATATTCCCGCCTTTGTCAGCTTTGGAAGACTTGTGTTCATCCACATGCGCCTGGTAGCCATGTTCCTTTTCAATTTCATGTCACAATCTTCGTTTATACTCTGACCACGGACACGGTAATTTCCCAATCACCTAATACACCACATCTCACAAACCTTAGTTCCGAAACGGAAGATAAAATATGAATTTTGAAGATAATATCTAGATTTACAAACTTCGTTTGAACCACCATATCAAAAACTCATGATTACCCCATAAAAAATACTTTAGTTAACAACAAAAGTTTGCCCGTCAGAATTTTTCAGGAACATTTGTCTGTTTTGTAAAATATCAAAAAAATACTTTTACAACTCCAAAAATTCTGAAATTTTACGTGGGTAACAATCAGGATGTCTACTACGTTGTGTAAAAAGGTTTCATCGAAATTTATTCTAGGCTAAGAGATAATATCAAAACTCTACAGGTGATCAAAACATTGTTTTTGTTTTTCACTCCACAATTAACATCCATGATTCACAAACCAACCAACCATTTTCGATTATTACAAATTATAATGTCTTAAGATTGTTGGGTGCAATAATCAAAAATAAGGAAAAATCAAATAAGCAAAAGTTATTGATACTTAGCTCCTTTATAATGGAAGTGATTGATTTGATGAAACGAATGAGCTCCCTATATCTCCGCAACAACAACAAGGCAAAACTTTGGAAAAACAGAGTGAGTCACGTGTTCAACACGTTGTCCTTAAGATATTAGCGCCCGTCTAAACTCAAGAGTGATATTATAGCCTCGCAGGACGGATATCTCCAGGATAAAACACCCTAATACACCTACTACTAGCATATGTAGTAGATGCTCAACTGGAGCTTCAACTCCGAAAAAACCGTTAAGGAAAATCGCGAACTCTTAAGAAACGCTATAAAATATTTTCCATTAGGGGTCCCTCTAAAATATAGAGCAACCCCTTTCCCATTGATTTTACAAAAGTAGTGAATTTCTTTATATAATTGACAAATACAACTTAAGAAGAAAAACTCCCCGATGTGGGACTAAAAGGTTTATATAGTTTCTTAAAACTACTAAAAATTGGAAACTCCACGATGCGGGACTAAAAAGTTTCATTCACAAAATAAAATAATAAATTAAAATTTTTATAATCATTATACAAAGTTTTTGGTTGGTAACCTAGCAACAAGCTGGGCTTATTAAAACTTTATAAAATTATTTTTTTATTAATCGTTTTCCAACAGACATAACTTGAATTCTCTCTTGTTAATGTCTGTGTAGATTATCTTGACTTTTGAGATTTTGCGGAAGCTCCAGTAGTAATCCAGGAGAAGATCATACCATATTTAAATTTCGAGAATTTGCAGCTGCCACAAAGAATTTTGCACCAGATTTACTTTTGGGTGAAGGAGAATTTTGGCACACATACGACGGTTGCTTAAAGAGCAGTGGACAGGTTAGTTAGTATCCTTTTGCCGGAACATAAGTTTTAAGAACTTTCTGATAATCTGGAATTATCATCACAGTAGCTATTATTATAGTCTTGCATTGAGTCATCATCTATTCTCGAATTACTTGAGGTAGTGAGTAATGTACAAATGTTAACCTCGCAGGTAGTTTAATTTAGTAATGTAGGGTATAGTTTAATTTAATAATAAACTATAAATTGAACCCGTTCATCAGCAGCAGCACCATAAAAACCTAAGTTGAATGGCATCCATTTTTTCTCGACTTAGTTTCTTAGGCAAAAGTTGAGCTGATCTTATATGAAAATTCATAACAAGCTGCAGTAGGCTTTATAACATAAACGTTGAAGAATGCAAATCTCATATCCTACAGTTAAGATAATGTACAAATGTTAACCTCGCAGGTAGTTGCAGTTAGACAAGTAAATAGGGAAAGAATATCCAGCATTTAAAGCTACAGTGACCAGTCAATGCTTTCGACAATTTGTCTTCGTAGAAGCTTAAACCATCCCAACTTAGTGAATTTGATTGGTTACAGCCTTGATGGAGACCAGATAGTTTAAAGAAAGGTCTCCAGAATCTATGGATACACGCCACTTAGGTGTTCGGGCCTCTTCACATAGAATCCGTAAACTGTCTAGTTGTTTATTTTACAAACATTTTTCAACGGATGCAGATTGAGAAAGTAACAGTTGATTGTATTTGGATTATATGCAGAAATAGGCCTGGTCTGGATCTCACTTTAGTTTCTAGGCCTGTTTTTTATTTATTGCTAGACTAGGCAAGTTAAACGGATTTCATCCACTTTAACTATCTCGGTCAATTTATCGCGTTGACTAGTCAAATTATCGTCAAAATCTAGTGTAGAGATATCTCGTGGAGGTGGTTAGATTACTAAAATGTCCTTCACGTGAAAACCCATCAGAGAGAGAGGTCGATTTACATTGTTTCTTCTTCCTTCTTCTCTCTAGTTCTTCTCTCTAGTTCTCTCTGGTTCATCTAAATCAAATTTTTTCTGCTAAAATTGAGAGATAACTTGGGGGTATGATTAATCTGAAGAGTTTGGCTAATGTTTTGATGCTCAAATTAGTGAAGAGAGGATTTGGAATTAAATTAGGGTTTCACTGAAAAGATTTGTAGGAAGAAATTGATGATGGTTCTGAAATTGATTGAACATGGGAATTCGAGAAAAAGGGTTTGATAGAAATTGAGAAGCAAAGTAGATTAAGGTTCAGTTTGTGAAGAAAGTATTGATGGTGTTTGGATCTAATCTGAGGAGAATCAGAGATGGGTTTCTTCTATAATTGAGTATTAGATCGATGCGATTGAAGAGAAAAACCAACATGAACTGATGGAGATGCCATTGGTCGGAGATGTGATTTTCTGTTGTGCTCGAATTATCAAGAATAAGAGGTTTTGAAGATGGGTACTGGTAGAGGTTATGAGATGGTAATGGTGGTGAATTGAGCAATGTTGAACTGTGAACAAGAGATGCGAACAGAAATAGAAGAAATGATTAAGCTGTGGTGATTCAGAGTTAGGGTTTCCGTTGGTTTTGCTGTTGTTGGGTGAGAAATCAAAGCTTTGTAATGAAGCAATCAACAGTTGTGTTGATGAATAGAGATGGGTATGACTCATATGGTGAATGGTTTTGAGCTCGATGGGAATTCAGGTGGGGTTCTTGTTGGATTAATTACAGCATCAGAAGAAGAAGATGGCGGTGCTACTAATTCACAGTTCGTGATGGCCTGGATGGAGAGATGGGTGCTGTGTATAATTTCACAGAAGATTGAAACTGAAAATTGCAGGAATTAAGAAGATTGGGTTGCTCCTAGATTTGACTTTGGTTTGTGTGTGACTGAGTTCTGATGGTAATTGGTGCTGGTAGTTGCATTTGAGCAAGAACAACACAGGGTATGAGTTGCTGTTGTCGAGATATGCAGGGCTTGCACTGCAAGAATGGTTGCAGTCTCAGATGGTGCTGGTACTTAGAATTACAGGTGGTTGTAGCTCATGACAGTGAGGCATGAGGTGAGTAACAGAGCAAAATATGCAATTGGTGTTGAATGAGCAGATGGGTTCTTGAGTTGGTAGGTGGTTTGTAGCGGAGTGATGCCGTGGTGAGATGAACTAACAAGAGATGAGGGCAAGCTGTAATTGTAGGGTTGTAACTGAAGTTGAAGCTGCGGAAATAATGAGATTACAAGGCTGTAGAAGGTAGTGAAGGCTGTTGAAGATAGTGAATTTGATGTGGTGATAGTTGGTTGAGGTGTTGCAGCTGGTAGAGATTGAAGATTGTATGTGTTTTGCATTCTAGGAGTTGCTTCTCTTGAGCTTTGTTCGGGCGTAATACAAGGATGATATGTATCCTACTGAAGTGTCCAAGGTAAAGAAATACTAAAACTGTGTTGATACTTTTTTTTTCAAAGTCTGTCTTCATGACCAGTCAACTAGTGAAAAACAACGATTATATTTTGTTGTAGTTGAAATTTTGTTGTTTAGACTGTATGGCTTGTGCAAGAATAGCAATACTGTTTTAGAGGAGATTTCTAAGTAAATGAGATATAACATTTCAGACACTAAGTGTGAATTGTTGTAAATTCACATTAGACATTTGATGCCAAACTGACTAGAAAGGACACCTTTTTCTTGTGCTTGCTTAATTGGAATGTCTGGAGATCAGGCTGGTAGATTAATAAGATTTCGTTGGTGTCTTGGGCTTGCTAATGCTCGTCAGTGTTTGAGCGCATTTCTTTGTTTCATTGGGGACTGTTGATGGTTGGTTGTTGTTGAAGCTGCAGTAAGGTTGCTGTTGATTTAGGTCTGTGAGTGGATTGTGCAGGCATGAAGCTACATGTGATATTGGTCTAACTTTCCATCCATCATTTTTGGTCAAAACTTGCCTAGTTTTGCAATAAATAAAAAAACAGGCCTAGAATTGAAAAGCACAAAAAAAACAGGCTTATTTTTGTAAAAAGCCCATTGTATTTCTTGTTTGGTGAGTGTGCACGAGAAACGTGAACTGGTGGGAGGTAAGGAATTCATTACGGTGGCTGATCCACTGCTGGAAGGCCGTTATCCAGAGCAAGGCTTGTACCAAGCTCTTTCTCTCACAGCTGAGTGTTTGCATCGTAAAGACGTGAAAAGGCACGTTATCCAGATCAGTTTGGCTTCAAACATATTATTTTTAATCCTTTGTGAATTATAATCCTTTGTGTATAAACTTGAAGATGCAAACACTTGAAGAGAATTATAATCCTTTGAAGATGTGAAAAGGCACGTTTATCCAGATCAGTTTGGCTTCAAACATATTATTTTTAATCCTTTGTGAATTAATATCCTTTGTGAATTATAATCCTTTGTGTATAAACTTGAAGAGAATGAATTCGTGAAAAAAGAATTAAATGTCTAAGCATTTCCTTAACATCAACAGTGATATAAATCAATTGGATTTTGTGAGGTTCAGACATGTATTCCAAGTGGATTTTGGGTGTCTAAGCGTCATAGCTCTCTTTTGAGCTTCTATTGTATCAAGTGGATTTTTGGTGCCATGGGAGAATTGGATTTTTAATATTGATCAGATATCAATTCATTTGAGTAACTCGCTGGTGTTTGAATAAAATTAAACGTGGTTTTGTCTGAATTGGTTGTACTAAGTAATCTTTTAAAAGCCTAATAAGCCTTGTGTGCTGCAGTTAACGGGCAGGAATTGTTGGTCAGGCTTATTTACTTTGTAGGTGGGAAAAATTATACTGCTATTCAACGTGAATTTTCGCAGGTTTATTTATCAGCCCATCACACAGGAATCTATTTATCCGTTTTGAACTTTTCTTAACACTAATTCAGACCTCTATCAAAATATCAAACTCAAGTAGCAAAACATTTGGTGGCTCGGAAGCATCTTATAGCATGAGGGGACGAACCTCAAAGCGGCTTACAAATATAACATGCATCTTGCGAAAACAAGTGCAGTGCCTTCTTAGACCAAAATATTAAAAATAAATAACAAAATATGTAAAGTTAAGAGCATAACTTCCAAACTTGCCCGCTAGTGATGATGAACTTGGAAACTTCCTCTGTCATTACCGTCATCAAAGTTAAGTGCATAACTTTGTGCGTCATACGTTGTATACATCCGTTTACTGTTTGTCCATATTCCGTTGTTGCAGAAACTTCCAATGTTCCGAATGAATGTTTTTTCCACTTTTTGGCTCGGATACTTTTAGTTTCTCAACTCTCTTCACAAACCAATTACTCTGATGATGAGACCTGTTCCTCACCAATTCCATATCTGATTTAGCAGCAATACCCATTAACTTCCTTGCTTATTATTCCTTCTCTTGTGTGTTTCTCAATAATAACAGAACAGCCTCTCTTCAACCGAACGGTATATTGGTTTGTCAGAGTTGAAACAAAACTTAGGGCTTTTATTTATAGGCCGAAGGCTTGATAAAATAAGGAAACTTCTTGCTGATAGGAAGGAGTTTCTATGTCTAGTGGGTGCAGATCTCATGTCCCCTTCCTCCATGTGCCCTCGTGTCCCACTAGTTAGATTTTGACATGTGGCTTCATTTTTTTTCATAATTCAATTATCCTATTTACGGTTAAGGATAATTATGAAAACAAAAAAGTACCTCCTCTAGACTTAAATTTGGCAATAATGGAATTTAGTACCGAAATTCCATCCATAATTGCCATAACCAAAAAAAAAAGCCAAGATGCAAGGGTTATCGGATTCTTGGATTTGGACAGGCAAAAGAACATAAAATTTGGTACGCAAGAGAAAAGGCATGGCCTAAACTAAAACATGATCTTTAATGCAAAAAAACCAATCAGCTATGAATGTAGAGGCCCCGGCCGGCACCATGCACGCGCATCTCGAACTATGATTTAATTCATAAATCAATTGTTTAGCTGATAGCCCGTGTAGGACTATTCTTCGCACGCACACAAACTACCTGAAGAAGAAATTTATTTTCCAAACTTTTGGGGGTTGGCTGATAGCTCATGTCGAGCTATTAGGATGGGCATACAATTCATAGCTGATTGGCGATTTGTAATCCAATTTGTAATCCAATTTTAACTCACCCATATATCAAGATGTCTAAAGGTACAAGCAATATTAAACCTGACTATATTCTTCAATCACTGCGAGATCTTCCTGTGGATTGAATTCAACAATTATACTGGGACTGGCATACCCAAAATTGGCGGAAGAAAATGCGTAGGGAGTGTAGTTTTCGCAAATTAAATCCAAAGTGAACCCTAATAAAACCATTAATTAACACTTGTGGCTCGTAACTATCATCGATGCATGCAAACTTACATGGTAAGAGTTTTAGCATGTCCGTAGGGAAAGGCATTCCAAAGTTGAATTTAGTTCTGACTTTATCATTATAACAGTAATCAAACAGTAAGGGAAACCTAGCCTGCGGAAAATTTTTTTGGAACAAAGTTGAATAAGTTTTCGCATGGAAAATATAATATCGGATTCGAGCAAAAAAAAACACCAATGGTGAATACCATGGTCTCTCCGGAGATTACGGGCTAATCCCAACTCGTCGATGGACTGAGCTTCTCCCTTAGACGCTCCAACCAACTCTTCGCCATTGGCAAGTATCGATTCTAGCACCAATTGCTTATCAACCTATTGCTCTTTATTTCCCTTACCAATGTGGGATTAATTATTTTACTGTATCATAAATAATGTAACTAACTTCAGCTTCGAGATCCCAGTCCTGATCTCCCTTGATCTTCATTCCAATCAATGACAGACAAAAACTCTTTCCCAACTGGTTTCTCGGTATTAATCTCTCACTCTGTCGTGTTGTTCTGAGCTTCTGGATCACGCCTTTCCTCCTTAAACACGGCCACAAGAACTGTGACTAGACGTTGGTCGACTTTGTTGGACGACGCTGAACTCTTGGCAGCAGCTCTTCGTATTTTGGTTGTAGACTGAGATGAAATGAGCGGAACTGGTCGAGTGTATTAGGACCTAACTTTGTTGTTGCTGCGTATAAGACTGGCTAAAATCATAAGAATTAACTGACTAAAATATATGTATAAAACTGATTCAAAAAGCCGTTTTTCAGTATTCAATATATATACTGCTAATTCACTATCTAAAACAGCTCCATGGAGAAAAATAACAGAATCGAGAGAGTCTTATTTCAGTGTCACATATATGTACTATGGATGAAACAACAACAAATGATATAACTAAGAATAAAACATAATCAAAAGCAGTTCGTATCAGTATGACACGTATGTACTGCTGATTCATGAACTAAAAAGCAAACCGCATGTAATGAATCTATCAAAAAAGCATAATGAGTCTTATTTTAGTATTAAAGATATGTACTTATGGATCAAACCACAACAAGTGATAAAACTAAGAATAAAACAAAATCAAAAGAAGTTCAAATTAGTATGCAACATATGTACTGCCGGATAATACCCGTGAAACAACAAACAAACATGATTTTGAGAAAATAAAGAAACGAAAATAACAAGATAATCAAATTGAAAGTTCAAATAAGCTAAAAAAATCATAATCTAACCCAAAAATATCGAATAATTACGATCAAGATGCATAAAAACAGTACGTCATATACGAACTGATGGTTAATACACAACCAAAACTAAAACCAAACCTATAGATGCATAGTAAACACGGAAAAACAGTACGTCATACACGTACTGATGGTTAATACACAAAAGCAAACTGAAACTAAACAAAAAGCCAACAAAAACAAAACTAAAAATATCAGATTTAGTAACGAAATGAACATAAAACATGATTTTATAACTAGATCTGAACTATTTTCATCAAAAACCACCAGTACATCATATACCTACTGATGATTAATATACAAAATAAAACTAAAAACAAATCAAAGACCAACAAAATGAAAAAAAAAAATATCAGATCTAATTAAGCACGAAGACCGGAAAACATAATCAAACATCAACTAATTAATGATTAAATCAACTTACCAGAAGCTCCACATAAACAGAATCGATCTTGGATTCGTGAATCGATCAAGACCTTATATAAATATTCATCACCAGAACTTTTCATGATACACAAACGAGAGAGGATGAAAAAAATGAATTGGATTTCATCAAAATCCAGTAGCAGCAGTGAGAGGAAAGAGAAAAGAAAAAACAAATCTGGAAAAAATAAAATCCCTTGTTTATATATTTATTGCACTAAAGGTTAATTTGGGTATTATAAATATGTACACCAATAGTCTCACACGTGTCTAGGATCTGGGAATAAAATTTTGGGTCCAATTTTTTTCTTCTCTAAAACTATGGACCTCCGGTTACTGAGCTTTAATCGGTGGACCTGTCACTGACTAGTACCACTATAATAGTACCTATAGGTAATTCCTACAATGAATAACCAGATATACGAAGATGATGAGCTATTAAATTGTTGTATTTAGCTCCCATCTTCCTCTTTTGTATTTCGCTTTCTTTGTAAACAAACACCTGTAACTATGTATCTACATTAAATACGACTCTATGAAACAAAACTCAATTGTTATTCTCACTCAATTGTATCCAACTTAAATTGTTGTCAACCAGAATGAGAACTTGATCCAATATGTTCGTGAAACGCATAGTATTTTGAATTGATCTTTGTATTTTTATTTTCCTCTGCAGACTGACGCCAAAAAGATGAATCTGAGAGGTTTAATAATCTGCGATGAAGAGCGTATCAAAAAGAAGAAGATTAAAATTGATGATTATTGTCATCCATATCTTCCGGGGGAACTAATTTTGGAGAATATTGTTATCAGATTATCAGCTCGGGATCTAACCAAATGGAGCTGCGTAAGTAAGTACCTGTACAAATCAATACTGTATGATTCAAGATTTGCAGCATAAGGGTTACATTTCAACTATCTCTCAAGTCCTTGTATATCTAAGCTGTTTTAGCTTTTCTTTGGCCTAAAAAGCACATATACCTGCATCTTGAGTAACGACGTAAAGGCAAGTTCCAAGCAACTTCTACCCTTAACATAGTGGAGCATTCTAGATAATGGATACACAGAGGTACAAAAAAGCAATAACTGCTTGGACACAGAGTAATACTTAGAATTAGAAAAGAGGAAGGTGCGAGTAATCTCTGACAACGGGCAATCTTAGAAAAGAAGAGTAAATCTATGCGCATAGCAAATGTTAATATGAGACCACCAAATATTTTGTGTTCATCGAGAAACTTATGTAAAATGACTTATGGAAAAACATTGGACTACATATATACTCGGCACTATATAGAAGATAAGAGGATACAACAAAGATTGATCGTAACTGCTCCAAAATGACTTCACTTGTACTTAGCGCTTCTATGCATGGACCTTGCACATAAAATTTAAGCTGACGATCTCAAATTTAAGTTTCCGTCATCTGACGCACCAAGGCACGCACGAGTGTCATTGGGTCACCAAATATTCCTTCCATCACAAATTGATTGGTTCTGTACTGCGTCGACAAGATCAAAGAAGCATAAGATCAACGTGAAAGAAATATGTAATTACAGTGTCTTCAATGATGAAAATGAGTTTGGCATAAATTGTACATAGCTTTCGCGTGAGACTTACTTATGGGTTCCAGTCAGCCATTAATTAATCGACACAAGCAGTGATTCTTCAATGGGGCAGTAATACTATTATCACTCGGACAGCCTTATGTTGATCACTTCAGTTACAACGTTTAACTTTAGAACCAAAAACGGATTCAGAACAACGATGCTCGAAATAGAGTTTGGTAGCTGTCAGTCTGGTCAGTGGTCACTTTGGTGTTAGATCGAGTTATTTTTCTCGTTTTATACACTAGACCTGAATTCATTAATACACTAGACCTGATTCACTCTGTTGTTATTGTGAAGCATCACCCGTTTAAATCTGCAAAGATATTTGGTATCATGCATGGGTTCTTGCGACGGCTTGGTCTGTTTACTGCATTGTGAGGGTGTTACAGAATTCTATAGTCTTTGGAATCCAACCACAATGAGTATAAAAGGATACCTGAGTCACCCTACGCAAGAAAAATCCACTGGCCAGTATATTTTTGTTATGATTACAAGAATGACGATTACAAGTTAGTTTCTGGTAAAACCTGTCGGGATACTCCTAGTTTTTCAGTGTACATCTACTGATCGAATTCATGGAAAACCCTTCTGACTAAACCTTATTATCTTGGTAGTTCAGATGTGGTGCTTTCCAAGGGAGCTGTTCATTGGATAGCTAAAACCCCCAAAGTTATTGTTTCTTTTAATATAGTGATGAGAGCTTCAAAGAAATACAACTTCGAGGAGAAATAATGGAGAAAACAATGCACCTCCATCCGCATAATCTTGAAAGAGATGGGAGGTGCCTTTGTGTAATTCTTGAACTGTTTGATAAAGCATGGATGATGCGAGAAAATGGAGTTTGGGTATCTTGGACTAAACATCAAAACAAGAGTCGGAATAAATTTAAGCATAAGCACCTGAAGTGGTCTTCTGTGAATGGTGAGTCTCTAATATACAGTGACGGCGCCGAAGTGGGGATACATCCGAGAGAGGAAAAACAAAAACCAATTGGTAAGATTGGTGTTGCCCGATTACTGGTTAGTAAGGCACCCTGACCCTGAGCCATGTTGAGGTAGCATTGGAGTCGAGTGCACCCCAGACAGATGCTACCCATAACTCATGTTCATCTCATATGCGAGTGCACCACGGACCGTATACGTACGGTAGCGTGGATGAGGATGGCCCAGATCAGACCTAGGGGTAATTTTTTCCAAGAGAAATCAAGCTTTCCAAGGTCTTACCAACTGGCAATAGTATGTTTGCAAATCTTTTCTTATAAACCAAATTATCCATCTTTAAACTACCGGTGTGGGATTATTAATTTGTAATTTGTGCCCAAAAAAGGAAGGTCAATTATCGGGCAGGCTAAATTTGGTAAGACTTGCAACACGGGCCATAATAAATCCGTGGCCCATAAAAAAGACCCAACCAAAAAGTCCAGGCCTTATAAAGACCCACCTTTTTCCTAGTGGCCAAACACCAGGCACCTCGAAGAACGGAAAAGGTATGTGAGTGAGGTCTGTGAGTCCTGTTGCACACATGGGAAATATTATTTGGTTCACTGCCAAATAATTGTTGAAACTCACAATGGTAACTATCGGCAAGCAAACTGTTTCCTCTACTTGCATGTATGGTACCTGGGAATTTTGGTTATTAGAACAATATTTTTAGGTTCAAGGATATTAGAACATTGTCAATATTTTACATGTCTTTTAGACCCAGGATTTCAAATCCAAGGGCTAATTAACCAAAAAACTGCCACGAAGAATTCAAGTGCTAGACGACTAAAGATTGGTAGTAGAAATGTATATAGTTACATCGAAAGCCTAGTTTCACTCAAACAACGATGTTTATTTGGGGAGAAAGTAAGTGATAGGAACACGAAGAAGAGGTGATTTTTTTTTTTTTTTGTCACCAAATATTAGTTGGGACTCGTTTTTTGTATGTGTTGACAAATTTGTGTACAAACTGTAATGAACCAATCAAGAAGAAGAAAAAAGAGAGGAAGGATGCAAATTCATTTAGACATACCAAAGTCGAGGCAAGGATTATATCCTCTAGCCTTGAGACAGATTCACCCCGCACTGGTGCTTACGGATTATCGATGTCTGTCTCCCAGGATATAACGATTTTCTTCTTGATGTAGTAGCACTCTAAACTTCAAGAAACGGCAAACCAAAACCTACAGTGATGAACTCTCTTTGACACAAACTTTTAGGATGCAAGTAGAATAATGATTAGGTACAACCTTAAACACCTGAAGTAGTCCTCTGAGATTGGTGAGTGTCTTCTAATAATACAAGTGCCTATTTATAGGCTTGTTCGAACCGGTCAACACATATCCTAGAATACTGTAGAGAAAAATTAAGCTTAGATATACAATTTCTGACTCTTACATTTTCAGATTTTTCCAAGCTACTTTGACTGGTATTCTTTACAATCTCCAAAGAATTCCTTTTCCATCTTCTATAACCATTTTCACAATAGTTCATATTGCTAAAAAAATTTACTGACTTCATTCACGCTAACTAGTAAACTCTAAACTCATCTACGGACTACGCACTTTACTGTTTTACAGTCTCGTAAACTTTGTTTTAGAGTCTTGTAAACTGTGAAAGTGCATTAACTTTGATAGTTTAATATGTTACGAGCTAGGTATATGCTTGTTTTTTATCGCGCTTTCTGCTGTAACGAGAAGAGAGAGTGTGGACCTTGTCAGTGCCAAACTCTGATGTGGAACTTGTCACCGGGAAACTCCGATTTTTAACCAACCCTTTTGTTTGTGGGGATGAAATATTAGTTCCCGTTGGGTATTTATTTACATGATCGGTGAGAAAAGGCTCCAAATCCTCTATCCCATATTTTTCTATGTGCCTCTGTTGCCGCCACTCTTAGTACGACACCTGTCTCTTAATTTTAATTGTCCGACTACGATTTGACGCTTCTGTGTTCTTTTTTTGTTTGTTTATCATCTGATAACCTCAACTTTAACTTACATCACATAAACCAACCTTAAGACTTCTCTTTCAAAATACAAAAAATCAAAACATTTGTAATTGATGATCTCGGAAGAATTTTAAAGTCCAAACATACATAATCAAAATTTAGAGGGAGGAAAATCCCAAGAGGGGATTATGGATTCATCTCCGATACCAAAACAAAATAAACTATATCAAATAATAAAATCAGTTACTTTCATTCTTTGGAAAGATCCAATTCATCCCGATAGTTTTATCTCATTGGGATTCTTTGATTTAGTTGAATCTTTTTAGTTTTCTTATTTGATATTTTAACTTCTAAATATCCATGATCAGGCAGCTTGATGGAATTTCTGTGTATATCCTTCTTGATCTTTCGATCAACAGATTCTCGTTTTCAAAAAATAAAATAAAAATGAAGTACAATATGTTTTTAACCAATTTGGCATTTACTCGGCAACCATTTTTTTAATTAGATTTCAATCTTTAATTTGTTTTTCTTGCTTCACAGTGTTAAAGATGATGAACTAACGTTAAAATAAAAGATACGTGTTATATCAGGAGTGGTCGAGACAGGGGCACAGAGAGATATATGGGACAGAGGATCTGCACACGTGAGAAAATCGCAACAGTTAAACCCTAATCATCATCATATTCTTCTTCCTCTTCAACCAGTTTGGGCGACTCAGCAGTAAAACTGTCGGTATTTGTAAATGAATTTGATTCTGGGTAATATTGATAGAAATAGTTTGTGGAGATGTATGAGCATAGAGATTAGAGTTGTTCATACAGAGCTCCTAGAGCTCCTAGTGAATAGAGAAAGATAGATAGAAAATAGTAGTGGTGGAGCAAGAGTGGTTCACTGTAACCTTAGATTCTTATTAATATTTCTTGCTCACACGTTTACAATGGATATCCATATGCCTTTATATAGGCTAGAACTACTTGGTCTCCAAGTATACTACTTGGCTTCCAAGAATACATGCGTATACTACAAGTATACTTGACTTGCAAGTATACATAACTTGGTAGACTATCTGAACTAGTTCACACTAGTATGACTAACCTAGTTTTAGTTTTCTCTTGTTCACATTGACTTTGGCAACTCTAGTTTGCTGACTTTTATTACTTACACAATTACAAATTATGGTATTCCAACAAAAAATCACTTCCGGTTTGATTGGCAGTATCCATTCATCATCGAATCTTTGATTTGATTAACCAGAATCTTTGATTAATGTATTTTGCAACTCAGATCGGTTAAGTAGGGCCTGAGGATGAAAGACAATCTAAGATTAGCAAAATCTAGGTACATTGTTAATAGGGCCTGGCCCTAATATTAGTTTAGCCCTAATGCGGATTTAGCTACGGCCCGTCGAGCAGCGGTATTACCAAGTTTAGCACGTCCGATAACCCTGTTTAGTTTCCTTTTTTAAGACACGATTAGCAAAGTAATAGTCCCACATCCCAAATTATAGGTTCGTTAATCTAGTTTATAAGGAAATATTATCGGACATATTATCGCCAATTGGTAAGACTTGGAAACAACTTAGCCCTAGGTCTGAGTCATTCTTTGAGCATCCATGTCGTCCATGGGGCGTACCCCCACTGGCATCCACGTGGATGAGCATCCATGTTGTTCCCTGGGGCTTACCCTCAATGGCCTCCACACTTGGATGCTACCTCAACTCAAGATGGCTCAGGGTGCCTCACTCAATCTTACCAATTGTTTTTTTGTTTTTCCTCCTAGAAGTTTCCTGACAATGGAGTTATATGAGTCTACTGTTACAGCTGCAATGAGTGGATAGTTTGTTCTTTTTTTATGCATGCAATGGAGCGATTCCACAAGGTTTCAACAGCAATTTACTTTTTTGAAAAGTAGTTTACGTTAAAATGGAATTTGATTCTCTTTTCTTTGTCTGGGGAGTTTGAATGCATGCAGTTTCCAAGGGGCTAAGCATTACTCAAAAGACCATCAGAAAAATCAAATCCCATTTGTTATTTATATTGGCAGTCTACATGTACTACCAAAACTTGCATTACATCTGGGGCCTTGTAGTGAACTGCCATAAGGTGGAGGGTTTCTTTTTTGAATTGTTTCCGCTCAGGTTTGCAGCTTCTTGAGGCTGCATGTTGTCTTTCCTTTCCTGGTAGGGACTAGGGAGCTCTCTCTTTGTTCTCACAAGGCAGAATATGGCAAAAAAAATTCAGGGTAAGCAGAAACTAGTTTCATATTGTTGCTCTTGTTGACATAACTTGAATTCTCTCTTGTTAATCTCTGTGTAGATTATCTTGACTTTTGAGATTTGGCGGAAGCTCCAGTAGTAATCCAGGAGAAGATCATACCATATTTGAATTTCGAGAATTTGCAGCTGCCACAAAGAATTTTGCACCAGATTTACTTTTAGGTGAAGGAGAATTTGGGCACACATACGAAGGTTGCTTAAAGTACAGTGTGTTGGTTAAATTTCAACGTTAAGCCTAAGATAATCTCTAACAAGTTGGTTAGGATAAGAAAAGGCAACTGATGTAATCCTTAGGGAATTAGAAGTCATCTAGTTCTAAGAAAAGGAAAGACATGTAATAAGGTAATAGGACTATGAAAAGGAATTCATAGTTCTATATATATGAACACCAATGTTGTGGTTGATCATAGGAGCAAGATTAGAGCTTGTGTTTAGTTTTGAGAGATTTCTAAACATCAATAAAGAGAGTTGTCTTTATATAAGATAAGTTTCATCTTGCTGTTGCCATTAATTGGTATCAGAGCTTGTTTCTGAGCCATGGAAAACGAAACCACCATTGTGGGTGTAAAACAGTTCACGCCACCATCAATACAAGTTCCAATCCTCAACGCCACAAACTACACAGTATGGGCCATGAGAATGAAGGTACTGATGAAAATCTACAAAGTTTGGGAAACAATTGATCCTGGTACATTGGACCCAGACAAAAACAATGTTGCCATTGGATTACTCTTTCAAGCAATACCAGAATTTCTTGTTCTACAAGTTGGTGAACAGGAAACTTCAATGAAAATTTGGGATGCAATAAAGGCACGTAATCTCGGAGCTGATCGAGTTAAAGAAGCCCGTCTGCAAACCTTAATGTCTGAATTTGAAGGAGTGAAGATGAAAGACACTGATATTATTGATAGCTTAGCAGGAAATCTATCAGAGATAGCCTCAAAAGTTACGTCACTTGGACAATCCATTGATGAAGATAAACTGGTAAAGAAGTTTCTCAATAGTTTACCAAGATCCAAGTATATTCATATCATAGTCTCTCTGGAACAAGTCTTAGATTTAAAGAAGACTAGCTATGAAGATATAATTGGAAGATTGAAAGCATATGAAGAGAGAATCCTTGATGAAGAAAAGAATGGAGAAACTCAAGGTAAACTCTTGTACACAAACTCTTACCAACAAAACTCTGCGACAAGAGGAAGAGGTCGTGGAAGAGGTGGTAGAGTAAACAAAGGCCGAGGAAGGGGAGAAAGGTTTAACTCACAAGATAGAACAACAAGTCAGAATGATCAAAACCAAGGGAAAGAAAAGAAGGATAAATCAAACATTATTTGTTACAGATGTGATAAACCAGGACACTTCTCCTCTATATGCCATGAAAGAATACAAAAGATGGAAGAATCAAACAAGAATGAAACAAGAGAAGCAGATACAACTCTTTTCATGCATGAAGTTGTATTCTTAAACGAAGGGAAACTAATACCAAAGAACTACGAATCAAAGGATGGAGAAGAAGGAATCTGGTATTTAGATAATGGATCCAGCAATCACATGACTGGTAAGAGACACTACTTTTCTGAACTCAATGAGAAAATCAAAGGACAAGTGAAGTTTGGGGATGGATCTTCTGTAGAAATTGAAGGGAAAGGATCAATTTTATTTCAGAGCAAAACCGGAGAACAGAATCTTGTCACAAACATCTACTCATCCCAAACTTACAAAGCAACATTCTAAGTTTAGGACAAGCTACAAAAGTTGAATGTGATGTTAGAATGCGACAAGATTATCTAACAGTTCATGACCCAAGTGGAAGACTTTTAGTTAGAGTCTCACGGCTCACAGAATAGACTCTACAAGATAAGTCTCATGATTGGAAGGCCATTGTGTATGAATATGAGACTGGAAGATCATGAGGAAGTGGCACGCAAGGTTAGGACACATAAGTTTCAGAACCTTAAAAACTATGTCTCAAACAAGATGGATTGGTTCGAGGGCTACCACAGATAAATGATGAACCAAGGAATTTTCAGGAAGTAAAGGTCTCGACTAAATGGACACAAGCATGTAGAGAAGAAATTATTTCAATCAACAGAAACAAGACTTGGTTTCTAGTTGATAAGCCAGGTGGGGTAAAAGTGATTGGTCTTAAGTGGATCTTCAAAATAAGACGGAATGCTGATGGTACTATCAATAATACAAAGAAGGCTTGTAGATAAAGGATATGTACAAGAATTAGGCATAGATTTTGATGAAGTTTTTGCACCAGTTGCTAGAATTGAAACAATACGCTTATTAATTGCAGAGGCAGCATCAAACTCATGGGAAATTCACCACTTAGACGTTAAGACAGCATTCTTACATGGTGAATTGCGAGAAGATGTGTATGTTGAACAACCAGAAGGTTTTTAAGTAAAAGGACAAGAGCATAAGGTTTATAAGTTATCAAAATCTCTATATGGTCTAAAACAAGCTCCTCGAGATGGAATACAAAGTTAGATCAAATCTTAAGAGAAATCAGATTTGTTAAGTGCTCTAAAGAAACATCAGTATACAGAAGAGAAGAAAAGGGAACGCTTCTTGTGATTGCAGTCTATGTAGATGATCTATTTTTGACTGGCAACTCCCTTAAGGTGATCAATGAGTTCAAGAGAGAAATGTCATCAAAGTTTGAGATGTCAGACCTCGGAAAACTCACTTATTACCTTGGCATAGAAGTCCATCAAGGAGTAGATGGGATTCAGATTAAACAAGAAGCTTATGCAAGGAGAATTCTGAAAGAAGCAGGACTTGAAACTTGTAATCCAACTAAGATACCATTGGAGTTTGGACTTAAAGTTTCAAAGGCACAAGAATAAGCAGAGATTGATTCAAACGAGTTATAAAAGAAATGTTGGATGCCTAAGATACTTATTACACACAAGACCAGATCTGGATTTCTCTGTGGGAGTAGCAAGCCATTATATGAAGAGTCCACGCAAGTCTCATGGTGATGTAATAAAGCAGATATTGAGGTATCTAAGAGGAACAATCAGCTGTGGATTGAAATATGGTCGAGGAGGATCAAAAGGAATTGTTGGGTATAGTGACAGCAGTCATAATATTGACCAAGATGATGGAAAAGGTACAAATGGTCATATATTTTATCTAAGTGAAGCACCTATTACATGGTGTTCACAGAAGCAAGACATTGTAGCCCTCTCATCCTGTGGAGCTGAGTTTATGGCTGCAACAGAAGCAGCTAAACAATCAATATGGATTCAGGAACTGTTGGGTGAAATCAAAGGAAGAGAACCTGGAAAAGTTCTCATCAAGATTGATAATAAGTCTGTAATTGCACTCACTAAAAATCCAATGTTTCATGGGAAGACGAAACACAGTCACAAAAGGTATCATTTCATACGAGAATGTATCGAGAAGGAGATCATCAACGTTGAACACATACCAGGAACTGAGCAGAAAGCAGATATATTGACAAAGGCATTAGCTCGGATCAAGTTTGAAGAAATGAGACAACTGATTGGAGTACAAGATATGTCACGGGTAAGGTTGAAGCTTAACGGGGAGAATGTTGGTTAAACTTCAACATTAAGCCTACGATAATCTCTAACAAGTTGGTTAGGATAAGAAAAGGCAATTGATGTAATCCTAAGGAATTAGAAGTCATCTAGTTCTAAGAAAAGGAAAGACATGTAATAAGGTAATAGGACTAGGAAAAGGAATTCATAGTTCTATATATATATGAATACCAAAGTTGTGGTTGATCATAGGAGCAAGATTAGAGCTTGTGTTTAGTTTTGAGAGATTTTCTAAACATCAATAAAGAGAGTTGTCTTTATATAAGCTAAGTTTCATCTTGCAGTTGCCATTACAGTGGACAGGTTAGTTAGTATCCTTTTGCCGGAACAAAAGTTTTAAGAACTTTCTGATAATCTGGAATTATCATCACATTAGCTATTATTATAGTCTTGCATTGACTCATCATCTATTCTCGAAGTACTTGGGGTAGTGAGTAATGTACAAATGTTAACCTCGCAGGTAGTTTAATTTAGTAATGTAGGATATATTTTAATTTAATAATAAACTATAAGTTGAACCCGTTCATCAGCAGCAGCACCATAAAAACCTAGGTTGAATGGCATCCATTTTTTCTCGGCTTAATTTCTAGGAAAAGTTGAGCTGATCTTATATGAAAATTGTTGGGTGCAATAATTAAAATAAAGAAAAAATCAAATAAGCAAAAGTTATTGATACTTATCTCCTTTATAATGGAAATGATCGATTGACGAAACGAACGAGCTTCTCATATCTCCACAACAGCAACAAGGCAAAACTTTGGAAAAACAGAGTGAGTCACGTGTTCAACACGTTGCCCTTAAGACATTAGCGCCGGGCTATACTCAAGAGTGATGATAAGCCCTCACAGTACGGATATCTCCAGGATAAAACACCCTACTACACCTACTACTAGCATATGTAGTAGATGCTCAACTTGAGCTTGGCAACTCCGAAAAAAAAAAACCGTTAAGGAAAATCGCGAACTCTTAAGAAACGCTATAATATATTTTCCCTTAGGGGTCCCTCTAAAATAGAGAAACCCCTTTCCCGTAGATTTTACAAAAGTAGTGAATTTCTTTATATAATTGACAAATACAACTTAAGAAGAAAAACTCCCCGATGTGGGACTAAAAGGTTTATATAGTTTCTTAAAACTACTAAAAATTGGAAACTCCACGATGTGGGACTAAAAAGTTTCATTCACAAAATAAAATAAAATTATAATTTTTATTAAAACTTTAAAAAATTATTTTTTATTAATCGTTTTCCAACAATCCCCCACATGAATGAAAACTCAATAAAACATGAAAACACAGATAAATCTTGGTAAATCAACACCCAAACCTCACGATCCAAACAGACTGATCGTGCAAGTGTTGAAATCATACTAGTCATTTCTACGTCCTCTCCCTCACACAAAAGTGTGTTGACCCCAGGGTCATACTATGGATTGCATAAATCATAATAGTATTAAGAGCTTTCATCTTTAGTTCTCACATGGTGAGACTATAGGTATCTTTCACCCAAGTGAAAAAGCATGAACTAGTGAACCCTTAGTGACCTTTAGGTCCTAAGATCCAGTAATACCAAAACCATCAAAACGAAAATCACATAAAAAGCGCAGGAAATACCATTTTAGGCAGAGGTGTCCATGAGGTCTTGAACCTTTGCTTAGTGAGATATTACCGGAATTACTTGCTAGAGACAGTGAACTATGTCTTGAACTGCTAGCATTTGATATAATTCGTGATAACAACCACGGGTGATATCTCCAAGATTGCTGCCAAGCTCGTGCCGTTTTGTCCAATTTGGCCCTGGACATATCCTGTTTCTCAGAATGCTCTAGAGAATCAAAGCTCATATTCTCATAGGAAGCGGCCCGCTTCCTCATTCAGATAGGTGAGTTTCCATAAAGAGTGTTACTGATACACCCCACTTCAATCTTAAATTGAAACTATAGAACTCATTAAGACTTCTTAAAAGTCATCCTTCACATGCAGTCACACTATCACGTCTACACCATAGGGAAGGGACAGAGAATAAAATTCTCTGATAGTGTTTACCTTTACCCACCACAAATTAGTTGTCTCATTCGAAACCTTGATCTTGGGATCTCCAGTCAGCAAGGTTGAGTATCCTTCATGGCAAGTTTAATTTTTGAGCTTAAGCCCCTTCCCCCTCGATGCATTTCTAACTATCTCTAGGGATAAACCTTTCGTCAAAGATTGCGCGATATTCTCCTTGGACTTATAATTATATCTACTTAACTTACTCACAATATAGGCAATGTATGGACTCTTACAGTTCATTAAATTCATCAGACATCCTATAACTCTTGAGATTCAAGTTAATATACTCCACTATCCTTATTTTTCCTGAGTCTACAAGAATAATCATACGGAGTACAAGCAGGATTACAATCACACTGATTGTATCTCTTAAGCACAAAATTCAACATAATGAGAATGACTAAGACTAATATGTTAGATTATTTTCTAATCCTCATCCCTAAGATTACATCAACAAGGCCTAAGTCGTTCAAGTCAACGTTCTCATTCAGCGCATGTTTTTAGTGGAATTAATCACATCTATGTTTGTATCAAGATAAGCATATCATCAACATACAAGCATACAAGCATACAATCACACAGGCATCCTTAACAAGTTACTTGTAAATATACTTGTCAGATTCATTAACTTAAATCCACTACACATTATCACATGATCAAATTTTTCATGTCACTGTTTACGTGCTTATTTATAAACCATACAAAATTTTGTTCAACTTACAAAATTTGTCATCATAACCTTTCACTACAAAGTCCTCAGGTTGGTCTATGTAAATTTCTTTATCTCATTCACGATTTTAGAAAAGACGTCTTAACATCCATCTGATGTATCTCTAATTTTTTATGACATCAATAACAATTAACATCTCAACGTAAGTAAATCTCGTCACATGTGAATAAGAATCAAGGAAATATACACCTTGTTTTAGTTTATAGACTTTAGATACCAACTTAGCCTAATATTTTTCTACAGTTCCATATACTTAATATTTCCTCTTAAAGACTCATTTACATCTCATGTCTTACTCTCTGGAGGTAAACTATAAACCCTCCAAGTCAGGTTCCGACGGACTGAGTCCATTTCACTAAATGAAGCTTCTTACCAAAAAATGGGGTTTCAGTAGATATCAAGGCTTCTTTACAAGTCCAGGGCTTAGACTACGCTAGGCATGTTATGAAGTCGTCTTCATAAGAAGTCTCAAGTCTAATTGTTTTACTTCTCTTAGGCTCAACCTTAATTTCATTCCTTTAAGATAAGTTCTGACTATTTGAAAATAAATCTAGGGATCAACAACACTCTAATGAGGTACAGGTTTAAGAATAAACATGTTCAAAGAACTCAACATCCTAGATTATGTAATAGTATTCACAACAAAGTCAGAAAAATCACACCAAAAGTATGAAAAATCAGAACACACAACCAAAAATCTAGAAGTATACTCAACATACCTTATATGAAGACACAATCACCATTTTTGGTTTCTATCTAGTTCTTTTAGAAAGAGGGAATGACCATCTTAATCAAACACCCCCCACACTTTGACATATTCAAAAGAAGGTCATCGACCTTTCCATAAATCATATGGAGTTTCATATGATCCTTAAGGGCACTATATTCAGGATATACTAGTTAAGAGGACTTCCTCCTCCCACAAGACGCAAGTAATACTGAACTAATCAACATGGTAATTATGATCTCCTTAAGGATACAATTAATATGTTCAAGGCTTCTAATTGGTTATCAAATTCAAGTTTATACATCTTAAGGCTTCTAAGGCATCATCCTTATCCCTAAGCAATTATACAAGATAGTACCTCGTACAATCATCTACGGAAGTTATAAACCATCTTTTACCATAGTGGTTTTGGGTTGAACTCATGTCAACTAGGCCTAACTGAATTAATTCTAAGGGATTAGAATTACTATGAACATTTGTGCTAAAAGATTTTATAGCATATTCATTTCACTTTTGTGTTCAAGATCCAAACTAAATTTGGGTACGAAGCCTATGCTAGGCAGTTTATACATTGACTTATAATTTTACGGTTCCAAGTCTACCATGCAAAACATTCAAAGACACACAAAAGAAAGCACAAGAATCAACTATGTTCACTTCATCAGATTTTCCTTCAAACTTATATAGACCCTAAGTCCTATAACTGTTGCCTAAAAAATCAATACCCTTAGTTATAACAAGTTTTCCACATTTAATTAAGATCTTCAATCTTTTACCATCTTCAAGAGAACAAGATACAATATTATTTCATTCGCTCGGAACATGAAAAACTTCATTCAGTGTGAGAATGTTACAGATATGAACTTATGCTCAACCTTTCCCTTTTATGCAACCTCTGTCGCAGATGAGTTACTCATATAGAGTTTCTCGACATCCCTTATCCTCTGATAAGAGGTGAACAGGTCTCTGTTTCAACAAACATACTTAGTGGCTCCAGAGTCCACCCATCAGTCTCTCACATTGATTATTAAAATAACTTCCGACATCATGGTTCATTTTGTTTCAACTAAATTAGCATTAACTTTCTACTTATTAAGGTTTTATGTTGTCTACACTTTACTGCCGTATGGCCAGAAATTTTACAAACATAACAATCACCCTTAATTAAAGTAATGCCGGATTCAGTTTTACGAAACATACCTTTCTTATGAAGCCTACGGTTAGAGTTGTATTTGATATTCCCGCCTTTGTCAGCTTTGGAAGACTTGTGTTCATTCACATGCGCCTGGTAGCCATGTTCCTTTTCAATTTCATGTCACAATCTTCGTTTATACTCTGACCACGGACACGGTAATTTCTCAATCACCTAATACACCACATCTCACAAACCTTAGTTCCGAAACGGAAGATAAAATATGAGTTTTGAAGATAATATCTAGATTTACAAACTTCGTTTGAACCATCATATCAAAAAACTCATGATTACCCCATAAAAAATACTTTAGTTAACAACAAAAGTTTGTCCGTCAGAATTTTTCAGGAACATTTGTCTGTTTTGTAAAATATCAAAAAATACTTTTACAACTCCACAAATTCTGAAATTTTACGTGGGTAACTACCAGGATGTCTACTACGTTGTGTCAAAAGGGTTCATCGAAATTCCTTCGAGGTTAAGAGATAATATCGAAACTCTACAGCTGACCAAAAAATTCGTTTTTGTTTTTCACTCCACAATTAACATCCATGATTCACAAACCAACCAACCATTTTTTCTATTATTACACATAGTTATGTCTTAAGATTGGTGGGTGCAATAATTAAAATAAAGAAAAAATCAAATAAGCAAAAGTTATTGATACTTATCTCCTTTATAATGGAAATGATAGATTGACGAAACGAACGAGCTTCTCATATCTCCACAACAGCAACAAGGCAAAACTTTGGAAAAACAGAGTGAGTCACGTGTTCAACACGTTGCCCTTAAGACATTAGCGCCCGGTCACACTCAAGAGTGATGCTTTAACCCTCACAGGACATTAGCGCCCGGTCACACTCAAGAGTGATGCTTTAACCCTCACAGGACGGATATCTCCAAGATAAAACACCCTACTACACCTACTACTAGCATATGTAGTAGATGCTCAACTTGAGCTTGACAACTCCGAAAAAAAAACAAAAACCGAACTCTTAAGAAACGCTATAAAATATTTTCCCTTAGGGGTCCCTCTAAAATATAGAGCAACCCCTTTCCCATTGTTTTTACAAAAGTAGTGAATTTCTTTTTATAATTGACAAATACAACTTAAGAAGAAAAACTCCCCGATGTGGGACTAAAAGGTTTATATAATTTCTTAAAACTAATAAAAATTGGAAACTCCACGATGTGAGACTAAAAAAGTTCATTCACAAAATAAAATAATAAATCCGTTAATCAATCGACACAAGCAGTGATTCTTCAATGGGGCAGTGAAAAATATTAATGGTAAAATTAAGCAACAAAATTTGGGACTATCTTCCTCCAACTGCTTTTCTGTGGAAGCCATACTGTAATCAAAAATAAAGAACTAATCTTCTCATGGCCCAATGTCTTCGTCTGGATTGGTTGGACCAACATGAAAAATAATTATGGAGACCAGATAGTTTACAGCCTTGATGGAGACCAGATAGTTTAAAGAAAGGTCTCCAGAATCTATGGATGTACGCCACTTAGGTGTTCCGGCCTCTTCACATAGAATCCGTAAACTGTCTAGTTGTTTATTTTACAAACATTTTTCAACGGATGCAGATTGAGAAAGTAACAGTTGATTGTATTTCTTGTTTGGTGAGTGTGCAGGAGAAACGTGAACTGGTGGGAGGTAAGGAATTCATTACGGTGGCTGATCCACTGCTGGAAGGCCGTTATCCAGAGCAAGGCTTGTACCAAGCTCTTTCTCTCACAGCTGAGTGTTTGCATCGTAAAGATGTGAAAAGGCACGTTATCCAGATCAGTTTGGCTTCAAACATATTATTTTTAATCCTTTGTGAATTATAATCCTTTGTGTATAAACTTGAAGATGCAAACACTTGAAGAGAATTATAATCCTTTGAAGATGTGAAAAGGCACGTTTATCCAGATCAGTTTGGCTTCAAACATATTATTTTTAATCCTTTGTGAATTAATATCCTTTGTGAATTATAATCCTTTGTGTATAAACTTGAAGAGAATGAATTCGTGAAAAAAGAATTAAATGTCTAAGCATTTCCTTAACATCAACAGTGATATAAATCAATTGGATTTTGTGAGGTTCAGACATGTATTCCAAGTGGATTTTGGGTGTCTAAGCGTCATAGCTCTCTTTTGAGCTTCTATTGTATCAAGTGGATTTTTGGTGCCATGGGAGAATTGGATTTTTAATATTGATCAGATATCAATTCATTTGAGTAACTCGCTGGTGTTTGAATAAAATTAAACGTGGTTTTGTCTGAATTGGTTGTACTAAGTAATCTTTTAAAAGCCTAATAAGCCTTGTGTGCTGCAGTTAACGGGCAGGAATTGTTGGTCAGGCTTATTTACTTTGTAGGTGGGAAAAATTATACTGCTATTCAACGTGAATTTTCGCAGGTTTATTTATCAGCCCATCACACAGGAATCTATTTATCCGTTTTGAACTTTTCTTAACACTAATTCAGACCTCTATCAAAATATCAAACTCAAGTAGCAAAACATTTGGTGGCTCGGAAGCATCTTATAGCATGAGGGGACGAACCTCAAAGCGGCTTACAAATATAACATGCATCTTGCGAAAACAAGTGCAGTGCCTTCTTAGACCAAAATATTAAAAATAAATAACAAAATATGTAAAGTTAAGAGCATAACTTCCAAACTTGCCCGCTAGTGATGATGAACTTGGAAACTTCCTCTGTCATTACCGTCATCAAAGTTAAGTGCATAACTTTGTGCGTCATACGTTGTATACATCCGTTTACTGTTTGTCCATATTCCGTTGTTGCAGAAACTTCCAATGTTCCGAATGAATGTTTTTTCCACTTTTTGGCTCGGATACTTTTAGTTTCTCAACTCTCTTCACAAACCAATTACTCTGATGATGAGACCTGTTCCTCACCAATTCCATATCTGATTTAGCAGCAATACCCATTAACTTCCTTGCTTATTATTCCTTCTCTTGTGTGTTTCTCAATAATAACAGAACAGCCTCTCTTCAACCGAACGGTATATTGGTTTGTCAGAGTTGAAACAAAACTTAGGGCTTTTATTTATAGGCCGAAGGCTTGATAAAATAAGGAAACTTCTTGCTGATAGGAAGGAGTTTCTATGTCTAGTGGGTGCAGATCTCATGTCCCCTTCCTCCATGTGCCCTCGTGTCCCACTAGTTAGATTTTTCATAATTCAATTATCCTATTTACGGTTAAGGATAATTATGAAAACAAAAAAGTACCTCCTCTAGACTTAAATTTGGCAATAATGGAATTTAGTACCGAAATTCCATCCATAATTGCCATAACCAAAAAAAAAAGCCAAGATGCAAGGGTTATCGGATTCTTGGATTTGGACAGGCAAAAGAACATAAAATTTGGTACGCAAGAGAAAAGGCATGGCCTAAACTAAAACATGATCTTTAATGCAAAAAAACCAATCAGCTATGAATGTAGAGGCCCCGGCCGGCACCATGCACGCGCATCTCGAACTATGATTTAATTCATAAATCAATTGTTTAGCTGATAGCCCGTGTAGGACTATTCTTCGCACGCACACAAACTACCTGAAGAAGAAATTTATTTTCCAAACTTTTGGGGGTTGGCTGATAGCTCATGTCGAGCTATTAGGATGGGCATACAATTCATAGCTGATTGGCGATTTGTAATCCAATTTTAACTCACCCATATATCAAGATGTCTAAAGGTACAAGCAATATTAAACCTGACTATATTCTTCAATCACTGCGAGATCTTCCTGTGGATTGAATTCAACAATTATACTGGGACTGGCATACCCAAAATTGGCGGAAGAAAATGCGTAGGGAGTGTAGTTTTCGCAAATTAAATCCAAAGTGAACCCTAATAAAACCATTAATTAACACTTGTGGCTCGTAACTATCATCGATGCATGCAAACTTACATGGTAAGAGTTTTAGCATGTCCGTAGGGAAAGGCATTCCAAAGTTGAATTTAGTTCTGACTTTATCATTATAACAGTAATCAAACAGTAAGGGAAACCTAGCCTGCGGAAAATTTCTTTGGAACAAAGTTGAATAAGTTTTCGCATGGAAAATATAATATCGGATTCGAGCAAAAAAAACACCAATGGCGAATACCATGGTCTCTCCAGAGATTACGGGATAATCCAAACTCGTCGATGGACTGAGCTTCTCCCTTAGACCCCTCCAACCAACTCTTCGCCATTGGCAAGTATCGATTCTAGCACCAATTGCTTATAAACCTATTGCTCTTTATTTCCCTTACCAATGTGGGATTAATTATTTTACTGTATCATAAATATGGTGACTAACTTCATAAAGTGTTCGGGCTAGATCTTTGTGCGGGCCATGTACATGGGACTCTCTTTATTTTACAGGCCCAGTTATCATAATTAGAACCAAAATAACCCGCCTCGCCTAGGGCATTTGATTTATATTCTACGACGATAAACATTGGACTACATATACTCGGCATTATATGAAGATAAGAGGAGACAACAAAGATTGATCGTAACTGCTCCAAAATGACTTCACTTGTACTTAGCGCTTCTATGCATGGACCTTGTACAGAAAATTTAAGCTGACGATCTCAAATTTAAGTTTCCGTCATCTGACGCACCAAGGCACGCACGAGTGTCATTGGGTCGCCAAATATTCCTTCCATCACAAATTGATTGGTTCTGTACTGCGTCGACAAGATCAAAGAAGCATAAGATCAACGTGAAAGAAATATGTAATTACAGTGTCTTCAATGATGAAAATGAGTTTGGCATAAATTGTACATAGCTTTCGCGTGAGACTTACTTATGGGTTCCAGTCAGCCATTAATTAATCGACACAAGCAGTGATTCTTCAATGGGGCAGTAATACTATTATCACTCGGACAGCCTTATGTTGATCACTTCAGTTACAACGTTTAACTTTAGAACCAAAAACGGATTCAGAACAACGATGCTCGAAATAGAGTTTGGTAGCTGTCAGTCTGGTCAGTGGTCACTTTGGTGTTAGATCGAGTTATTTTTCTCGTTTTATACACTAGACCTGAATTCATTAATACACTAGACCTGATTCACTCTGTTGTTATTGTGAAGCATCACCCGTTTAAATCTGCAAAGATATTTGGTATCATGCATGGGTTCTTGCGACGGCTTGGTCTGTTTACTGCATTGTGAGGGTGTTACAGAATTCTATAGTCTTTGGAATCCAACCACAATGAGTATAAAAGGATACCTGAGTCACCCTACGCAAGAAAAATCCACTGGCCAGTATATTTTTGTTATGATTACAAGAATGACGATTACAAGTTAGTTTCTGGTAAAACCTGTCGGGATACTCCTAGTTTTTCAGTGTACATCTACTGATCGAATTCATGGAAAACCCTTCTGACTAAACCTTATTATCTTGGTAGTTCAGATTTGGTGCTTTCCAAGGGAGCTGTTCATTGGATAGCTAAAACTCCCAAAGTTATTGTTTCTTTTAATATTAGTGATGAGAGCTTCAAAGAAATACAACTTCGAGGAGAAATAATGGAGAAAACAATGCACCTCCATCCGCATATAATCTTGAAAGAGATGGGATGGTGCCTTTGTGTAATTCTTGAACTGTTTGATAAAGCATGGATGATGCGAGAATATGAAGTTTGGGTATCTTGGACTAAACATCAAAACAAGAGTCGGAATAAATTTAAGCATAAGCACCTGAAGTGGTCTTCTGGGAATGGTGAGTCTCTAATATACAGTGACGGCGCCGAAGTGGGGATACATCGAAGAGAGGAAAAACAAAAACCAATTGGTAAGATTGGTGTTGCTCGATTACTGGTTAGTAAGGCACCCTGACCCTGAGCCATGTTGAGGTAGCATTGGAGTCGAGTGCACCCCAGACAGATGCTACCCGTAACTCATGTTCATCTCATATGAAGAGTGCACCACGGACCGTATACTTACGGTAGCGTGGATGAGGATGGCCCAGATCAGACCTAGGGGTAATTTTTTTCCAAGAGAAATCAAGCTTTCCAAGGTCTTACCAACTGGCAATAGTATGTTTGCAAATCTTTTCTTATAAACCAAATTATCCATCTTTAAACTACCGGTGTGGGATTATTAATTTGTAATTTGTGCCCAAAAAAGGAAGGTCAATTATCGGGCAGGTAAATTTGGTAAGACTTGCAACACGGGCCATAATAAATCCGTGGCCCATAAAAAAGACCCCAACCAAAAAGTCCAGGCCTTATAAAGACCCACCTTTTTCCTAGTGGCCAAACACCAGGCACCTCGAAGAACGGAAAAGGGTGAGTGAGGTCTGTGAGTCCTGTTGCACACATGGGAAATATTATTTGGTTCACTGCCAAATAATTGTTGAAACTCACAATGGTAACTATCGGCAAGCAAACTGTTTCCTCTACTTGCATGTATGGTACCTGGGAATTTTGGTTATTAGAACAATATTTTTAGGTTCAAGGATATTAGAACATTGTCAATATTTTACATGTCTTTTAGACCCAGGATTTCAAATCCAAGGGCTAATTAACCAAAAAACTGCCACGAAGAATTCAAGTGCTAGACGACTAAAGATTGGTAGTAGAAATGTATATAGTTACATCGAAAGCCTAGTTTCACTCAAACAACGATGTTTATTTGGGGAGAAAGTAAGTGATAGGAACACGAAGAAGAGGTGATTTTTTTTTTTGTTTTGTCACCAAATATTAGTTGGGACTCGTTTTTTGTATGTGTTGACAAATTTGTGTACAAACTGTAATGAACCAATCAATGAAGAAGAAAAAAGAGAGGAAGGATGCAAATTCATTTAGACATACCAAAGTCGAGGCAAGGATTATATCCTCTAGCCTTGAGACAGATTCACCCCGCACTGGTGCTTACGGATTACTGATGTCTGTCTCCCAGGATATAACGATTTTCTTCTTGATGTAGTAGCACTCTAAACTTCAAGAAACGGCAAACCAAAACCTACAGTGATGAACTCTCTTTGACACAAACTTTTAGGATGCAAGTAGAATAATGATTAGGTACAACCTTAAACACCTGAAGTAGTCCTCTGAGATTGGTGAGTGTCTTCTAATAATACAAGTGCCTATTTATAGGCTTGTTCGAACCGGTCAACACATATCCTAGAATACTGTAGAGAAACATTAAGCTTAGATATACAATTTCTGACTCTTACATTTTACAGATTTTTCCAAGCTACTTTGACTGGTATTCTTTACAATCTCCAAAGAATTCCTTTTCCATCTTCTATAACCATTTTCACAATAGTTCATATTGCTAAAAAAATTTACTGACTTCATTCACGCTAACTAGTAAACTCTAAACTCATCTACGGACTATGCACTTTACTGTTTTACAGTCTCGTAAACTTTGTTTTAGAGTCTTGTAAACTGTGAAAGTGCATTAACTTTGATAGTTTAATATGTTACGAGCTAGGTATATGCTTGTTTTTTTATCGCGCTTTCTGCTGTAACGAGAAGAGAGAGTGTGGACCTTGTCAGTGCCAAACTCTGATGTGGAACTTGTCACCGGGAAACTCCGATTTTTAACCAACCCTTTTGTTTGTGGGGATGAAATATTAGTTCCCGTTGGGTATTTATTTACATGATCGGTGAGAAAAGGCTCCAAATCCTCTATCCCATATTTTTCTATGTGCCTCTGTTGCCGCCACTCTTAGTACGACACCTGTCTCTTAATTTTAATTGTCCGACTACGATTTGACGCTTCTGTGTTCTTTTTTGTTTGTTTATCATCTGATAACCTCAACTTTAACTTACATCACATAAACCAACCTTAAGACTTCTCTTTCAAAATACAAAAAATCAAAACATTTGTAATTGATGATCTCGGAAGAATTTTAAAGTCCAAACATACATAATCAAAATTTAGAGGGAGGAAAATCCCAAGAGGGGATTATGGATTCATCTCCGATACCAAAACAAAATAAACTATATCAAATAATAAAATCAGTTACTTTCATTCTTTGGAAAGATCCAATTCATCCCGATAGTTTTATCTCATTGGGATTCTTTGATTTAGTTGAATCTTTTTAGTTTTCTTATTTGATATTTTAACTTCTAAATATCCATGATCAGGCAGCTTGATGGAATTTCTGTGTATATCCTTCTTGATCTTTCGATCAACAGATTCTCGTTTTCAAAAAAATAAAATAAAAATGAAGTACAATACTGTTTTTAACCAATTTGGCATTTACTCGGCAACCATTTTTTAATTAGATTTCAATCTTTAATTTGTTTTTTCTATGCTTCACAGTGTTAAAGATGATGAACTAACGTTAAAATAAAAGATACGTGTTATATCAGGAGTGGTCGAGACAGGGGCACAGAGAGATATATGGGACAGAGGATCTGCACACGTGAGAAAATCGCAACAGTTAAACCCTAATCATCATCATATTCTTCTTCCTCTTCAACCAGTTTGGGCGACTCAGCAGTAAAACTGTCGGTATTTGTAAATGAATTTGATTCTGGGTAATATTGATAGAAATAGTTTGTGGAGATGTATGAGCATAGAGATTAGAGTTGTTCATACAGAGCTCCTAGAGCTCCTAGTGAATAGAGAAAGATAGATAGAAAATAGTAGTGGTGGAGCAAGAGTGGTTCACTGTAACCTTAGATTCTTATTAATATTTCTTGCTCACACGTTTACAATGGATATCCATATATGCCTTTATATAGGCTAGAACTACTTGGTCTCCAAGTATACTACTTGGCTTCCAAGAATACATGCGTATACTACAAGTATACTTGACTTGCAAGTATACATAACTTGGTAGACTATCTGAACTAGTTCACACTAGTATGACTAACCTAGTTTTAGTTTTCTCTTGTTCACATTGACTTTGGCAAACTCTAGTTTGCTGACTTTTACTTAATTACACAATTACAAATTATGGTATTCCAACAAAAAATCACTTCCGGTTTGATTGGCAGTATCCATTCATCATCGAATCTTTGATTTGATTAACCAGAATCTTTGATTAATGTATTTTGCAACTCAGATCGGTTAAGTAGGGCCTGAGGATGAAAGACAATCTAAGATTAGCAAAATCTAGGTACATTGTTAATAGGGCCTGGCCCTAATATTAGTTTAGCCCTAATGCGGATTTAGCTACGGCCCGTCGAGCAGCGGTATTACCAAGTTTAGCACGTCCGATAACCCTGTTTAGTTTCCTTTTTTAAGACACGATTAGCAAAGTAATAGTCCCACATCCCAAATTATAGGTTCGTTAATCTAGTTTATAAGGAAATATTATCGGACATATTATCGCCAATTGGTAAGACTTGGAAACAACTTAGCCCTAGGTCTGAGTCATTCTTTGAGCATCCATGTCGTCCATGGGGCGTACCCCCACTGGCATCCACGCTTGGATGAGCATCCATGTTGTTCCCTGGGGCTTACCCCCAATGGCCTCCACACTTGGATGCTACCTCAACTCAAGATGGCTCAGGGTGCCTCACTCAATCTTACCAATTGTTTTTTTGTTTTTCCTCCTAGAAGTTTCCTGACAATGGAGTTATATGAGTCTACTGTTACAGCTGCAATGAGTGGATAGTTTGTTCTTTTTTTATGCATGCAATAGCGATTCCACAAGGTTTCAACAGCAATTTACTTTTTGAAAAGTAGTTTACGTTAAAATGGAATTTGATTCTCTTTTCTTTGTCTGGGGAGTTTGAATTCATGCAGTTTCCAAGGGGCTAAGCATTACTCAAAAGACCATCAGAAAAATCAAATCCCATTTGTTATTTATATTGGCAGTCTACATGTACTACCAAAACTTGCATTACATCTGGGGCCTTGTAGTGAACTGCCATAAGGTGGAGGGTTTCTTTTTTGAATTGTTTCCGCTCAGGTTTGCAGCTTCGTGAGGCTGCATGTTGTCTTTCCTTTCCTGGTAGGGACTAGGGAGCTCTCTCTTTGTTCTCACAAGGCAGAATATGGCAAAAAAAATTCAGGGTAAGCAGAAACTAGTTTCATATTGTTGCTCTTGTTGACATAACTTGAATTCTCTCTTGTTAATCTCTGTGTAGATTATCTTGACTTTTGAGATTTGGCGGAAGCTCCAGTAGTAATCCAGGAGAAGATCATACCATATTTGAATTTCGAGAATTTGCAGCTGCCACAAAGAATTTTGCACCAGATTTACTTTTAGGTGAAGGAGAATTTGGGCACACATACGAAGGTTGCTTAAAGTGCAGTGTGTTGGTTAAATTTCAACGTTAAGCCTAAGATAATCTCTAACAAGTTGGTTAGGATAAGAAAAGGCAACTGATGTAATCCTTAGGGAATTAGAAGTCATCTAGTTCTAAGAAAAGGAAAGACATGTAATAAGGTAATAGGACTATGAAAAGGAATTCATAGTTCTATATATATGAACACCAATGTTGTGGTTGATCATAGGAGCAAGATTAGAGCTTGTGTTTAGTTTTGAGAGATTTCTAAACATCAATAAAGAGAGTTGTCTTTATATAAGATAAGTTTCATCTTGTTGCCATTAATTGGTATCAGAGCTTGTTTCTGAGCCATGGAAAACGAAACCACCATTGTGGGTGTAAAACAGTTCACGCCACCATCAATACAAGTTCCAATCCTCAACGCCACAAACTACACAGTATGGGCCATGAGAATGAAGGTACTGATGAAAATCTACAAAGTTTGGGAAACAATTGATCCTGGTACATTGGACCCAGACAAAAACAATGTTGCCATTGGATTACTCTTTCAAGCAATACAGAATTTCTTGTTCTACAAGTTGGTGAACAGGAAACTTCAAAGAAAATTTGGGATGCAATAAAGGCACGTAATCTCGGAGCTGATCGAGTTAAAGAAGCCCGTCTGCAAACCTTAATGTCTGAATTTGAAGGAGTGAAGATGAAAGACACTGATACTATTGATAGCTTACAGGAAATCTATCAGAGATAGCCTCAAAAGTTACGTCACTTGGACAATCCATTGATGAAGATAAACTGGTAAAGAAGTTTCTCAATAGTTTACCAAGATCCAAGTATATTCATATCATAGTCTCTCTGGAACAAGTCTTAGATTTAAAGAAGACTAGCTATGAAGATATAATTGGAAATTGAAAGCATATGAAGAGAGAATGATGAAGAAAACAATGGAGAAAAGTAAACTCTTGAAAACACAAAAATACCAACAAAACTCTGGACAAGAGGAAAGAAGGTCGGGAAGAGGTGGTAGAGAAAACAAAGGACCGAGGGGAGAAGGGGAGAAAGGTTTTAACTCACAAGATAGAATAACAAGTCAGAATGATCAAAACCAAGGGAAAGAAAAGAAGGATAGAGAAAACATTTGTTAAGATGTGATAAACCAGGACACTTCTCCTCTATATGCCTGAAAGAATACAAAAGATGAAGAAGCGGAAGAAGCAAACAAGAATGAAACAAGAGAAGCAGATACAACTCTTTTCATGCATGAAGTTGTATTCTTAAACGAAGGGAAACTAATACCAAAGAACTACGAATCAAAGGATGGAGAAGAAGGAATCTGGTATTTAGATGGAGCCAGCAATCACATGACTGGTAAGAGACACTACTTTTCTGAACTCAATGAGAAAATCAAAGACAAGTGAAGTTTGGGGATGGATCTTCTTAGAAATTGAAGGGAAAGGATTTCAGAGCAAGACCGGAGAACAGAAGTTGAACAAAATCACTTCACAAACTTAAAAGCAACATTCTAAGTTTAGGACAAGCTACAAAAGTTGAATGTGATGTTAGAATGCGACAAGATTATCTAACAGTTCATGACCCAAGTGGAAGACTTTTAGTTAGAGTCTCACGCTCACAGAATAGACTCTACAAGATAAGTCTCATGATTGGAAGGCCATTGTGTATGAATATGAGACTGGAAGATCAGACATGGAAGTGGCACGCAAGGTTAGGACACATAAGTTTCAGAACCTTAAAAACTATGTCTCAGAACAAGATGGTTCGAGGGCTACCACAGATAAATGATGAACCAAGGAATTTTCAGGAAGTAAAGGTCTCGACTAAATGGACACAAGCATGTAGAGAAGAAATTATTTCAATCAACAGAAACAAGACTTGGTTTCTAGTTGATAAGCCAGGTGGGGTAAAAGTGATTGGTCTTAAGTGGATCTTCAAAATAAGACGGAATGCTGATGGTACTATCAATTAATACAAAGAAAGGCTTGTAGATAAAGGATATGTACAAGAATTAGGCATAGATTTTGATGAAGTTTTTGCACCAGTTGCTAGAATTGAAACAATACGCTTATTAATTGCAGAGGCAGCATCAAACTCATGGGAAATTCACCACTTAGACGTTAAGACAGCATTCTTACATGGTGAATTGCGAGAAGATGTGTATGTTGAACAACCAGAAGGTTTTTAAGTAAAAGGACAAGAGCATAAGGTTTATAAGTTATCAAAATCTCTATATGGTCTAAACAAGCTCCTCGAGATTGGAATACAAAGTTAGATCAAATCTTAAGAGAAATCAGATTTGTTAAGTGCTCTAAAGAAACATCAGTATACAGAAGAGAAGAAAAGGGAACGCTTCTTGTGATTGCAGTCTATGTAGATGATCTATTTTTGACTGGCAACTCCCTTAAGGTGATCAATGAGTTCAAGAGAGAAATGTCATCAAAGTTTGAGATGTCAGACCTCGGAAAACTCACTTATTACCTTGGCATAGAAGTCCATCAAGGAGTAGATGGGATTCAGATTAAACAAGAAGCTTATGCAAGGAGAATTCTGAAAGAAGCAGGACTTGAAACTTGTAATCCAACTAAGATACCATTGGAGTTTGGACTTAAAGTTTCAAAGGCACAAGAATAAGCAGAGATTGATTCAACGAGTTATAAAAGAAATGTTGGATGCCTAAGATACTTATTACACACAAGACCAGATCTGGATTTCTCTGTGGGAGTAGCAAGCCGTTATATGAAGAGTCCACGCAAGTCTCATGGTGATGTAATAAAGCAGATATTGAGGTATCTAAGAGGAACAATCAGCTGTGGATTGAAATATGGTCGAGGAGGATCAAAAGGAATTGTTGGGTATAGTGACAGCAGTCATAATATTGACCAAGATGATGGAAAAGGTACAAATGGTCATATATTTTATCTAAGTGAAGCACCTATTACATGGTGTTCACAGAAGCAAGACATTGTAGCCCTCTCATCCTGTGGAGCTGAGTTTATGGCTGCAACAGAAGCAGCTAAACAATCAATATGGATTCAGGAACTGTTGGGTGAAATCAAAGGAAGAGAACCTGGAAAAGTTCTCATCAAGATTGATAATAAGTCTGTAATTGCACTCACTAAAAATCCAATGTTTCATGGGAAGACGAAACACAGTCACAAAAGGTATCATTTCATACGAGAATGTATCGAGAAGGAGATCATCAACGTTGAACACATACCAGGAACTGAGCAGAAAGCAGATATATTGACAAAGGCATTAGCTCGGATCAAGTTTGAAGAAATGAGACAACTGATTGGAGTACAAGATATGTCACGGGTAAGGTTGAAGCTTAACGGGGAGAATGTTGGTTAAACTTCAACATTAAGCCTACGATAATCTCTAACAAGTTGGTTAGGATAAGAAAAGGCAATTGATGTAATCCTAAGGCAATTAGAAGTCATCTAGTTCTAAGAAAAGGAAAGACATGTAATAAGGTAATAGGACTAGGAAAAGGAATTCATAGTTCTATATATATATGAATACCAAAGTTGTGGTTGATCATAGGAGCAAGATTAGAGCTTGTGTTTAGTTTTGAGAGATTTTCTAAACATCAATAAAGAGAGTTGTCTTTATATAAGCTAAGTTTCATCTTGCAGTTGCCATTACAGTGGACAGGTTAGTTAGTATCCTTTTGCCGGAACAAAAGTTTTAAGAACTTTCTGATAATCTGGAATTATCATCACATTAGCTATTATTATAGTCTTGCATTGACTCATCATCTATTCTCGAAGTACTTGGGGTAGTGAGTAATGTACAAATGTTAACCTCGCAGGTAGTTTAATTTAGTAATGTAGGATATATTTTAATTTAATAATAAACTATAAGTTGAACCCGTTCATCAGCAGCAGCACCATAAAAACCTAGGTTGAATGGCATCCATTTTTTCTCGGCTTAATTTCTTAGGAAAAGTTGAGCTGATCTTATATGAAAATTGTTGGGTGCAATAATTAAAATAAAGAAAAAATCAAATAAGCAAAAGTTATTGATACTTATCTCCTTTATAATGGAAATGATCGATTGACGAAACGAACGAGCTTCTCATATTCCACAACAGCAACAAGGCAAAACTTTGGAAAAACAGAGTGAGTCACGTGTTCAACACGTTGCCCTTAAGACATTAGCGCCGGGCTATACTCAAGAGTGATGATATAGCCCTCACAGTACGGATATCTCCAGGATAAAACACCCTACTACACCTACTACTAGCATATGTAGTAGATGCTCAACTTGAGCTTGGCAACTCCGAAAAAAAAAAACCGTTAAGGAAAATCGCGAACTCTTAAGAAACGCTATAATATATTTTCCCTTAGGGGTCCCTCTAAAATATAGAGAAACCCCTTTCCCGTAGATTTTACAAAAGTAGTGAATTCTTTATATAATTGACAAATACAACTTAAGAAGAAAAACTCCCCGATGTGGGACTAAAAGGTTTATATAGTTTCTTAAAACTACTAAAAATTGGAAACTCCACGATGTGGGACTAAAAAGTTTCATTCACAAAATAAAATAATAAATTATAATTTTTATTAAAACTTTAAAAAATTATTTTTTTATTAATCGTTTTCCAACAATCCCCCACATGAATGAAAACTCAATAAAACATGAAAACACAGATAAATCTTGGTAAATCAACACCCAAACCTCACGATCCAAACAGACTGATCGTGCAAGTGTTGAAATCATACTAGTCATTTCTACGTCCTCTCCCTCACACAAAAGTGTGTTGACCCCAGGGTCATACTATGGATTGCATAAATCATAATAGTATTAAGAGCTTTCATCTTTAGTTCTCACATGGTGAGACTATAGGTATCTTTCACCAAAGTGAAAAAGCATGAACTAGTGAACCCTTAGTGACCTTTAGGTCCTAAGATCCAGTAATACCAAAACCATCAAAACGAAAATCACATAAAAAGCGCAGGAAATACCATTTTAGGCAGAGGTGTCCATGAGGTCTTGAACCTTTGCTTAGTGAGATATTACCGGAATTACTTGCTAGAGACAGTGAACTATGTCTTGAACTGCTAGCATTTTATAATTCGTGATAACAACCACGGGTGATATCTCCAAGATTGCTGCCAAGCTCGTGCCGTTTTGTCCAATTTGGCCCTGGACATATCCTGTTTCTCAGAATGCTCTAGAGAATCAAAGCTCATATTCTCATAGGAAGCGGCCCGCTTCCTCATTCAGATAGGTGAGTTTCCATAAAGAGTGTTACTGATACACCCCACTTCAATCTTAATTGAAACTATAGAACTCATTAAGACTTCTTAAAAGTCATCCTTCACATGCAGTCACACTATCACGTCTACACCATAGGGAAGGGACAGAGAATAAAATTCTCTGATAGTGTTTACCTTTACCCACCACAAATTAGTTGTCTCATTCGAAACCTTGATCTTGGGATCTCCAGTCAGCAAGGTTGAGTATCCTTCATGGCAAGTTTAATTTTTGAGCTTAAGCCCCTTCCCCCTCGATGCATTTCTAACTATCTCTGGGATAAACCTTTCGTCAAAGATTGCGCGATATTCTCCTTGGACTTTATCCAATCAATGGAAATAACGCCGATTGAGATTAGTTATTTTCAGCTTTAGCTATTATATCTTGGCTAACACAATGTATAGATATAGCTGGCACAGGACTATGCCAGAGAGGAATGTCTTCTAAAAAATATCTTAGGCACTCACCCCCCTCTTGCTTTATCTAACTCAATACTCTCAGATTCCATAATGAATTGAGCAATATATGTTTGTTTGTAAATCTTCCAAAAACAAACCCTGATGCTAGAGTGAAACATATCCACTCGTAGACTTAGACTCCTCTGAGTCAACTATCCAGTTTACATCACAAAGTCCTCAAGGACAGCAAGATACCTTTGATAAATCAAATAAAAGGTAATAGAGTATTTTAGGTACCATAATACTCTACTCAGTGCATCTGAATGCTATTGCTCTGGACTATAATTATATCTACTTAACTTACTCACAATATAGGCAATGTCTGGACTCTTACAGTTCATTAAATTCATCAGACATCCTATAACTCTTGAGTATTCAAGTTAATATACTCCACATCCTTTTTCTTGAGTCTACAAGAATAATCGTACGGAGTACAAGCAGGCTTACAATCACACTGATTGTATCTCTTAAGCACAAATTCAACATAATGAGAATGACTAAGACTACATATGTTAGATTATTTTCTAATCCTCATCCCTAAGATTACATCAACAGGCCTAAGTCTTTCAAGTCAACGTTCTCATTCAGCGCATGTTTTTAGTGGAATTAATCACATCTATGTTTGTATCAAGTATAAGCATATCATCAACATACAAGCATACAATCACACAGGCATCCTTAACAAGTTACTTGTAAATATACTTGTCAGATTCATTAACTTAAATCCACTACACATTATCACATGATCAAATTTTTCATGTCACTGTTTACGTGCTTATTTTATAAACCATACAAAATTTTGTTCAACTTACAAAATTTGTCATCATAACCTTTCACTACAAAGTCCTCAGGTTGGTCTATGTAAATTTCTTTATCTCATTCACGATTTTAGAAAAGACGTCTTAACATCCATCTGATGTATCTCTAATTTGTTTATGACATCAATAACAATTAACATCTCAACGTAAGTAAAGCTCGTCACATGTGAATAAGAATCAAGGAAATATACACCTTGTTTTAGTTTATAGCCTTTAGATACCAACTTAGCCTAATATTTTTCTACAGTTCCATATACTTAATATTTCCTCTTAAAGACTCTTACTCTCTGGAGGTAAACTATAAACCCTCCAAGTCAGGTTCCGACGGACTGAGTCCATTACACTAAATGAAGCTTCTTACCAAAATGGGGTTTTAGTAGATATAAAGGCTTCTTTACAAGTCCAGGGCTTAGACTACGCTAGGCATGTTATGAAGTCGTCTTCATAAGAAGTCTCAAGTCTAATTGTTTTACTTCTCTTAGGCTCAACCTTAATTTCGTCTTCCTTTAAGATAAGTTCTGACTATTTGAAAATAAATCTAGGGGATCAACAACACATCTCTAATGAGGTACAGGTTTAAGAATAAACATGTTCAAAGAACTCAACATCCCTAGATTATGTAATAGTATTCACAACAAAGTCAGAAAAATCACACCAAAAGTATGAAAAATCAGAACACACAACCAAAAATCTAGAAGTATACTCAGCATACCTTATATGAAGACACAATCACCATTTTTGGTTTCTATCTAGTTCTTCTAGAAAGAGGAACGACAATCTTAATCAAACACCCTCACACTTTGACATATTCATAAGAAGGTCATCGACCTTTCCATAAATCATATGGAGTTTCATATGATCCTTAAGGGCACTATATTCAGGATATACTAGTTAAGAGGACTTCCTCCTCCCACAAGACCCCAGGTAATACTAAACTAATCAACATGGTAATTATGATCTCCTTAAGGATACAATTAATATGTTCAAGGCTTCTAATTGGTTATCAAATTCAAGTTTATACATCTTAAGGCTTCTAAGGCATCATCATTATCCCTAAGCAATTATACAAGATAGTACCTCGTACAATCATCTACGGAAGTTATAAACCATCTTTTACCATAGTGGTTTTGGGTTGAACTCATGTCAACTAGGCCTAACTGAATTAATTCTAAGGGATTAGAATTACTATGAACATTTGTGCTAAAAGATTTTATAGCATATTCATTTCACTTTTGTGTTCAAGATCCAAACTAAATTTGGGTACGAAGCCTATGGTAGGCAGTTTATACATTGACTTATAATTTTACGGTTCCAAGTCTACCATGCAAAACATTCAAAGACACACAAAAGAAAGCACAAGAATCAACTATGTTCACTTTATCAGATTTTCCTTCAAACTTATATAGACCCTAAGTCCTATAACTGTTGCCTAAAAAATCAATACCCTTAGTTATAACAAGTTTTCCACATTTAATTAAGATCTTCAATCTTTTACCATCTTCAAGAGAACAAGATACAATATTATTTCATTCGGTCGGAACATGAAAAACTTCATTCAGTGTGAGAATGTTACAGATATGAACTTATGCTCAACCTTTCCCTTTTATGCAACCTCTGTTGCAGATGAGTTACTCATATAGAGTTTCTCGACATCCCTTATCCTCTGATAAGAGGTGAACAGGTTTCTGTTTCAACAAACATACTTAGTGGCTCCAGAGTCCACCCACCAGTCTCTCACATTGATTATTAAAATAACTTCCGACATCATGGTTCATTTTGTTTCAACTAAATTAGCATTAACTTTCTACTTATTAAGGTTTTATGTTGTCTACACTTTGCTGCCGTATGGCCAGAAATTTTACAAACATAACAATCACCCTTAATTAAAGTAATGCCGGATTCAGTTTTACGAAACATACCTTTCTTATGAAGCCTACGGTTAGAGTTGTATTTGATATTCCCGCCTTTGTCAGCTTTGGAAGACTTGTGTTCATTCACATGCGCCTGGTAGCCATGTTCCTTTTCAATTTCATGTCACAATCTTCGTTTATACTCTGACCACGGACACGGTAATTTCTCAATCACCTAATACACCACATCGACACAAGCAGTGATTCTTCAATGGGGCAGTGAAAAATATTAATGGTAAAATTATGCAACAAAATTTGGGACTATCTTCCTCCAACTACTTTTCTGTCGAAGCCATACTGTAATCAAAAATAAAGAACTAATCTTCTCATGGCCCAATGTCTTCGTCTGGATTGGTTGGACCAACATGAAAAATAATTATGGAGACCAGATAGTTTACAGCCTTGATGGAGACCAGATAGTTTAAAGAAAGGTCTCCAGAATCTATGGATGTACGCCACTTAGGTGTTCCGGCCTCTTCACATAGAATCCGTAAACTGTCTAGTTGTTTATTTTACAAACATTTTTCAACGGATGCAGATTGAGAAAGTAACAGTTGATTGTATTTCTTGTTTGGTGAGTGTGCAGGAGAAACGTGAACTGGTGGGAGGTAAGGAATTCATTACGGTGGCTGATCCACTGCTGGAAGGCCGTTATCCAGAGCAAGGCTTGTACCAAGCTCTTTCTCTCACAGCTGAGTGTTTGCATCGTAAAGATGTGAAAAGGCACGTTATCCAGATCAGTTTGGCTTCAAACATATTATTTTTAATCCTTTGTGAATTAATATCCTTTGTGAATTGTAATCCTTTGTGTATAAACTTGAAGAGAATGAATTCGTGAAAAAAGATTGAAATGTCTAAGCATTTCCTTAACATCAACAGTGATATAAATCAATTGGATTTTGTGAGGTTCAGACATGTATTCCAAGTGGATTTTGGGAGTCTAAGCGTCATAGCTCTCTTTTGAGCTTCTATTGTATCAAGTGGATTTTTGGTGCCATGGGAGAATTGGATTTTTAATATTTGATCAGATATCAATTCATTTGAGTAACTCGCTGGTGTTTGAATAAAATTAAACGTGGTTTTGTCTGAATTGGTTGTACTAAGTAATCTTTTAAAAGCCTAATAAGCCTTGTGTGCTGCAGTTAACGGGCAGGAATTGTTGGTCAGGCTTATTTACTTTGTAGGTGGGAAAAATTATACTGCTATTCAACGTGAATTTTCGCAGGTTTAGTTATCAGCCCATCACACAGGAATCTATTTATCCGTTTTGAACTTTTCTTAACACTAATTCAGACCTGTATCAAAATATCAAACTCAAGTAGCAAAACATTTGGTGGCTCAGAAGTAGGGGTGCACATACCCTACCCATACCCGCCAACCCTATCCTACCCGCCAGATTTTTAACCGTATCCTACCCAATCCACTATTTGGCGGGTAGAGCGGCGGGGGAAGATTTTCTTAACCGCCAGTAAACGGGTAGGGTGGCGGATATAGGCCATATCCTACCCACCCTACCTAGGAGTGCACATACGCTACTTCTACCCGCCAACCCTACCGTACCCGCCAGTTTTTTAACCGTATCCTACCCTACCCATTATTTGGCGGGTAGGGTGGCGGATAAAGATTTTCTTAACCGTTAGTAAACGGGTAGGGTGGCGGGTATAGGCCATATCCTACCCACCCTACCCGTTGTGCAGCCCTACTCAGAAGCATCTTATAGCATGAGGGGACGAACCTCAAAGCGGCTTACAAACATAACATGCATCTTGCGAAAACAAGTGCAGTGCTTTCTTAGACCAAAATATTAAAAATAAATAACAAAATATGTAAAGTTAAGAGCATAACTTCCAAACTTGCCCGCTAGTGATGATGAACTTGGAAACTTCCTCTGTCATTACCGTCATCAAAGTTAAGTGCATAACTTTGTGCGTCATACGTTGTATACATCCGTTTACTGTTTGACCATATTCCGTTGTTGCAGAAACTTCCAATGTTCCGAATGAATGTTTTTTTCCACTTTGGCTCGGATACTTTTAGTTTCTCAACTCTCTTCACAAACCAATTACTCTGATGATGAGACCTGTTTCTCACCAATTCCATATCTGATTTAGCAGCAATACCCATTAACTTCCTTGCTTATTATTCCTTCTCTTGTGTGTTTCTCAATAATAACAGAACAGCCTCTCTTCAACCGAACGGTATATTGTTTGTCAGAGTTGAAACAAAACTTAGGGCTTTTATTTATAGGCCGAAGGCTTGATAAAATAAGGAAACTTCTTGCTGATAGGAAGGAGTTTCTATGTCTAGTACCTCCTCTAGACTTAAATTTGGCAATAATGGAATTTAGTACCGAAATTCCATCCATAATTGCCATAACCAAAAAAAAAAGCCAAGATGCAAGGGTTATCATGATCTTTAATGCAAAAAAACCAATCAGCTATGAATGTAGAGGCCCCGGCCGGCACCATGCACGCGCATCTCGAACTATGATTTAATTCATCAATCAATTGTTTAGCTGATAGCCCATGTAGGACTATTCTTCGCACGCACACAAACTACCTGAAGAAGAAATTTATTTTCCAAACTTTTGGGGGTTGGCTGATAGCTCATGTCGAGCTATTAGGATGGGCATACAATTCATAGCTGATTGGCGATTTGTGATCCAATTTTAACTTACTATATAAACGGTTTACAAAGTTGCGTTCTCGGTTGTGGGACTATTATTTCCAGGATGTCCTAAATAGAAGCTAGCCCAAATTGTTCCGGCAAGAAGTCTGAAAAACAAGTCATGTGCACGATTGATTTTTTTTTTTTCACCAATTGCTGAAATCTCTATGAGAAAAGTAAACATTCTTTGATTTCAAGGTCATGTCGTCATGGATATGCTAAAACTACTAGATTCAAACATAGTGTGGATTAGCTAATGGTTTGGAAGTCCGAATAATTGGTTAATGGGTATCTCCAAGATTCTTTCACTCCGCTTTTTTGCTCACCCATATATCAAGATGTCTAAAGGTACAAGCAATATTAAACCTGACTATATTCTTCAATCACTGCGAGATCTTCCCGTGGATTGAAATCAACAATTCTACTGGGACTGGCATACCCAAAATTGGCGTAAGAAAATGCGTAAGGAGTGTAGTTTTCGCAAATTAAATCCAAAGTGAACCCTAATAAAACCATTAATTAACACTTGTGGCTCGTAACTATCATCGATGCATGCAAACTAACATGGTAAGAGTTTTAGCATATCCGTAGGGAAAGGCATTCCAAAGTTGAATTTAGTTCTGACTTTATCATTATAACAGTAATCAAACAGTAAGGAAAACCTAGCCTGGGGAAAATTTCTTTGGAACAAAGTTGAATAAGTTTTCGCATGGAAAATAAAATATCGAATTCGAGCAAAAAAAAAAAACACCAATGGCGAATACCATGGTCTCTCTCCAGAGATTACGGGCTAATCCAAACTCGTCGATGGACTGAGCTTCTCCCTTAGACCCTCCAACCAACTCTTCGCCATTGGCAAGTATCGATTCTAGCACCAATTGCTTATAAACCTATTGCTCTTTATTGCCCTTACCAATGTGGGATTAATTATTTTACTGTATCATAAATATGGTGACTAACTTCATAAAGTGTTCGGGCTAGATCTTTGTGCGGGCCATGTACATGGGCCTCTCTTTATTTTACAGGCCCAGTTATCATAATTAGAACCAAAATAACCCGCCTCGCCTAGGGCATTTGATTTATATTCTACGACGACGTTGCGTTCGTGCTTGATGCAACACTGCGATAAAATCAACACTCACTTTTCATCAAAATCAAACAAGAAAAATAAAAGATAGGAATATCAATTATTCACGGAAATGAATAAGGAAAATTTGTTGGTTGGTCCTAGGCCCATATAGTTAATTATAGTAGGGTCCAACCGGAATTTTCTTTTATCTGGAGGTCCAAAATTAATTGAAAACATTGAAATGACCATAATACCCTCTACTACCAAACGTGTGCGTGTCTACACCCTTATTATATTGAGTACATATCCGCTGCACTGCTTACAAATTTGAGTACATATCTTATATACTTATAAATTCGAGTACATATCTTCGTCCAAGTTTTACAAATCCAATCTTTGAATATTCGACCAATGTTTCCATGTTTATCTCAAGTTCTAAATCAAGCTTTTGCCTTTGCCAGACATCCCTTGTGCACAGCCTCGAGCCAAGACTAGCAGCTACACAATACTTGGGCAGAACTGTTGCCCTCTTCACTGATTACTCGCCTCAAACTCTTGTCGAAAGTCTGGTCGAACCCTTGTACAACCAATGTAACCATGGATGATAACTGCAAAAGACTTACTTTGATTTGTGAATACTGGTTGCACAATCCCTTGTCTGCAATTTTAACATCTCCTACATCTGATATACTAAGCTGGTCGCAGCTGATCTTGAAACTGTGAAGAAATGCTCTTTCCGACCTTTCTAAAAACAGCCTGTGTGCAGTTTGCTTATATACAATTATGAGCTTGATGTTGAATCCTAAGCTCTTTCAATCTCCTTCCCTGCGACAATAATTAAATTACACAAGCATCCACATTTCTAATTCATTCAAAACTCAGAAACATTCATCATCACTTATCATCATAACGGCAGCAGCTTGTCTTCTCTTCACTTCCTTCACTTGGCAGCAAAACGACTTCAAAATCAAACCAAACTCTCCAAAATTGAATACCCAATCTTTATTTCCTTCTCAGCTTCGAGATCCCAGTCCTGATCTCCCTTGATCTTCATTCCAATCAATGACAGACAACAACTCTTTCCCAACTGGTTTCTCGGTATTAATCTCTCACTTTATCGTGTTGTTCTGAGCTTCTGGATCACGCCTTTCCTCCTCAAACACGACCACAAGAACTGTGACTAGTTGTTGGTCGACTTTGTTGGACAACGGTGAACTCTTGGCAGCAACTCATCGTATTTTGGTTGTAGACTGAGATAAAATGAGGGGAACTGGTCGAGTGTATTAGGACCTAACTTTATTGTTGTTGCGCATAAGACTGGCCAAAATCATAAGAATTAACTGACTAAAATATATGTATAAAACTGATTCAAAAAGAAGTTTGTCAGTATTCAATATATATATACTGCTAATTCACTATCTAAAACAGCTCCATGGAGAAAAATAACAGAATCGAGAGAGTCTTATTTCAGTATCACATATATGTACTATGGATGAAACAACAACAAATGGTATAACTAAGAATAAAACATAATCAAAAGCAGTTCGTATCAGTATGACACATATGTACTGCTGATTTCATGAACTAAAAAACAAACCGCATGTAATAAATATATAAAAAAAAAAATCGAGAGTCTTATTTTAGTATGAAAGATATGTACTTATGGATCAAACCACAACAAGTGATAAAACTAAGAATAAAACAAAATCAAAAGAAGTTCAAATTAGTATGCAACATATGTACTGCCGTATAATACCCGTGAAACAACAAACAAACATGATTTTGAGAAAATAAAGAAACGAAAATAACAAGATAATCAAATTGAAAGTTCAAATAAGCTAAAAATAATCATAATCTAACCCAAAAAGATCGAATAATTACGATCAAGATGCATAAAAACAGTACGTCATATACGAACTGATGGTTAATACACAACCAAAACTGAAACCAAACCTATAGATGCATAGTAAACACAGAAAAATAGTACGTCATACACATACTGATGGTTAATACACAAAAGCAAACTGAAACTAAACCAAAAGCCAACAAAAACAAAACTAAAAACATCAGATTTAGTAACGAAATGAACATAAAACATGATTTTATAACTAGATCTGAACTATTTTCATCAAAAACCACCAGTACATCATATACGTACTGATGATTAATATACAAAATCAAACTAAAAACAAATCAAATACCAACAAAATGAAAAAAAATATCATATCTAATTAAGCATGAAGAGCGGAAAACATAATCAAACATCAACTAATTAATGATTAAATCAACTTACCAGAAGCTCCATATAAACAGAATCGATCTTGGATTCGTGAATCGATCAAGACCTTATAAAAATATTCATCACCAGAACTTTTCATGATACACAAACGAGAGAGGATGAAAAAAATGAATTGGATTTCATCAAAATCCAGTAGCAGCAGTGAGAGGAAAGAGAAAAGAAAAAACAAATCTGGAAAAAATAAAATCCTTTGTTTATATAATTATTGCACTACAGGTTAATTTGGGTATTATAAATATGTACACCAATAGTCTCACACGTGTCTAGGATCTGGGAATAAAATTTTGGGTCCAATTTTTTTCTTCTCTAAAACTATGGACCTCCGGTTACTGAGCTTTAATCGGTGGACCTGTCACTAACTAGTACCACTATAATAGTACCTATAGGTAATTCCTACAATGAATAACCAGATATACGACGATGATGAGCTATTAAATTGTTGTATTTAGCTCCCGTCTTCCTCTTTTGTATTTCGCTTTCTTTGTAAACAAACACCTGTAACTATGTATCTACATTAAATACGACTCTATGAAACAAAACTCAATTGTTATTCTCACTCAATTGTATCCAACTTAAATTGTTGTCAACCAGAATGAGAACTTGATCCAATATGTTCGTGAAACGCATAGTATTTTGAATTGATCTTTGTATTTTTATTTTCCTCTGCAGACTGACGCCAAAAAGATGAATCTGAGAGGTTTCATAATCTGCGATGAAGAGCGTATCAAAAAGAAGAAGATTAAAATTGATGATTATTGTCATCCATATCTTCCCGGGGAACTAATTTTGGAGAATATTGTTATCAGATTATCAGCTCGGGATCTAACCAAATGGAGCTGCGTAAGTAAGTACCTGTACAAATCAATACTGTATGATTCAAGATTTGCAGCATAAGGGTTACATTTCAACTATCTCTCAACTCCTTGTATATCTAAGCTGTTTTAGCTTTTCTTTGGCCTAAAAAGCACATATACCTGCATCTTGAGTAACGACGTAAAGGCAAGTTCCAAGCAACTTCTACCCTTAACATAGTGGAGCATTCTAGATCATGGATACACAGAGGTACAAAAAAGCAATAACTGCTTGGACACAGAGTAATACTTAGAATTAGAAAAGAGGAAGGTGCGAGTAATCTCTGACAACGGGCAATCTTAGAAAAGAAGAGTAAATCTATGCGCATAGCAAATGTTAATATGAGACCACCAAATATTTTGTGTTCATCGAGAAACTTATGTAAAATGACTTATGGAAAAACATTGGACTACATATATACTCGGCACTATATAGAAGATAAGAGGAGACAACAAAGATTGATCGTAACTGCTCCAAAATGACTTCACTTGTACTTAGCGCTTCTATGCATGGACCTTGCACATAAAATTTAAGCTGACGATCTCAAATTTAAGTTTCCGTCATCTGACGCACCAAGGCACGCACGAGTGTCATTGGGTCACCAAATATTCCTTCCATTACAAATTGATTGGTTCTGTACTGCGTCGACAAGATCAAAGAAGCATAAGATCAACGTGAAAGAAATATGTAATTACAGTGTCTTCAATGAAGAAAATGAGTTTGGCATAAATTGTACATAGCTTTCGCGTGAGACTTACTTATGCGTGCCAGTCAGCCATTAATTAATCGACACAAGCAGTGATTCTTCAATGGGGCAGTAATACTATTATCACTCGGACAGCCTTATGTTGATCACTTCAGTTACAACGTTTAACTTTAGAACCAAAAACGGATTCAGAACAACGATGCTCGAAATAGAGTTTGGTAGATGTGTTGGGTAATAACAATTAAAACTGAAAAAATCAAATAACTAATCAATAAAAGAGGCACTTATCTGATTTTCGTCTGTTCTCCTTAGTCAACTGTTAATGTCTTGAATATCCTGCTAAACACCATGGAAACAAGAAAAACGGTAATGGTAGATTGAGGTGCATGTTCAACATACTGTCCTTAAGACAAGAATGCCCGGCTACACTCTGAAAAAGATGATGCTACAGCCCTACGGGTACATCTGCCTCCAAGATACAACAATCTTAACAAGCTTGAATAGCACATTCAAACTTGTCCTTCTAGAACTTGGCAGCGGAAAACTCACGAATCGTTAGCACTTAGAACCTCGTATCAAACATCGAAAAAACGAAGAAGAAGTACTTAAATCTTAAGGGATATAAGAGAGGTTTTTCTATATATCTATACAATAAAAAAAATTCTTCATATATATAAAACCCTAACCCGATAAAATTTGGAAGGTGTTTTTATTTTTGGAAAAACCTTTTTATTAGTAATTTTTATTCACATAAAACTGTATTTTTTCCAACAATCCCCGACATGAATAAAAATACGATAAAACACGGAAAACAAGAAATATCATGAATAGGCATAGGTGTCCATAAGGTCTTGAACCTTTGCTTAGTGAGAGGTTACCTGAACTACTTATTAGCCAGTGTCCATTAGGTCTTGAACTGTCTAACATTTGGTGTAACTCGCGATAACAACCACACATGATATCTCCACGGTTGCTGCCAAGCTCCGCCGTTGTGTCCATTTTGTCCCTCGACGTCTTGTTTCTCAGAATGCTCTAGAGAATCAGCTCATATTCTCATAGAAAGCGACCCACTTCCTCATTCGGATAGGTGAGTTCCATTAAGAGTGTTCACTGCTACACCCCACTTCAATCTTAAATTGAAACTATGGAACTCATTAAGACTTATTAAAGTCACCCTTCACATGCAGTCACACTATCACATCTACACCATAGGGAAGGGACAGAGAGAATATAATCCTCTGATAGTGTTTACCTTTACCTACCATAAATTAGTTGTCTCATTCGAAACCTTGATCTTGGGATCTCCAGTCAGCAAGGTTGAGTATCCTTCATGGCAAGTTTATTTTATATGAGCTTAAGTCCCATTCCCCCTCGATGTATAATTACGAACTATCTCTTTAGAAAATCCTTTCGTCAAAGGACCACTAATTTTTCTGTTGACTTCCCTAAGTCTGTGAGGTTCTCTTTTGACTTTACATGTCTACTGAGACCTCTTTTTGACTTCACGAATCAACTAAAATTACTTCATTAAAGAGTATAGTTGTCTTACCGAATTAGCCTTCTTCGAGTATGTCTAGACTTTGTCATTTCTCATTTACTTTAGACTCACATAGTCAATTGAGTTTCTGCAATGATGGCCACAGGCTTCGGTCACAGAGGAATATCTTCTAAGAAGCATCTTAGTAATCATTCGTCTTCCTCTTATGCTTGAATTAAAGCACACGAACTTTGATTTCTTCAATATACAAGTTCATCTTGTCTGTTTTAAGGACTTCCTTAGACAGACACTCCTTAAGAGGATACACACATAGGCTAAGATTTATCCATAGCCTGAAACAACAACATCTCTTAAGGTCAGTACAATATGTATTACATACACAATTTAAGATGTACCTCAAGTATCGCAAATATCTAATCAGATCATCCAGTAATTCTCTTGAGATACATGGGTATTTGTATACATCTGATATACTGCACATTTACAACACACATTAAACGCATCGAGTTTGACAAAAACCATTTCCTTCAGAATTTCTTCTGGATCCTTTCGATCATTTAGATCATATCAGCCATCTTGGTCTTTCAGTCAAATCATAAACATATCACATATTTCATAGGTGGTTGTAAAGCATATATCACATAATTGAAATTAATTATGTACCTCATGCATTCCAATCTCTGGTCTTCTAATCAGAGCATCCCTGTGTTTTCCCAGATTACGCGGATATGCACATCTATTTTGAAACACGTACTAAACACGTTAGACAGAAAATAAAAAAAAATAAAAAAATATATGGTTACCTACTGATCCTTTAGACCATGTCAACCGCATATTAGTTTCCTGTCAAATCTGAAGTGGTCCATAATCACGTGTCTTTCTTATATTCTTCAAGGTTGTTTAATGCATTCATCATATACCTCTCATCCTTGATGGATTGCAAGATCACATTTCTTATCCCCCACATTTAAATACTTCTCTTAAGAATTATTTAAAACTTAGCTCTTGGTTTGAGCAACTGCAAACCGACATCAAGTACAAGAATTAAGCATGAATAGGTGATGCTCTTCCCATGAAACGAGCTCCACTATACCTTTGCATGCTTATTCAAAAGAATTGGCAAATTAAATTTCTCATACCGACGAGTACCGTTGTACCTTCCCATGATTTTATTGATGGAGAACACACTTTGATTCGCAAAATCTAGTGTTACAATTCCACATCCATCGCCTCATCTTTGCAACTAGTCATTCACCTGATTAACTTATATACAATCACAACCAAGGTTAGTGATAAAAATTAGTTATTCAAGAATTTGGTACAATTTCGACCGTTTACGCATACTAGTGTATTCATTCCCATACACCGTAGCACATTCGTCATCTGATGCTTCTAGTGTTCCGGTAAAACAAACAAGTTCAGAAAGCAGGCCACTATTTGTCCTTTTAATCATTCATACAAGTGGCAATAATCTGTTTGATGGGTTCATAAATGAACTGGACAAACCCACACTTGCACGTAGGTGAAGAAGTTCTCTTGGTAATCTGTCTCTTAATTATCGGGTCAAAGAAGTTATCACCCCAAAGCCTCTTCACCATCTTAATGACATCAATACCGAACTTAAAAACATACACCTTTGTGAAATTTGCTGAAGTGAAACCCCAACCGTGCAGACCAGCTGAAAAAACAACCGTCCCTTTCTCAGAGTAAACTTGGACGTCCCCGAGGACTGGATCTTCATATGGATGTCAAGGAAATTACGCTGGCATTCTCGATGACCCTTGAGAAATTCTGGTAAGCCTCCTCTCCGTCAATATGGATGTCAAGGAAACATCTGTCCATCTTTGGCGATGGTATGAACAGGCCTGATCTTTTCTCCAAGAGCTTGTCGTAGTACAGTCTCAGTGTGGACACAAACTCCCTCAGTACGTCAGTAGAATAATTCACATCACATTCTGTAGTAGATGCTCCCAGCGTCCAAGTAATATCGTCTTAGTCTCAGCCTTTACACGGTTCTCATGTCTTAGTCTCAGCTTTTACACGGTTCTCATGTCTTAGTCTCAGCTCTTACACGGTTCTCATGTACATTCCATTCATGGTGCCTCCTAGCACAGCTCTTCGATGCACATCCTTGACTTGGATAAGAAATATTGTTTCCCCTCCTAACAATCTTGCCAAGCTGAGAGAAATATTTCACTCATTATCTTCCCTTGTATCTATACAAACCAGAACCTGTAATGCATAACTAACTCTATTGAACTCAACCCACGTACGGCAACCATGGCAGCAGCCATATCGTCACATCAATCTTCCCTGAATTCTGAAGTTATCTTACCACTGGTATAATTTAGTGCAGTTAGCATCTATGTGTTCTTACATACTTATCCTACTAAAAATTACCTTGTAGTGAACACCAAGACCACCCACTTCATTTTGTTCGCAACACCTCTTATCCTTCGAACTGCAGGTCATCATCCACCGTATAGATTCAGATATATCATGTTTGATGCAATCAGTTTCCTTCCCTTCAGGTACATTTGTCCATTAATGCTCCCAGAGTCGCAGCTATCACAACTATACAAGCACAAGTCAGGGATTCAATCTTGGAGATGACTTAGTAATTAAGCTGGAATCAACCAACAAATTAATAAGCATAACTTGGGCCATGAATCATGGTGCGAGATCAGCAAGGAGAGCAAGGAGAAGATGTCATCCACTGCAGCAACAAGCTCTGGATTGGTTGCACGTAGATGAGGAATTTGCATGATATGACGGCTATAGTTAGACAATTCTACCAACCGATCCACATACTGCTCCAATGCTGTTGTCCCAAATTGAAACATCTTTGTATCTGCAGGCTTACGCAATGCATCCAAAATACCACGAAGAGCCACGCCAAGGAGAAGAGGGGTTAAAAGCCGGTGCTTTATTAGTGATCCGGAGAGAACAGCAAAAATTGAAAGCTGCTTGTAAGGATATTTAGGAAGAAACTTGTAGTCCTCAAACAGATTGTCTATCATACACGAATAGATAGAGTGGTCCTTTTCCTCAGGAGATTCCTTGAAACGAAAAAGAACATGAACCAGTTCAATGGTGGTCAATTTCCCAGAGAATAACTTGTGAAAGTGTCAATTAGCTTCTGCCTCTACATCTTTTGGATAAAAAATCAGAAGCTTCGTCACTTAGATGCAGTTTATCATTGATATTTTGGATTCTAGCATCCGGGTTTTTCATGTCCTTCACGAAAATAAGACATGTTGCTTCCACTGTTGCATGGCTGTGAACCGAAGATGGAGCTGGGAATAGACAGTTTATTAGACTGGTGTTGCAGATGGAAAGGATCTAGTGATGCGGGATTCTGGCGCATGAAGAATAGAAACCAGTGGAAAGGGTTCCCATAATTCTTTCAGATCTTCTGAAGAAAACGCGCCCATATGAGCTCATGGTTTTAAGAAAAGAGAGTTGGTGCAGTGGTTGGAATTGCACGAGTGTTGCTGTCGTCGTCTGTTTCTTCCAAGGATCAAGTTGAATTGTTGATGCCTTGTAAAAGTACCTTACAAGAGACAACTTTTTACTGACCAAGGAATCGAGCACCAGTTACGTGACAAAAGGTTGTAGGTTCCACCTGATTACATACAAGTTTGATATACATGGTGTACCAAATATTTAAGCTTCAACCATAGGCTAATTCACAATCAATTTATAGCGCACATAAACTAAATCTTCCGTATAGATATTAAAGCTTCAACAATCTCTTAATTCTACGTTGCCCTCATCCATTTAGATAGTCTTTTGTTACAGGGTTCAACATTGTTTACTCTTTAGATTACGACCACAAAAACAATGTTAACATTCTTAGTTTTGATATTCTTAATTGTTACTCTAAGATTCTTTTCTTGTCTTAAGATTGTTGGGTAATAACAATTAAAACTGAAAAAATCAAATAACTAATCAATAAAAGAGGCACTTATCTGATTTTCGTGTGTTCTCCTTAGTCAACTGTTAATGTCTTGAATATCCTGCTAAACACCATGGAAACAAGAAAAACGGTAATGGTAGATTGAGGCGCATGTTCAACATACTGTCCTTAAGACAAGAATGCCCGGCTACACTCTGAAAAAGATGATGCTATAGCCCTACGGGTACATCTGCCTCCAAGATACAACAATCTTAACAAGCTTGAATAGCACATTCAAACTTGTCCTTCTAGAACTTGGCAGCGGAAAACTCACGAATCGTTAGCACTTAGAACCTCGTATCAAACATCGAAAAAACGAAGAAGAAGTACTTAAATCTTAAGGGATATAAGAGAGGTTTTTCTATATATCTATACAATAAAAAAAATTCTTCATATATATAAAACCCTAACCCGATAAAATTTGGAAGGTGTTTTTATTTTTGGAAAAACCTTTTTATTAGTAATTTTTATTCACATAAAACTGTATTTTTTCCAACAAGATGTCAGTCTGGTCAGTGGTCACTTTGGTGTTAGATCGAGAGCGGAGTTGAATATTTTTCTCGTTTTATACACTAGACCTGAATTCATTAATACACTAGACCTGATTCACTCTGTTGTTCTTGTGAAGCATCATCCGTTTAAATCTGCAAAGATATTTGGTATCATGCATGGGTTCTTGCGACGGCTTGGTCTGTTTACTGCATTGTGAGGGTGTTACAGAATTCTATAGTCTTTGGAATCCAACCACAATGAGTATAAAAGGATACCTGTGTCACCCTACGCAAGAAAAATCCACTGGCCAGTATATTTTTGTTATGATTACAAGAATGACGATTACAAGTTAGTTTCTGGTAAAACCTGTCGGGATACTCCTAGTTTTTCAGTGTACATCTACTGATCGAATTCATGGAAAACCCTTCTGACTAAACCTTATTATCTTGGTAGTTCAGATGTGGTGCTTTCCAAGGGAGCTGTTCATTGGATAGCTAAAACCCCCAAAGTTATTGTTTCTTTTAATATTAGTGATGAGAGCTTCAAAGAAATACAACTTCCAGGAGAAATAATGGAGAAAACAATGCACCTCCATCCGCATGTAATCTTGAAAGAGATGGGAGGGTGCCTTTGTGTAATTCTTGAACTGTTTGATAAAGCATGGATGATGCGAGAATATGGAGTTTGGGTATCTTGGACTAAACATCAAAACAAGAGTCGGAATAAATTTAAGCATAAGCACCTGAAGTGGTCTTCTGGGAATGGTGAGTCTCTAATATACAGTGACGGTGCCGAAGTAGTTTTATATAGCTGAAGTGGGGATATATCGGAGAGAGGAAAAACAAAAACCAATTGGTAAGATTAGTGTTGGTGTTGCCCGATTACTGGTTAGTAAGGCACCCTGACCCTGAGCCATGTTGAGGTAGCACTGGAGTCGAGTGAACCCCAGACAGATGCTACCCGTAACTCACGTTCATCTCATATGCGAGTGCACCACGGACCGTATACGTACAGTAGCGTGGATGAGGATGGCCCAGACCAGACCTAGGGGTAATTTTTCCCAAGAGAAATCAAGCTTTCCAAGGTCTTACCAACTGGCAATAGTATGTTTGCAAATCTTTTCTTATAAACCAAATTATCCATCTTTAAACTACCGATATGGGATTATTAATTTGTAATTTGTGCCCAAAAAAGGAAGGTCAATTATCGGGCGGGCTAAACTTGATAAAACTTGCAATACGGGCCATAATAAATCTGTGGCCCATAAAAAAGACCCCACCAAAAAGTCCAGGCCTTATAAAGACCCATCTTTTTCCTAGTGGCCAAACACCAGGCACCTCGAAGAACGAAAAAGGAACGTGAGTGAGGTCTGTGAGTCCTGTTGCACACATGGGAAATATTATTTGGTTCACTGCCAAATAATTACTGAAACTCACACTACGGGAAAAATCATCATTGACGACACAAGATAAGAGTTGCAGTACCCCTACGACAACTCCATTTCATGCATTGCGGAACGGGGGTATTGTAGAAAGTCCAAGTTTTTCTACAATGGTTGACAAGTGTTGTAAAGGGTGATGTGATTCATGGTTCGACAATAGTTTGTCAATGTTGTGATTCTCTTTCGATTTTTTTTGATAACCTAACACAACTCTTGCTTGTATTGTAAAACAATCGTGGACAACATAAGTAGCATATCGTAGAAACATATGCAACAACAATTACCAGTATTATGAATAATATTTGCACAACACTTGTATGAATTGTCGATCTATCTTGGACAACACAAACTTATGTTGTAAAGTAACTGTTTCGTAGTCGAAAACTGGAAGACAACATCGATTAGTATTGTGAATACTACTATCATTACACTTCCTAGAGTTGTACAACTATACTGAACAACTCCTACTTATGTTGCAAGATTTGTTTTTACAATACCCTTAACAGTTGTAATATTTGGAGTAACAACTTCTGTTTTCTGTAAATGAATGTGTAACTACAAATTTTATTAGAAGTTGTGTGCATAAAACTATTTTGAAAAAAAAATTATAGCTAAAACTGGATTGCCGAAAGTATTTCACATTCACATTAACCTTCCAGTGCAATACACTTACATTCATTCAAGTTAACCTACTAGTGTTAACCTCATACATTCAAAAAAATGGCAGTGATACAAAAGTTAAGTTTTCTAAACACACTACAAGTAAATCTTTCTCCCCTCCTCAAAGTTAGGCACCACTTTCCATAATAAATCTCAAAGTAAATCTTTGAGATAATCATCAAGTTAAAAGTAAATCTTTCTCCATTCCTATTTTAGTCTGATTAATTTTACCACCCAAAAGAAGACCCACTGGCACTACCCACTGATTACGAACTTGGTGAATCAGCCTGAGCATGGCTGCCATAAGCAGTTGAACCGTGACTGTTTGAAGTGTATCCGCCGTTACCACCTCTACTGCCCCCTACCACATCTTGTGTTGTAGTTTCTTGGATAATAGTTTCCAGGTTGTTCGTAATACTGGTTGCGCCCGTTCTGGTACCCTCCACCACCTCCACCTCTGCCGTTTCGACCTCCTCGGCCATTGGGATAACCACCCTTCCTACCACCATAGCCACCTCCTCTATGGTTTGGGTAAGACTTCCTCTGATTGCCGTGTTCTTCATTTGACTCTACATCTCTCTGACCCTGCCCCTCTACTCCAGCATCAAGTTTAGTTTGGTCATGCTGTTGGACTGAAACGACACCTGCAGGGTTCGACATTTCTGACTCTTCCTGTGGAGTAGAAGATATTGCATTTCCGCCATGAGTAAGTGTGTTTAGTGAGTGCATAAAAGAGCTAGTTTCATGGGAGAAATAAATCACCTCATGGTGCCCCTCCTCGATAGGAGAGGACTGATCAACACCAGTTTCCTACCCTTGAAAGTTTGTTGTTTCTTCATCCTGCAAGTGAACATGCAACAGTTGGAGCACAATCAAAACATATAAAAACCAGAAGCAACATATACTTTGTTGGAAAATTCACACTTGGCCCTATTAAGGAAAATTCAGGGAATGGAAAATTTCACAATTCAATTCATTCCACAATGTAAAATATGAAGTGACATTATATTTATAACTGGTATCGTTTACCATCTACCAAATTCAAACAGTTTTATCTCATTCATATGAATGATATACTCACCATAACCTTCTCAGTTCCTGCGTTAAAGTCGCGCAATTATAGGCTGGATATCAAACACCCTTGGTCAGCACTTCTAAAAACCACACAAGCACATACTTCACATCTTCAGCTTATTTGATTTGGTCTCATTTATAAATCCTCTGTGACAATTGGTGCCTCAGAAGGTAGAAACCCCTGTGAAAATTGAAGTAGTAGAAATCCAATTATCAATCAGTTCATATAAAATCAATAATAAACTTTTAAAAGAAAAGAAAAAAAATCGAACTTACATCAAGGGATAACTGAGAGCACAATTACTATTGTGCTGAACCCTAGCATTGCAATTGAATCATGAGAAGATGAGGTATCAGTGTATGCTTCCGGTGATCATCAAACCACTGATACCCAATCTTATCTATTCAAACCCATGGTAAATATCGAACCCAACTGATAAACTTGAAGAGAATGAATTCGTGAAAAAAGATTGAAATGTCTAAGCATTTCCTTAACATCAACAGTGATATAAATCAATTGGATTTTGTGAGGTTCAGACATGTATTCCAAGTGGATTTTGGGAGTCTAAGCGTCATAGCTCTCTTTTGAGCTTCTATTGTATCAAGTGGATTTTTGGTGCCATGGGAGAATTGGATTTTTAATATTGATCAGATATCAATTCATTTGAGTAACTCGCTGGTGTTTGAATAAAATTAAACGTGGTTTTGTCTGAATTGGTTGTACTAAGTAATCTTTTAAAAGCCTAATAAGCCTTGTGTGCTGCAGTTAACGGGAAGGAATTGTTGGTCAGGCTTATTTACTTTTTAGGTGGGAAAAATTATACTGCTATTCAACGTGAATTTTCGCAGGTTTATTTATCAGCCCATCACACAGGAATCTGTTTATCCGTTTTGAATTTTTCTTAACACTAATTCAGACCTGTATCAAAATATCAAACTCAAGTAGCAAAACATTCGGTGGCTCAGAAGTAGGGGTGCTATTAAGGAAAGTGGTAATACTTTCCAAGACCGTAATGGTTAGTCTATGGAAAGTATTGTCCATATCAGTCACAAACTTGAGACTGATAAGGTAAGTGGTATATATTAGGAAAGGATTGTTTATGTAAGTCATGATTGTGAGACTTATAAGGAAAGTCTCAAATCTGTGTCTTAGGTAAGTTTTGAGAACCTAATGTATAAATATCTATGAAAGTATCATGAATAAAATTAAGAAAATATTTACCAAAGATTTGTCATGGCATCACGAGCCAGTTGATTGAAAAAAAAAAAAAAAAAAAAAAAAAAAAAAAAGAAAAGAAGAATGGGTGGTGATGAAGAATCAAGCAAGGACAAGAATAGAATATGATACGCAAAAGAAGAATCCAGTATATCATCTAGGATCAAGTGATGGTCCAGGTATAATTATCACACCGGTTGTTCTAAAAGGACATAACTATGATGAATGGGCTAGAGCCATAAGAAGATCATTAATAGCTAAGAGGAAGTTTGGTTTCATTGATGGAACAATCAAAGAACCGAAAGAAAGTGAACAGTTGGAAGAATGGGTGGCAATTCAGTCGATGCTTGTTTCTTGGATCAGCAACACATTGGAGCCGTCACTTAGATCCAGTTTGGGAGACTTTGATGATGCCAACTTGTTATGGAACCACTTGAAGAGACGGTTTTGTGTTGTAAGTGGAACACGGACATGCCAGCTGAAGACATCTTTAAGTGAATGTAAACAAAAGCAAACAGAAAGTGTGGTTGCTTATTTTGGAAGATTGAATAAGATATGGGATGAGATGATCACATATATGAAGGTACCAACGTGCAAGTGTGGCAAGTGCGAATGTGATATTGCAACACAGGTTAGTACTTTGAGAGAAGAAGATTTATTACATTATTTCTTAATTGGACTAGATGCTGTCTATGGTCCTTGCGTGAACAATTGTTGGCAAGAGATCCACTGCCTTCAATAGATGTAGCATATCAAACAATGATAAACTCGGAACGTCTTAGGAAAGGAGATGTAGCCGCCACACCGGAAGTTCATGACAATGTGATGGCGTTCAAGGTACAATCTGATCAACGTCCTCTCAAAACACTATGATCCAAATAAATATTGCAAGCACTGTAGCAGACAAGGACACTCGGATGAAGGTTGTTTTCAGCTTATTGGATACCCTGAATGGTGGGGAGATAAACCGAGAAGTGGAAGAGGATATGGTAGAGGTGGAAGAACTGGTGGTAGAGGACGTGGTGGTTTTGCGAATGGAAGAGGAGGCAGAGGACAAGGAACGGGAAATCAGGTTCGAGCACATAATCTAAATATAGCAGAGACAAAGCAGTCAAATAACACATATTCCTCAGACGGCTCAGATTTGATGGGAGTAACCGCAACACAGCTCAGACAGGTGCTTGAGTTTTTGAATGCAAAGAAAAATACGTCCCAACTACAAGGTAAGCAAACTAAACCGAATTGGATTATTGACACGGGAGCTACAAATCATGTCACGTGTAGAAGAGATGACATGATTGATGTGAAAGATATTGTGAAGTGTACTGTTGGACTCCCAGATGGGAAATATGCACAATCTGAGAAAATAGGGACTGTTATTCTACAGGGCGGTTTGAGACTTGATAATGTGCTTTATGTGCCTCAAATAACCTGTAACCTAATTTCTGTCACACAACTTATTGATGAATTAGTTTACGGTACAATACTAACAGTTTATGTCTTATACAGGACCGGTTGACGAGGAAGGTGATTGGAATGGGTGAACGACAAGGTGGACTATACATTTTCTGTGGTGTGCCTCAAGTTGAAGTTATGGCAGTCAGTGGAGCATCATACGAGCTGTGGCATCGACGAATGGGACATCCATCAGAAAAAGTATTGCAAAGGTTGCCGGGTATAGTAGATTGAAGAAGCATAATGAAGTTTGTGATATTTGCCCAAGAGCGAAACAACATAGAAGTAGTTTTGCTAGTAGTCTAAGTAAAGCCAGTTGTATTTTTGAATTGATTCATATAGATCTATGGGGTCCTTATAGGGCTACATCGTCTTGTGGAGCACAGTATTTTTTAACAATAGTAGATGATTTTTCAAGAGGTGTGTGGATTCATTTGCTTCAAAATAAAACTGCAGTTGAACGAACGTTTCTTGATTTCATAGCTCTTGTGAAACGACAATTTGATAAAGATATCAAAATTGTTAGAAGTGATAATGGTACTGAGTTTAATTCATTGCGTGGATATTTTAAGACTAATGGGATAGTGTTTGAAACATCGTGTGTAGGCACTCCGCAACAAAATGGAAGAGTGGAGAGAAAGCATCAACATATATTGAATGTGGCAAGGGCTTTGAGATTTCAAGCCAACTTGCCAATACGGTTTTGGGGAGAATGCGCATTGACAGCTGCGTATTTGATTAATCGTACTCCTACACCTATTCTGGAAAATAAAACGCCGTATGAAATATTGTTTGGAAAGCAACCTCCGTATAATCAGTTGAAAGTGTTTGGATGCCTGTGTTATGTGCATGATCAAAATAACAAAGGGGATAAATTTGCAAGTAGAGGAAGGCGGTGTGTTTTTCTTGGATATCCATTTGGTAAAAAGGCATGGCAAGTATATGACTTGGATGAAAGAAAATTCTTAGTGTCAAGAGATGTCCAGTTTTATGAGAATAGTTTCCCATATAAGAATGCAACGTCTGTGGTGCAGCAGTCGACAGTTACAACTCGCACCGAGTGATCAGCCTGGTCATTATATTGAGACCGAGGGATTGGTGTATCAGCTGAGACTGCTCAGTTGAATCCAGCGTGTGACTGGAGCGATGATGAAGAGGTGACAGCAACAGCAACAGCAAGTGAGAGTGTGGCAGTACCAAGTGTCAGCAACAGCAGGAGACGCTGTAGGCATAACAGCAACAGCAGGAGACGCTGTAGGTATGCCTGATGCAACTGCGACAAACGGAGATGGTGAAAGAGTTCAAGATATGATGCGACGGAAGAGAACGTGCAGCAGTCCAAGAGAGACTGCTGAAGCAGTCAGTCCGGGTAATAGTGTTGCTGTAGAAGGTGATATGGGTAAAGGAAAGCGTATGAAAATTCCATCGAGTAGGCTTAAGGGTTTTGTGACGCACACCACTAGAGAAAATGGTCCATCTCATCTTCATACATCACAATCATCCTCCTCAGGTACGCCGTATCCTTTGACATATTATGTTAGTTGTGAAAAATTTTCTACACCATATAAGAAATTTCTTGCAGCTATAACTGCGAGTTCAGCACCTCGCAATTTTAAAGAAGCAATAGACATCCAGGATGGCGGAAAGCAATGGAAGAAGAAATACGAGCACTAGAAGAACAAGATACCTGGGTTTTGCAAGAATGCCGGAGGGAAGAGAGCACTAGGAAGTAAATGGATATATACAGAGAAGTATGATGAAAATGGGAATTTGGTTCGCTTAAAAGCAAGATTGGTGATCTTTGGAAATCATCAGGTGGAAGGCTTAGACTACAAAGAGACCTTCGCACCGGTAGCAAAAATGACAACAGTGCGCACTTTTCTAGCTGTTGCAGCTGTTAAAAATTGGGAAGTACATCAGATGGATGTACACAATGCGTTTCTACATGGAGATTTGGAGGAAGAGGTGTATATGAAAATACCACCTGGATTTGCGAAAGGCAATCCTAATATGGTATGTAGAATGAAGAAATCATTGTATGGTTTGAAACAGCTCCACGTTGTTGGTTTGCGAAACTATCAACAGCTTTGAAGAATTATGGTTTTCGGCAATCTTATTCAGACTATTCTCTCTTCACTATGATAAAGGAAAGATGCAACTTAATGTTTGGTGTATGTGGATGATTTGATTGTTGCAGGAGATAATATAGTGGAGTAAATAAATTTAAAACATACTTGGGACAGTGTTTCAAGATGAAAGATTTGGGAAAATTAAAATATTTTCTGGGCTTGGAGATAGCTCGCAGTAAACAAGGCATTTATGTTTGTCAGCGGAAATATGCATTAGACATTATTATGGAGACGGGGTTGTTAGGAGCAAAACCGCAGAGTTTCCAATGGAAACTAATCATCGTTTGGCTTTAGCAACAGGGCCGTTGTTGAGTGATGCAGAAAGGTATCGACGATTGATCGGAAGATTGATTTATCTGGCTGTGACTAGACCGGATCTAGCTTACTGTGCATATTTTGTCACAGTTTATGCAGCATCCAAGACAAGAACATTGGGAAGCTGCACTTCGGGTAGTAGATATTTGAAAAAGAATCCTGGGCAAGGAATTTTGTTGCGCTCTGATAGTAGTTTAAGTTTGAAAGGATGGTGTGATTCAGATTGGGCAAGCTGTCCTTTGACTAGACGATCGTTGACAGGATGGTTTGTGCTTCTTGGAGATTCACCAGTGTCTTGGAAGACTAAAAAGCAGTACACAGTTTCTCGGAGTTCAGCTGAAGCAGAATATAGATCTATGGCTGCAGCTACTTGTGAATTGAAGTGGTTGAAGCAATTACTAGGTGATTTGGGAATTCGTCATACACAGGGAATGAGTCTTCTTTGTGATAGTCAGTCGGCATTGTATATTGCTCAGAATCCCGTATTTCACGAAAGAACTAAACATATAGAAGTGGATTGTCATATCATCAGGGATGCGATAGTACAGAAAATTATTTCTCCCTCGTATACGCCCACAGGAATACAGTTGGCGGATATCTTCACCAAAGCATTAGGCCGAGTTCAGTTTCAAGGTCTTTTGTCCAAGATGGGCATTTGTGACCTGCATGCTCCGTCTTGAGGGGGGGTATTAAGGAAAGTGGTAATACTTTCCAAGACCGTAATGGTTAGTCTATGGAAAGTATTGTCCATATCAGTCACAAACTTGAGACTGATAAGGTAAGTGGTATATATTAGGAAAGGATTGTTTATGTAAGTCATGATTGTGAGACTTATAAGGAAAGTCTCAAATCAGTGTCTTAGGTAAGTTTTGAGAACCTAATGTATAAATATCTATGAAAGTATCATGAATAAAATTAAGAAAAGATTTACCAAAGATTTGTCAGGTGCACATACCCTACCCATACCCGCCAACCCTATCCTACCCGCCAGATTTTTAACCGTATCCTACCCAATCCACTATTTGGCGGGTAGGGCGGCGGGGGAAGATTTTCTTAACCGCCAGTAAACGGGTAGGGTGGCGGGTATAGGCCATATCCTACCCACCCTACCTAGGAGTGCACATACGCTACTTCTACCCGCCAACCCTACCGTACCCGCCAGTTTTTTAACCGTATCCTACCCTACCCATTATTTGGCGGGTAGGGTGGCGGATAAAGATTTTCTTAACCGTTAGTAAACGGGTAGGGTGGCGGGTATAGGCCATATCCTACCCACCCTACCCGTTGTGCAGCCCTACTCAGAAGCATCTTATAGCATGAGGGGACGAACCTCAAAGCGGCTTACAAACATAACATGCATCTTGCGAAAACAAGTGCAGTGCTTTCTTAGACCAAAATATTAAAAATAAATAACAAAATATGTAAAGTTAAGAGCATAACTTCCAAACTTGCCCGCTAGTGATGATGAACTTGGAAACTTCCTCTGTCATTACCGTCATCAAAGTTAAGTGCATAACTTTGTGCGTCATACGTTGTATACATCCGTTTACTGTTTGTCCATATTCCGTTGTTGCAGAAACTTCCAATGTTCCGAATGAATGTTTTTTTCCACTTTGGCTCGGATACTTTTAGTTTCTCAACTCTCTTCACAAACCAATTACTCTGATGATGAGACCTGTTTCTCACCAATTCCATATCTGATTTAGCAGCAATACCCATTAACTTCCTTGCTTATTATTCCTTCTCTTGTGTGTTTCTCAATAATAACAGAACAGCCTCTCTTCAACCGAACGGTATATTGTTTGTCAGAGTTGAAACAAAACTTAGGGCTTTTATTTATAGGCCGAAGGCTTGATAAAATAAGGAAACTTCTTGCTGATAGGAAGGAGTTTCTATGTCTAGTACCTCCTCTAGACTTAAATTTGGCAATAATGGAATTTAGTACCGAAATTCCATCCATAATTGCCATAACCAAAAAAAAAAGCCAAGATGCAAGGGTTATCGGATTCTTGGATTTGGACAGGCAAAAGAACATAAAATTTGGTACGCAAGAGAAAAGGCATGGCCTAAACTAAAACATGATCTTTAATGCAAAAAAACCAATCAGCTATGAATGTAGAGGCCCCGGCCGGCACCATGCACGCGCATCTCGAACTATGATTTAATTCATCAATCAATTGTTTAGCTGATAGCCCATGTAGGACTATTCTTCGCACGCACACAAACTACCTGAAGAAGAAATTTATTTTCCAAACTTTTGGGGGTTGGCTGATAGCTCATGTCGAGTTATTAGGATGGGCATACAATTCATAGCTGATTGGCGATTTGTAATCCAATTTTAACTTACTATATAAACGGTTTACAAAGTTGCGTTCTCGGTTGTGGGACAATTATTTTCAGGATGTCCTAAATAGAAGCTAGCCCAAATTGTTCCGGCAAGAAGTCTGAAAAACAAGTCATGTGCACGATTGATTTTTTTTTTTTCACCAATTGCTGAAATCTCTATGAGAAAAGTAAACATTCTTTGATTTCAAGGTCATGTCGTCATGGATATGCTAAAACTACTAGATTCAAACATAGTGTGGATTAGCTAATGGTTTGGAAGTCCGAATAATTGGTTAATGGGTATCTCCAAGATTCTTTCACTCCGCTTTTTTGCTCACCCATATATCAAGATGTCTAAAGGTACAAGCAATATTAAACCTGACTATATTCTTCAATCACTGCGAGATCTTCCTGTGGATTGAAATCAACAATTCTACTGGGACTGGCATACCCAAAATTGGCGTAAGAAAATGCGTAAGGAGTGTAGTTTTCGCAAATTAAATCCAAAGTGAACCCTAATAAAACCATTAATTAACACTTGTGGCTCGTAACTATCATCGATGCATGCAAACTAACATGGTAAGAGTTTTAGCATATCCGTAGGGAAAGGCATTCCAAAGTTGAATTTAGTTCTGACTTTATCATTATAACAGTAATCAAACAGTAAGGAAAACCTAGCCTGGGGAAAATTTCTTTGGAACAAAGTTGAATAAGTTTTCGCATGGAAAATAAAATATCGAATTCGAGCAAAAAAAAAAAACACCAATGGCGAATACCATGGTCTCTCTCCAGAGATTACGGGCTAATCCAAACTCGTCGATGGACTGAGCTTCTCCCTTAGACCCTCCAACCAACTCTTCGCCATTGGCAAGTATCGATTCTAGCACCAATTGCTTATAAACCTATTGCTCTTTATTGCCCTTACCAATGTGGGATTAATTATTTTACTGTATCATAAATATGGTGACTAACTTCATAAAGTGTTCGGGCTAGATCTTTGTGCGGGCCATGTACATGGGCCTCTCTTTATTTTACAGGCCCAGTTATCATAATTAGAACCAAAATAACCCGCCTCGCCTAGGGCATTTGATTTATATTCTACGACGACGTTGCGTTCGTGCTTGATGCAACACTGCGATAAAATCAACACTCACTTTTCATCAAAATCAAACAAGAAAAATAAAAGATAGGAATATCAATTATTCACGGAAATGAATAAGGAAAATTTGTTGGTTGGTCCTAGGCCCATATAGTTAATTATAGTAGGGTCCAACCGGAATTTTCTTTTATCTGGAGGTCCAAAATTAATTGAAAACATTGAAATGACCATAATACCCTCTACTACCAAACGTGTGCGTGTCTACACCCTTATTATATTGAGTACATATCCGCTGCACTGCTTACAAATTTGAGTACATATCTTATATACTTATAAATTCGAGTACATATCTTCGTCCAAGTTTTACAAATCCAATCTTTGAATATTCGACCAATGTTTCCATGTTTATCTCAAGTTCTAAATCAAGCTTTTGCCTTTGCCAGACATCCCTTGTGCACAGCCTCGAGCCAAGACTAGCAGCTACACAATACTTGGGCAGAACTGTTGCCCTCTTCACTGATTACTCGCCTCAAACTCTTGTCGAAAGTCTGGTCGAACCCTTGTACAACCAATGTAACCATGGATGATAACTGCAAAAGACTTACTTTGATTTGTGAATACTGGTTGCACAATCCCTTGTCTGCAATTTTAACATCTCCTACATCTGATATACTAAGCTGGTCGCAGCTGATCTTGAAACTGTGAAGAAATGCTCTTTCCGGCCTTTCTACAAACAGCCTGTGTGCAGTTTGCTTATATACAATTCTGAGCTTGATGTTGAATCCTAAGCTCTTTCAATCTCCTTCCCTGCGACAATAATTAAATTACACAAGCATCCACATTTCTAATTCATTCAAAACTCAGAAACATTCATCATCACTTATCATCATAACGGCAGCAGCTTGTCTTCTCTTCACTGCCTTCACTTGGCAGCAAAACGACTTCAAAATCAAACCAAACTCTCCAAAATTGAATACCCAATCTTTATTTCCTTCTCAGCTTCGAGATCCCAGTCCTGATCTCCCTTGATCTTCATTCCAATCAATGACAGACAACAACTCTTTCCCAACTGGTTTCTCGGTATTAATCTCTCACTTTATCGTGTTGTTCTGAGCTTCTGGATCACGCCTTTCCTCCTCAAACACGACCACAAGAACTGTGACTAGTTGTTGGTCGACTTTGTTGGACAACGGTGAACTCTTGGCAGCAACTCTTCGTATTTTGGTTGTAGACTGAGATAAAATGAGCGGAACTGGTCGAGTGTATTAGGACCTAACTTTATTGTTGTTGCGCATAAGACTGGCCAAAATCATAAGAATTAACTGACTAAAATATATGTATAAAACTGATTCAAAAATCAGTTTGTCAGTATTCAATATATATACTGCTAATTCACTATCTAAAACAGCTCCATGGAGAAAAATAACAGAATCGAGAGAGTCTTATTTCAGTATCACATATATGTACTATGGATGAAACAACAACAAATGGTATAACTAAGAATAAAACATAATCAAAAGCAGTTCGTATCAGTATGACACATATGTACTGCTGATTTCATGAACTAAAAAACAAACCGCATGTAATAAATATATAAAAAAAAATCGAGAGTCTTATTTTAGTATGAAAGATATGTACTTATGGATCAAACCACAACAAGTGATAAAACTAAGAATAAAACAAAATCAAAAGAAGTTCAAATTAGTATGCAACATATGTACTGCCGGATAATACCCGTGAAACAACAAACAAACATGATTTTGAGAAAATAAAGAAACGAAAATAACAAGATAATCAAATTGAAAGTTCAAATAATCTAAAAAGAATCATAATCTAACCCAAAAAGATCGAATAATTACGATCAAGATGCATAAAAACAGTACGTCATATACGAATTGATGGTTAATACACAACCAAAACTGAAACCAAACCTATAGATGCATAGTAAACACGGAAAAATAGTACGTCATACACATACTGATGGTTAATACACAAAAGCAAACTGAAACTAAACCAAAAGCCAACAAAAACAAAACTAAAAATATCAGATTTAGTAACGAAATGAACATAAAACATGATTTTATAACTAGATCTGAACTATTTTCATCAAAAACCACCAGTACATCATATACGTACTGATGATTAATATACAAAATCAAACTAAAAACAAATCAAATACCAACAAAATGAAAAAAAATATCATATCTAATTAAGCATGAAGAGCGGAAAACATAATCAAACATCAACTAATTAATGATTAAATCAACTTACCAGAAGCTCCATATAAACAGAATCGATCTTGGATTCGTGAATCGATCAAGACCTTATAAAAATATTCATCACCAGAACTTTTCATGATACACAAACGAGAGAGGATGAAAAAAATGAATTGGATTTCATCAAAATCCAGTAGCAGCAGTGAGAGGAAAGAGAAAAGAAAAAACAAATCTGGAAAAAATAAAATCCTTTGTTTATATATTTATTGCACTACAGGTTAATTTGGGTATTATAAATATGTACACCAATAGTCTCACACATGTCTAGGATCTGGGAATAAAATTTTGGGTCCAATTTTTTTCTTCTCTAAAACTATGGACCTCCGGTTACTGAGCTTTAATCGGTGGACCTGTCACTAACTAGTACCACTATAATAGTACCTATAGGTAATTCCTACAATGAATAACCAGATATACGACGATGATGAGCTATTAAATTGTTGTATTTAGCTCCCGTCTTCCTCTTTTGTATTTCGCTTTCTTTGTAAACAAACACCTGTAACTATGTATCTACATTAAATACGACTCTATGAAACAAAACTCAATTGTTATTCTCACTCAATTGTATCCAACTTAAATTGTTGTCAACCAGAATGAGAACTTGATCCAATATGTTCGTGAAACGCATAGTATTTTGAATTGATCTTTGTATTTTTATTTTCCTCTGCAGACTGACGCCAAAAAGATGAATCTGAGAGGTTTAATAATCTGCGATGAAGAGCGTATCAAAAAGAAGAAGATTAAAATTGATGATTATTGTCATCCATATCTTCCCGGGGAACTAATTTTGGAGAATATTGTTATCAGATTATCAGCTCGGGATCTAACCAAATGGAGCTGCGTAAGTAAGTACCTGTACAAATCAATACTGTATGATTCAAGATTTGCAGCATAAGGGTTACATTTCAACTATCTCTCAACTCCTTGTATATCTAAGCTGTTTTAGCTTTTCTTTGGCCTAAAAAGCACATATACCTGCATCTTGAGTAACGACGTAAAGGCAAGTTCCAAGCAACTTCTACCCTTAACATAGTGGAGCATTCTAGATAATGGATACACAGAGGTACAAAAAAGCAATAACTGCTTGGACACAGAGTAATACTTAGAATTAGAAAAGAGGAAGGTGCGAGTAATCTCTGACAACGGGCAATCTTAGAAAAGAAGAGTAAATCTATGCGCATAGCAAATGTTAATATGAGACCACCAAATATTTTGTGTTCATCGAGAAACTTATGTAAAATGACTTATGGAAAAACATTGGACTACATATATACTCGGCACTATATAGAAGATAAGAGGAGACAACAAAGATTGATCGTAACTGCTCCAAAATGACTTCACTTGTACTTAGCGCTTCTATGCATGGACCTTGCACAGAAAATTTAAGCTGACGATCTCAAATTTAAGTTTCCGTCATCTGACGCACCAAGGCACGCACGAGTGTCATTGGGTCACCAAATATTCCTTCCATTACAAATTGATTGGTTCTGTACTGCGTCGACAAGATCAAAGAAGCATAAGATCAACGTGAAAGAAATATGTAATTACAGTGTCTTCAATGAAGAAAATGAGTTTGGCATAAATTGTACATAGCTTTCGCGTGAGACTTACTTATGCGTGCCAGTCAGCCATTAATTAATCGACACAAGCAGTGATTCTTCAGTGGGGCAGTAATACTATTATCACTCGGACAGCCTTATGTTGATCACTTCAGTTACAACGTTTAACTTTAGAACCAAAAACGGATTCAGAACAACGATGCTCGAAATAGAGTTTGGTAGATGTCAGTCTGGTCAGTGGTCACTTTGGTGTTAGATCGAGAGCGGAGTTGAATATTTTTCTCGTTTTATACACTAGACCTGAATTCATTAATACACTAGACCTGATTCACTCTGTTGTTCTTGTGAAGCATCACCCGTTTAAATCTGCAAAGATATTTGGTATCATGCATGGGTTCTTGCGACGGCTTGGTCTGTTTACTGCATTGTGAGGGTGTTACAGAATTCTATAGTCTTTGGAATCCAACCACAATGAGTATAAAAGGATACCTGTGTCACCCTACGCAAGAAAAATCCACTGGCCAGTATATTTTTGTTATGATTACAAGAATGACGATTACAAGTTAGTTTCTGGTAAAACCTGTCGGGATACTCCTAGTTTTTCAGTGTACATCTACTGATCGAATTCATGGAAAACCCTTCTGACTAAACCTTATTATCTTGGTAGTTCAGATGTGGTGCTTTCCAAGGGAGCTGTTCATTGGATAGCTAAAACCCCCAAAGTTATTGTTTCTTTTAAAATTAGTGATGAGAGCTTCAAAGAAATACAACTTCCAGGAGAAATAATGGAGAAAACAATGCACCTCCATCCGCATGTAATCTTGAAAGAGATGGGAGGGTGCCTTTGTGTAATTCTTGAACTGTTTGATAAAGCATGGATGATGCGAGAATATGGAGTTTGGGTATCTTGGACTAAACATCAAAACAAGAGTCGGAATAAATTTAAGCATAAGCACCTGAAGTGGTCTTCTGGGAATGGTGAGTCTCTAATATACAGTGACGGTGCCGAAGTAGTTTTATATAGCTGAAGTGGGGATATATCGGAGAGAGGAAAAACAAAAACCAATTGGTAAGATTGGTGTTGGTGTTGCCCGATTACTGGTTAGTAAGGCACCCTGACCCCTGAGCCATGTTGAGGTAGCACTGGAGTCGAGTGCACCCCAGACAGATGCTACCCGTAACTCACGTTCATCTCATATGCGAGTGCACCACGGACCGTATACGTACGGTAGCGTGGATGAGGATGGCCCAGACCAGACCTAGGGGTAATTTTTTCCAAGAGAAATCAAGCTTTCCAAGGTCTTACCAACTGGCAATAGTATGTTTGCAAATCTTTTCTTATAAACCAAATTATCCATCTTTAAACTACCGATGTGGGATTATTAATTTGTAATTTGTGCCCAAAAAAGGAAGGTCAATTATCGGGCGGGCTAAACTTGATAAAACTTGCAATACGGGCCATAATAAATCTGTGGCCCATAAAAAAGACCCCACCAAAAAGTCCAGGCCTTATAAAGACCCATCTTTTTCCTAGTGGCCAAACACCAGGCACCTCGAAGAACGGAAAAGGTACGTGAGTGAGGTCTGTGAGTACTGTTGCACACATGGGAAATATTATTTGGTTCACTGCTAAATAATTACTGAAACTCACACTACGGGAAAAATCATCATTGACGACACAAGATAAGAGTTGCAGTACCCCTACGACAACTCCATTTCATCCATTGCGGAACGGGGTACTGTAGAAAGTCCAAGTTTTTCTACAATGGTTGACAAGTGTTGTAAAGGGTGATGTGATTCATGGTTCGACAATAGTTTGTCAATGTTGTGATTCTCTTTCGATTTTTTTTGATAACCTAACACAACTCTTGCTTGTATTGTAAAACAATCGTGGACAACATAAGTAGCATATCGTAGAAACATATGCAACAACAATTACCAGTATTATGAATAATATTTGCACAACACTTGTATGAATTGTCGATCTATCTTGGACAACACAAACTTATGTTGTAAAGTAACTGTTTCGTAGTCGAAAACTGGAAGACAACATCGATTAGTATTGTGAATACTACTATCATTACACTTCCTAGAGTTGTACAACTATACTGAACAACTCCTACTTATGTTGCAAGATTTGTTTTTACAATACCCTTAACAGTTGTAATATTTGGAGTAACAACTTCTGTTTTCTGTAAATGAATGTGTAACTACAAATTTTATTAGAAGTTGTGTGCATAAAACTATTTTGAAAAAAAAAATTATAGCTAAAACTGGATTGCCGAAAGTATTTCACATTCACATTAACCTTCCAGTGCAATACACTTACATTCATTCAAGTTAACCTACTAGTGTTAACCTCGTACATTCAAAAAAATGGCAGTGATACAAAAGTTAAGTTTTCTAAACACACAACAAGTAAATCTTTCTCCCCTCCTCAAAGTTAGGCACCACTTTCCATAATAAATCTCAAAGTAAATCTTTGAGATAATCATCAAGTTAAAAGTAAATCTTTCTCCACTCCTCTTTTAGTCTGATTAATTTTACCACCCAAAAGAAGACCCACTGGCACTACCCACTGATTACGAACTTGGTGAATCAGCCTGAGCATGGCTGTCATAAGCAGTTGAACCGTGACTGTTTGAAGTGTATCCACCGTTACCACCTCTACTGCCCCCTACCACATCTTGTGTTGTAGTTTCTTGGATAATAGTTTCCAGGTTGTTCGTAATACTGGTTTCGCCCGTTCTGGTACCCTCCACCACCTCCGCCTCTGCCGTTTCGACCTCCTCGGCCATTGGGATAACCACCCTTCCTACCACCATAGCCACCTCCTCTATGGTTTGGGTAAGACTTCCTATGATTGCCGTGTTCTTCATTTGACTCTACATCTCTCTGACCCTGCCCCTCTGCTCCAGCATCAAGTTTAGTTTGATCATGCTGTTGGACTGAAACGACACCTGCAGGGTTCGACATTTCTGACTCTTCCTGTGGAGTAGAAGATATTGCATTTCTGCCATGAGTAAGTGTGTTTAGTGAGTGCATAAAAGAGCTAGTTTCATTGGAGAAATAAATCACCTCATGGTGCCCCTCCTCGATAGGAGAGGACTGATCAACACCAGTTTCCTGCCCTTGAAAGTTTGTTGTTTCTTCATCCTGCAAGTGAACATGCAACAGTTGGAGCACAATCAAAAAATATAAAAACCAGAAGCAACATATACTTTGTTGGAGATGTTAACTATAACCCTACGATACAAAACATGCAAGAAAGATTAGTGTATCAACGAGGAATTATTTTCTGCATAATTCATACAATGATCATCAATCAAAGAAGCATTTGGCAAACGGAGGACTTCTACTGGTCTTGATAACAGTCAGTAGTACGTGATTACCAAATTAATTGAAGGACAAAAATACTATGCTAGCAAAAATCTCCCACCACAGGTTATTGCACATGTTTCTTGCAGATCATAGTCATACGATTAAGATCATGTTCAGCTTTAAGACCAACCATGATAATATGGAATGAAACGCGACAATTTCAGAGAGTCATGGCAAGCAATATGAGAGGAGCAACAAACGACAGGGTAGAAAAGAGCAACTGCGATTCAATTAAAAAACAGGCAGTGCCTTCACTCTCTCCATTATTGTTGAAACCACGCATATCCATACAAAATACAAGTTTAACATGATTCACAAATGGCGGCAGAACAAGATGGTAAGTAAATCCCTTCTAAATGATGGATAAAATCTTCAACAACTCACAGTAACTTGACTAAAACATGAGACAACTTGTAATAATCTCAAGATTTCCAACATATATTTGGAAGTACTTTAAGCATACTTCCTATTGTTCCCACACTTTCACACTTGGCCCTATTAAGGAAAATTCAGGGAATGGAAAATTTCACAATTCAATTCATTCCACAATGTAAAATATGAAGTGACATTATATTTATAACTGGTATCGTTTACCATCTACCAAATTCAAACTGTTTTATCTCATTCATATGAATGATCTACTCACCATAACCTTCTCAGTTCCTGCGTTAAAGTCGCGCAATTATAGGCTGGATATCAAACACCCTTGGTCAGCACTTCTAAAAACCACACAAGCACATACTTCACATCTTCAGCTTATTTGATTTGGTCCCATTTATAAATCCCCTGTGACAATTGGTGCCTCAGAAGGTACAAACCCCTGTAAAAATTGAAGTAGTAGAAATCCAATTATCAATCAGTTCATCTAAAATCAATAATAAACTTTTAAAAGAAAAGAAAAAAAAATCGAACTTACATCAAGGGATAACTGAGAGCACAATTACTATTGTGCTGAACCCTAGCATTGCAATTGAATCATGAGAAGATGAGGTATCAGTGTATGCTTCCGGTGATCATCAAACCACTGATACCCCATCTTATCTATTCAAACCCATGGTAAATATCGAACCCAACTGATACCATATCTATTTCAGTTCTTCATCTCTTCTGAGATTCAATAAGCCCCAAAACATCATAAAATACAACCACTTTCGGTCCCTGACTGCTGATTTCAGAATCAATTCAAACCCTAATCGAAACCCTAACTACCTCAAATCGTGAATTCTTTAGTCAACAGAAATAAGCATCTTAATCCATTGTTTCTCTTCCATTTCTTCTCCCTAATCATCTTCTTCATCTGCAATTAACAGAAACAACGCCACCTCTCTTTTCTCTTCATTTAAGCTTCATTTCTTTGACAAAATCCATCTATATCACCACCAACACAAACCCACCTTCCAATTCATTACAAACCCATTCATTCTCGATACCTCATATCCCAAATCTCCTTCTCTGAATTCGAATCCATCTCATCTTCTTAACAACAACTGCAGCAACGATTTACATCTCGTCTTGATTTCAATCCGTTGTTTTGAAATCCGATAGATTTAAGGTGCAACTTGGGTTAGGGATGAATTTCTCTATGGTTAGAGATGGTGAGATAATAGGTACCGATATTCTTAATCAGAGATGGAGAAGTTGTTGTTGTTGATTGTTACCGAGAAGAAATAAGGGGTTTTGTGTAACTTGAATCAGTGATGGGGTTGATTAGAATTTGGTTCAGATCTGGATTTGATGAGCTGCTACTATTGACTGTTGCGGATGAGAGAAAGGGGGAGTTAAAGAGAGAGATTGAGAGAAGATGATGAAGAAGAAGAGGGGTCCAGAGAAGAGCAGCGGTGGTGATGGAGCGCCGCCGTCATTTGTGGAGTAGAGGTGTTCTTCAGCGGTGGTGATTGAGAGAAAAACAGATAGGAATTGGGTTCGAGTGGTTGAAGGAGGGTTATGCTTCGGAAAAAAAAGAAAAGAAGAAAGAGTGAATCCGAATGAAAATGATGGACGGTTGAGATTGAATTTGAGATGCTCATACGGATTAAGGAAAGATCTTGACGGTTGAGATTGTATTTAGGATGCTCATGCGGATTGAGAAGTATGTGTTTCATTTTGTGCTAATACGAGCTCATGTATTCGGTTTGATTATCAACCTTCGATACGAAAAAAATCAAAAAAATATATGAATAAATGTAGCACATTCTTATCGACATTTTAATATAAAAAAATACAAAAAATGTATAAGAATAAAGTTGAAAAATAAGAAATCAATCCGATAATTGGTGTGTTTATTTGTTCTTTTGTGCTTTCTCTTTGTGCTTTCGGTTTGAATTTCGACTAGTTACATAGGTCATGAAATAATTTTGACTAGTCATACATGTCATGAAGTAGCTTTAGTTCACATTAATAGCATGATATATCATCGAAATCGATAAATATGAAGCTCAATGTCGATTCAAACTTTAAATGTGGTATAACGACATACAAACTATGAACCAATAAGCTCTGAGAGGGTTCTGACTTCAAACTTAGCATGATACATCATCAAAATCGATAAATATGAAGCTCAATGTCGATTCGAACTTCAAACTTGGTATAATGGACTATAATCTATGAACCAAGAAGCTCTGAGAGGGTTCTGACTTCAAAATTAGCATGATACATCATCGAAATTGATGAATATGAAGCTCAGTGTCGATCCAAACTTCAAGTTTGGTATAACGACTTACAAACTATGAACAAGAAGTCTGAAGTTCCACAAAAACGATGAATCCAACCATTTACTGGTAAGATTCCATGGAAATATTCTACGAAACCTTAAACATACACAAAACTTGGTAAGAACGATGAATCCATCCATTTACAGGTAAGATTCCATCGGAATATTCTACGAAACCTTAAACAAACCCTATTTCTGCACATTGGATGCAAACCAGACTCCGAGATCGAAACCTGGCAGCGAGTGGACTACTCTAAGTCAGAAACTTGGTAAGAACGACGAATCCATCCATTAACAGGTAAGATTCCTTCGGAATATTCTACGAAAACTTAAACAAACCATATTTCTGCACATTGGATGCAAACCAGACTCCGAGATCGAAACCTGGCAGCGAGTGGACTACTCTAAGTCAGAAACTTGGTAAGAACGACGAATCCATCGATTTACAGGTAAGATTCCTTCGGAATATTCTACGAAACCTTAAACAAACCTATTTCTACATATTGTATGCATACAAGGCTCCGAGATCGAAACCTGGCCGTGAGTTGACTACTCTAACTCAGAAACTTGGTAAGAATGACGAATCCATCCATTTACAGGTAAGATTCCTTCGGAATATTCTACGAAACCTTAAACAAACCCTATTTCTCCATATTGTATGCAAACTAGGCTCCGAGATCGAAATCTGGCAGCGAGTGGACTACTCTAAGTCAGAAACTTGGTAAGAACGACGAATCCATCCATTTACAGGTAAGATTCCTTCGGAATATTCTACGAAACCTTAAACAAACCTATTTCTACATATTGTATGCATACAAGGCTCCAAGATCGAAACCTGGTCGTGAGTTAACTACTCTAAGTCAGAAACTTGGTAAGAACGACGAATCCATCCATTTACAGGTAAGATTCCTTTGGAATATTCTAAGAAACCTTAAACAAAACCTATTTCTCCATATTGTATGCAAACCAGGCTCCGAGATCGAAATCTGGCCGGGAGTGGACTACTATAAGTCAGAAACTTGGTAAGAACGACGAATCCATCCATTTACAGGTAAGATTCCTTCAGAATATTCTACGAAACCTTAAACAAACCCTATTTATGAATATTGGATGCAAACCAGGCTCCAAGATCGAAATATGGCCGCTAGTGGACTACTAAGTCAGAAACTTGGTAACAACGACGAATCCATCGATCTACAGGTAAGATTCCATCGGAATATTCTACGAAACCTTAAACAAACCCTATTTCTGCATATTGTATGCATACCAGGATCCGAGATCGAAACCTGGATGGGGAGTGGACTACTCTAAGTCAGAAACTTGGTAAGAACGACGAATCCATCCATTTACAGGTAAGATTCCTTCGGAATATTCTACGAAAACTTAAACAAACCATATTTCTGCACATTAGATGCAAACCAGACTCCGAGATCGAAACCTGGCAGCGAGTGGACTACTCTAAGTCAGAAACTTGGTAAGAACGACGAATCCATCGGTTTACAGGTAAGATTCCTTCGAAATATTCTACGAAACCTTAAACAAACCTATTTCTACATATTGTATGCATACAAGGCTCCGAGATCGAAACCTGGTCGTGAGTTGACTACTCTAAGTCAGAAACTTGGTAAGAACGACGAATCCATCCATTTACAGGTAAGATTCCTTTGGAATATTCTAAAAAACCTTAAACAAAACCTATTTCTCCATATTGTATGCAAACCAGGCTCCGAGATCGAAATATGGACGGGAGTGGACTACTATAAGTCAGAAACTTGGTAAGAACGACGAATCCATCCATTTACAGGTAAGATTCCTTCAGAATATTCTACGAAACCTTAAACAAACCCTATTTATGCATATTGGATGCAAACCAGGCTCCAAGATCGAAATCTGGCCGCGAGTGGACTACTAAGTCAGAAACTTGGTAACAACGACGAATCCATCGATCTACAGGTAAGATTCCATCGGAATATTCTACGAAACCTTAAACAAACCCTATTTCTGCATATTGTATGCATACCAGGATCCGAGATCGAAACCTGGCTGGGAGTGGACTACTCTAAGTCAGAAACTTGGTAAGAACGACGAATCCATCCATTTACAGGTAAGATTCCTTCGGAATATTCTACGAAAACTTAAACAAACCATATTTCTGCACATTGGATGCAAACCAGACTCCGAGATCGAAACCTGGCAGCGAGTGGACTACTCTAAGTCAGAAACTTGGTAAGAACGACGAATCCATCGGTTTACAGGTAAGATTCCTTCGAAATATTCTACGAAACCTTAAACAAACCTATTTCTACATATTGTATGCATACAAGGCTCCGAGATCGAAACCTGGCCGTGAGTTGACTACTCTAAGTCAGAAACTTGGTAAGAACAACGAATCCATCCATTTACAGGTAAGATTCCTTTGGAATATTCTAAGAAACCTTAAACAAACCCTATTTCTCCATATTGTATGCAAATCAGGCTCCGAGATCGAAATCTGGCCAGGAGTGGACTACTATAAGTCAGAAACGTGGTACTAACGACGAATCCATCCATTTACATGTAAGATTCCTTTGGAATATTCTACGAAACCTTAAACAAACCCTATTTATGCATATTAGATGCAAACCAGGATCCAAGATCGAAATCTGGCCGCGAGTGGACTACTAAGTCAGAAACTTGGTAAGAACGACGAATACATCAATCTACAGGTAAGATTTCATCGGAATATTCTACAAAACCTTAAACAACCCTATTTCTGCATATTGTATGCATACCAGGATCCGAGATCGAAACCTGGCCGTGAGTTGACTACTATAAGTCAGAAACTTGGTAAGAACGACGAATCCATCTATTTACAGGTAAGATTCATTCGGCATATTCTACGAAACCTTAAACAAACCGTATTTCTGCGTATTGTATGCAAACCAGACTCCGAGATCGAAACCTGGCCGGGAGTGGACTACTATAAGTCAGAAACTTGGTAAGAACGACGAGTTCATCCATTTACAGATAATATTCCTTCGGAATATTCTACGAAACCTTAAACAAACCATATTTCTGCATATTGTATGCATACCAGGCTCCGAGATCGAAACCTGGCCGGGAGTGGACTACTCTAACTCAGAAACTTGTTACGAACGACCAATTCATTTACAAATAATATTCTTTCGGAATATTCTACGAAACCTTAAAAAAAACCCTATTTATGAATATTGCATGCAAACCAGGCTCGGAGATCGAAACCTGGCTGCGAGTTGACTACTCTAAGTCAGAAACTTGGTATGAACGACGAATCCATCAATTTACAGGTAAGATTCCTTCGGAATATTCTACGAAACCTTAAACAAACCCTATTTCTCCATATTGTATACAAACCAGGCTCCGAGATCGAAACCTGGCCGTGAGTGGACTACTTTAAGTCGGAAACTTGGTAAGAATGACGAATCCATCCATTTACAAGTAAGATTCCTTCAGAATATTTTGCGGCTTAGTCACCTGAGCATTTTTTTTGGACATTATATTTTGTTTCACAACTCTTATAAAGGGTTGTCTTAAAATTAGTATATTAAAGAACCACAAACTTGACAGAACTTGTGATAGTGTAGGAATGGTTAGTGGTGTAGACTTTCATGCAGGAGGCTGAGGATCAAATCCCCCCATCCTCATTTCTGCCAACGTTCTATATTTTTACTTCAACAACACTTATAAGTGTTGTTATGCATTTTTATTAAGAAAAAAAAACAACCAAAACTTGTGAACTGTAAGGATGGTTGATGAGCTAGACTTCCATGCAGTAGATTCATGTTCGAATCTCTCTTCTAGTCTCATTTTTCCAAACATTCTATATTTTTACTTCAACAACACTTATAAGTGTTGTTATACGTTTTTATTAAAAAAAAAAAAAAAACAAAACTTGTGAACTGTAAGGATGGTTGATGAGCCATACTTCCATGCAGTAGGTTCATGTTCGAATATCCCCTCTAACACTATATTTCATCATCATATGTTGGTGTTCTTCAACAACTCTTGTGAAAATTGTGATAGGCTTAGTCACTACCTTTATGGAACAGAGTTGTTATAGCTAAATGTCGTTACAACTTTTTTTCTTACGGAGTTGTCGTTTGTTTTCTTAGTCCAACCCCTTTTTTCTAAGTGTTGGCAGTGATGATATACGACAACTCTTCCTTTGAAACCAGTTTTAAAACATATGACTTTCTACGATGTTTAGCGAAAAGTTGCAAATCTCCAGTTGTAGATGTATATTTTTCCCGTAGTGTCACAATGGTAACTACCGGCAAGCAAACTGTTTCCTCTACTTGCATGTATGGTACCTGGGAATTTTGGTTATTAGAACAATATTTTTAGGTTCAAGGATATTAGAACATTGTCAATATTTTACATGTCTTTTAGACCCAGGATTTCAAATCCAAGGGCTAATTAACCAAAAAACTGCATCGAAGAATTCAAGTGCTAGACGACTAAGTTTGGTAGTAGAGATGTATATAGTTACATCGAAAGCCTAGTTTCACTCAAACAACGATGTTTATTTGGGGAGAAAGGAAGTGATAGGAACACGAAGAAGAGGTGATTTTTTTTTTGTTTTGTCACTGAGTCATGGTCACCAAATATTAGTTGGGACTCGTTTTTTGTATGTGTTGAAAAATTTGTGTATAAACTGTAATGAACCAAACAGAGAAGAAGAAAAAAGAGAGGAAGAATGCAAATTCATTTAGACATACCAAAGTCGAGGCAAGGATTATATCCTCTAGCCTTGAGACAGATTCACCCCGCACTGGTTCTTACGGATTATCGATGTCTGTCTCCCAGGATATAACGATTTTCTTCTTGATGTAGTAGCACTCTAAACTTCAAGAAACGGCGAACCAAAACCTACAGTGATAAACTCTCTTTGACACAAACTTTTAGGATGCAAGTAGAATGAGGATTAGGTACAACCTTAAACACCTGAAGTAGTCCTCTGAGATTGGTGAGTGTCTTCTAATAATACAAGTGCCTATTTATAGGCTTGTTCAAACCGGTCAACACATATCCTAGAATATTGTAGAGAAAGTTTAAGCTTAGATATACAATTTCTGACTCTTACATTTTCCAGATTTTTCCAAGCTACTTTGACTGTTATTTTTTACAATTTCCAGAGAATTCCTTTTCCATCTTCTATAACCATTTTCACATTAGTTCATATTGCTAAAAAGTTTTACTGACTTCATTCACGCTAACTAGTAAACTCTAAACTCATCTACGGACTACGCACTTTACTGTTTTACAGTCTCGTAAACTTTGTTTTAGAGTCTTGTAAACTTTGAAAATGCATTAACTTTGATTGTTTAATATGTTATGAGCTAGGTATATGCTTGTTTTTTTATCGCGCTTTCTGCTGTAACGAGAAGAGAGAGTGTGGACCTTGTCAGTGTCAAACTCTGATGTGGACCTTGTCACCGCCAAACTCCGATTTTTAACCAACCCTTTTGTTTGTGGGGCTGAAATATTACTTCCCATTGGGTATTTATTTACATGGTCGGTGAGAAAAGGCTCCAAATCCTCTATCCCATATTTTTCTATGTGCCTCTATTGCAGCCACTCTTAGTACGACACCTGTCTCTTAATTTTAATTGTCCGACTACGATTTGACGCTTCTGTGTTCTTTTTTTGTTTGTTTATCATCTGATAACCTCAACTTTAACTTACATCACATAAACCAACCTTAAGACTTCTCTTTCAAAATACAAAAAATCAAAACATTTGTAATTGATGATCTCGGAAGAATTTTAAAGTCCAAACATACAAAATCAAAATTAAGAGGGAGGAAAATCCCGAGAGGGGATTATGGATTCATCTCCGATATCAAAACAAAATAAACTATATCAAATAATAAAATCAGTTTACTTTCACTCTTTGGAAAGATCTAATTCATCCCGATAGTTTTATCTCATTGGGATTCTTTGATTTAGTTGAATCTTTGATCAGGCAGCTTGATGGAATTTCTGTGTATATCCTTCTTGATCTTTCGATCAACAAATTCTCGTTTTCAAAAAAATAAAATAAAAATGAAGTACAATATTGTTTTTAACCAATTTCGCATTTACTCGGAAACCATTTTTTTAATTAGGTTTCGATCTTTAATTTGTTTTTTCTTTGCTTCACGGTGTTAAAGATGATGAAGTAACGTTAAAATAAAAGATACGTATTATATCAGGAATGGTCGAGACAGGGGCACAGAGAGATATATGGGACAGAGGATCTACACCCGTGAGAAAATCCCAACAGTTAAACCCTAATCATCATCATATTCTTCTTCCTCTTCAACCAGTTTGGGTGATTCAGCAGTAAAACTGTCGGTATTTGTAAATGAATTTGATTCTGAGTAATATTGATAGAAATAGTTTGTGGAGATATATGAGCATCGAGATTAGAGTTGTTCATACAGAGCTCCTAGTGAATAGAGAAAGATAGATAGAAAATAGTAGTGGTGGAGCAAGAGTGGTTCTCTGTAACCTTAAATTCTTATTAGTATTTCTTGCTCACACGTTTACAATGGATATTCATATGCCTTTATATAGCCTAGAACTACTTGGCTTCCAAGAATACATGCGTATACTACAAGTATACTTGACTTGCAAGTATACATAACTTGGTAGACTATCTGAACTAGTTCACACTAGTATGACTAACCTAGTTCTAGTTTTCTCTTGTTCACATTGACTTTGGCAAACTCTAGTTTGCCGACTTTTAATTAATTACACAATTACAAATTATGATATTCCAACAAAAACTCACTTCCGATTTGATTCGCAGTATCCATTCATCATCTAATCTTTGATTTGATTAACCAGAATCTTTGATTAATGTATTTTGCAACTCAGATCGGTTAAGTAAGGCCTGAGGATGAAAGACAATCTAAGATTAGCAAAATCTAGGTACATTGTTAATAGGGCCTGGCCCTAATATTAGTTTAGCCCTAATACGGATTTAATTACGGCCCGTCGAGCAGCGGTATTACCAAGTTTAGCACGTCCGATAACCCTGTTTAGTTTCCTTTTTTAAGACACGATTAGCAAAATAATAGTCCCACATCCCACATTATAGGTTCGTTAATCCAGTTTATAAGGAAATATTATCGGACATATTATCGCCAATTGGTAAGACTTGGAAACAACTTAGCCCTAGGTCTGAGTCATTCTCTGAGCATCCATGTCGTCCATGGGGCGTACCCCCACTGGCATCCACGCTTGGATGAGCATCCATGTTGTTCCCTGGGGCTTACCCCCAATGGCCTCCACACTTGGATGCTACCTCAACTCAAGATGGCTCGGGGTGCCTCACTCAATCTTACCAATTGGTTTTTTGTTTTTCCTCCTACAAGAATTGGTCTGAGTTAGTGTTACAGCTGCAATGAATGAACAGTGGATAGTTTGTTCTTTTTTTATGCATGCAATTGAGCGATTCCACAAGGTTTCAACAGCAATTTACTTTTTTGAAAAGCAGTTTACCTTAAAATGGAATTTGATTCTCTTTTCTTTGTCCGGGGAGTTTGAACTCATGCAGTTTCCAAGGGGCTAAGCATTACTCAAAAGACCATCAGAAAAATCAAATCCCATTTGTTATTTATATTGGCAGTCTACATGTACTACCAAAACTTGCATTACATCTGGGGCCTTGTAGTGAACTGCCATAAGGTGGAGGGTTTCTTTTTTGAATTGTTTCCGCTCAGGTTTGCAGCTTCGTGAGGCTGCATGTTGTCTTTCCTTTCCTGATAGGGACTAGGGAGCTCTCTCTTTGTTCTAAACAAGGCAGAATATGGCAAACAAAAATTCAGGGTAAGCAGAAACTAGTTACATATTGTTGCTCTTGTTGACATAACTTGAATTCTCTCTTGTTAATGTCTGTGTAGATTATCTTGACTTTTGAGATTTGGCGGAAGCTCCAGTAGTAATCCAGGAGAAGATCATACCATATTTAAAGCTACAGTGACCAGTCAATGCTTTCGACAATTTGTCTCCGTAGAAGCTTAAACCATCCCAACATAGTGAATTTGATTGGTTACAGCCTTGATGGAGACCAGATAGTTTAAAGAAAGGTCTCCAGAATCTATGGATACACGCCACTTAGGTGTTCGGGCCTCTTCACATAGAATCCGTAAACTGTCTAGTTGTTTATTTTACAAACATTTTTCAACGGATGCAGATTGAGAAAGTAACAGTTGATTGTATTTCTTGTTTGGTGAGTGTGCAGGAGAAACGTGAACTGGTGGGAGGTAAGGAATTCATCACGGTGGCTGATCCACTGCTGGAAGGCCGTTATCCAGAGCAAGGCTTCAGGCTTGTACCAAGCTCTTTCTCTCACAGCTGAGTGTTTGCATCGTAAAGATGTGAAAAGGCACGTTATCCAGATCAGTTTGGCTTCAAACATATTATTTTTAATCCTTTGTGAATTATAATCCTTTGTGTATAAACTTGAAGATGCAAACACTTGAAGAGAATTATAATCCTTTGAAGATGTGAAAAGGCACGTTATCCAGATCAGTTTGGCTTCAAACATATTATTTTTAATCCTTTGTGAATTAATATCCTTTGTGAATTATAATCCTTTGTGTATAAACTTGAAGAGAATGAATTCGTGAAAAAAGATTGAAATGTCTAAGCATTTCCTTAACATCAACAGTGATATAAATCAATTGGATTTTGTGAGGTTCAGACATGTATTCCAAGTGGATTTTGGGAGTCTAAGCGTCATAGCTCTCTTTTGAGCTTCTATTGTATCAAGTGGATTTTTGGTGCCATGGGAGAATTGGATTTTTAATATTGATCAGATATCAATTCATTTGAGTAACTCGCTGGTGTTTGAATAAAATTAAACGTGGTTTTGTCTGAATTGGTTGTACTAAGTAATCTTTTAAAAGCCTAATAAGCCTTGTGTGCTGCAGTTAACGGGCAGGAATTGTTGGTCAGGCTTATTTACTTTGTAGGTGGGAAAAATTATACTGCTATTCAACGTGAATTTTCGCAGGTTTATTTATCAGCCCATCACACAGGAATCTGTTTATCCGTTTTGAATTTTTCTTAACACTAATTCAGACCTGTATCAAAATATCAAACTCAAGTAGCAAAACATTTGGTGGCTCAGAAGCATCTTATAGCATGAGGGGACGAACCTCAAAGCGGCTTACAAACATAACATGCATCTTGCGAAAACAAGTGCAGTGCTTTCTTAGACCAAAATATTAAAAAATAAATAACAAAATATGTAAAGTTAAGAGCATAACTTCCAAACTTGCCCGCTAGTGATGATGAACTTGGAAACTTCCTCTGTCATTACCGTCATCAAAGTTAAGTGCATAACTTTGTGCGTCATACGTTGTATACATCCGTTTACTGTTTGTCCATATTCCGTTGTTGCAGAAACTTCCAATGTTCCGAATGAATGTTTTTTTCCACTTTGGCTCGGATACTTTTAGTTTCTCAACTCTCTTCACAAACCAATTACTCTGATGATGGGACCTGTTTCTCACCAATTCCATATCTGATTTAGCAGCAATACCGATTAACTTCCTTGCTTATTATTCCTTCTCTTGTGTGTTTCTCAATAATAACAGAACAGCCTCTCTTCAACCGAACGGTATATTGGTTTGTCAGAGTTGAAACAAAACTTAGAGCTTTTATTTATAGGCCGAAGGCTTGATAAAATAAGGAAACTTCTTGCTGATAGGAAGGAGTTTCTATGTCTAGTACCTCCTCTAGACTTAAATTTGGCAATAATGGAATTTAGTACCGAAATTCCATAATTGCCATAACCAAAAAAAAAAAAAGCCAAGATGCAAGGGTTATCATGATCTTGAATGCAAAAAAACCAATCAGCTATGAATGTAGAGGCCCGGCCGGCACCATGCACGCGCATCTCGAACTATGATTTATCTCGAACTATGATTTAATTCATCAATCAATTGTTTAGCTGATAGCCCATGTAGGACTATTCTTCGCACGCACACAAACTACCTGAAGAAGAAATTTATTTTCCAAACTTTTGGGGGTTGGCTGATAGCTCATGTCGAGCTATTAGGATGGGCATACAATTCATAGCTGATTGGCGATTTGTGATCCAATTTTAACTTACTATATAAACGGTTTACAAAGTTGCGTTCTCGGTTGTGGGACTATTATTTCCAGGATGTCCTAAATAGAAGCTAGCCCAAATTGTTCCGGCAAGAAGTCTGAAAAACAAGTCATGTGCACGATTGATTTTTTTTTTTTCACCAATTGCTGAAATCTCTATGAGAAAAGTAAACATTCTTTGATTTCAAGGTCATGTCGTCATGGATATGCTAAAACTACTAGATTCAAACATAGTGTGGATTAGCTAATGGTTTGGAAGTCCGAATAATTGGTTAATGGGTATCTCCAAGATTCTTTCACTCCGCTTTTTTGCTCACCCATATATCAAGATGTCTAAAGGTACAAGCAATATTAAACCTGACTATATTCTTCAATCACTGCGAGATCTTCCCGTGGATTGAAATCAACAATTCTACTGGGACTGGCATACCCAAAATTGGCGTAAGAAAATGCGTAAGGAGTGTAGTTTTCGCAAATTAAATCCAAAGTGAACCCTAATAAAACCATTAATTAACACTTGTGGCTCGTAACTATCATCGATGCATGCAAACTAACATGGTAAGAGTTTTAGCATATCCGTAGGGAAAGGCATTCCAAAGTTGAATTTAGTTCTGACTTTATCATTATAACAGTAATCAAACAGTAAGGAAAACCTAGCCTGGGGAAAATTTCTTTGGAACAAAGTTGAATAAGTTTTCGCATGGAAAATAAAATATCGAATTCGAGCAAAAAAAAAAAACACCAATGGCGAATACCATGGTCTCTCCAGAGATTACGGGCTAATCCAAACTCGTCGATGGACTGAGCTTCTCCCTTAGACCCTCCAACCAACTCTTCGCCATTGGCAAGTATCGATTCTAGCACCAATTGCTTATAAACCTATTGCTCTTTATTGCCCTTACCAATGTGGGATTAATTATTTTACTGTATCATAAATATGGTGACTAACTTCATAAAGTGTTCGGGCTAGATCTTTGTGCGGGCCATGTACATGGGCCTCTCTTTATTTTACAGGCCCAGTTATCATAATTAGAACCAAAATAACCCGCCTCGCCTAGGGCATTTGATTTATATTCTACGACGACGTTGCGTTCGTGCTTGATGCAACACTGCGATAAAATCAACACTCACTTTTCATCAAAATCAAACAAGAAAAATAAAAGATAGGAATATCAATCATTCACGGAAATGAATAAGGAAAATTTGTTGGTTGGTCCTAGGCCCATATAGTTAATTATAGTAGGGTCCAACCGGAATTTTCTTTTATCTGGAGGTCCAAAATTAATTGAAAACATTGAAATGACCATAATACCCTCTACTACCAAACGTGTGCGTGTCTACACCCTTATTATATTGAGTACATATCCGCTGCACTGCTTACAAATTTGAGTACATATCTTATATACTTATAAATTCGAGTACATATCTTCGTCCAAGTTTTACAAATCCAATCTTTGAATATTCGACCAATGTTTCCATGTTTATCTCAAGTTCTAAATCAAGCTTTTGCCTTTGCCAGACATCCCTTGTGCACAGCCTCGAGCCAAGACTAGCAGCTACACAATACTTGGGCAGAACTGTTGCCCTCTTCACTGATTACTCGCCTCAAACTCTTGTCGAAAGTCTGGTCGAACCCTTGTACAACCAATGTAACCATGGATGATAACTGCAAAAGACTTACTTTGATTTGTGAATACTGGTTGCACAATCCCTTGTCTGCAATTTTAACATCTCCTACATCTGATATACTAAGCTGGTCGCAGCTGATCTTGATTTTTGTATTTTTATTTTCCTCTGCAGCCTGACGCCAAAAAGATGAATCTGAGAGGTTTAATAATCTGCGATGAAGAGCGTATCAGAAAGAAGAAGATTAAAATTGATGATTATTGTCATCCATATCTTCCCGGGGAACTAATTTTGGAGAATATTGTTATCAGATTATCAGCTCGGGATCTAACCAAATGGAGTCGCGTAAGTAAGTACCTGTACAAATCAATACTGTATGATTCAAGATTTGCAGCATAAGGGTTACATTGTGTTGGAAAACGATTAATAAAAAAATAATTTTTTAAAAGTTTTAATAAAAAATTATAATTTATTGTTTTCTTTTGTGAATGAAACTTTTTAGTCCCATATTGTGGAGTTTCCAATTTTTTGTAGTTTTAAGAAACTATATAAACTTATTAGTCCCACATTGTGGAGTTTCCACTTCTTAAATTGTTTTATTCCATTATATAAGGAAATTCACTACTTTTGTAAAATCTATGAGAAAGGGGTTGCTCTACATTTTAGAGGGACCCCTAAGGGAAAATATTTTATTTGATTTCTTAAGAGTTCGCGATTTTTCTTAACGGTTTTTTTTTCGGAGTTGCCAAGCTCAAGTTGAGCATCTACTACATATGCTAGTAGTAGGTGTAGTAGGGTGTTTTATCCTGGAGATATCCGTCCTGTGAGGGCTATAGCATCACTCTTGAGTGTAGACGGGCGCTAATGTCTTAAGGGCAACGTTTTGAACACGTGACTCACTCTGTTTTTCCAAAGTTTTGCCTTGTTGCTGTTGTGGAGATATGGGAAGCTCGTTCGTTTCGTCAATCGATCAATTCCATTATAAAGGAGATAAGTATCAATAACTTTTGCTTATTTGATTTTTTATTTATTTTAATTATTGCACCCAACAATCTTAAGACATTATAATTTTTAATAATTGAAATGGTTGGTTGGTTTGTAAATCATGGATGTTAATTGTGGAGTGAAAAACAAAAACAATTTTTTGGTCAGCTGTAGAGTTTCGAGATTATCTCTTAACCTAGAAGGAATTTTTTGACACAACGTAGTAGACATTCTTATAGTTACCCACTTAAAATTTCAGAAGTTTTGGAGTTGTAAAAGTATTTTTTTGATATTTTACAAAACAGACAAATGTTCCTGAAAAATTCTGACGGGCAAACATTTGTTGTTAACTAAAGTAATTTTTATGGGGTAATCATGAGTTTTTTGATATGGTGGTTTAAACGAAGTTTTTAAATCTAGATATTATCTTCAAAACTCATATTTTATCTTCCGTTTCGGAAATAAGGTTTGTGAAATGTGGTGTATTAGGTGATTGGGAAATTACCGTGTCCGTGGTCAGAGTATAAACGAAGATTGTGACATGTATTGAAAAGGAACATGGCTACCAGGCGCATGTGGATGAACACAAGTCTTCCAAAGCTGACAAAGGTGGGAATATCAAACACAACTCTAACCGTAGTCTTCATAAGAAAGGTATGTTTCGTAAAACTGAATTCGGCGTTACTTTAATTAAGGGTGATTGTTATGTTTGTAAAATTTCGGGACATACAATAGTAAAGTGTAGACAACATAAAACCTTAATAAGTAGAAAGTTAATGATAATTTAGTTGAAACAAATTAGAACGAGTTCATTGACATGATGTCGGAAGTTATTTTAACAACCAATGTGAGAGACCAGAAGGTGGACTCTGGAGCCACCAAGAATGTTTGTTGAAACAAAGACCTGTTCACCTCCTATCAAAGGATAGGGGATGTCGAGAAACTCTTTTTGAGTAACTCATCTGCAATAGAGGTTGCATAAAAGGAAAAGGTCGAGCAGAACCTCATATCTGTAATACTCTCACATTGAATGAAGTTTTCATGTTTCAAGCATATGCAAGAATCTTGTATCTTGTTCTATTGTAGATGGAAAAAGATTTAAGATCTTAATTTTTTCTGGAAAACTTGTTGTAACAAGGCAGTTATTTTTTAAGCAAGAGTTATAGGACTTTGGGTCTATATAAGCTTAACGGAAAAAACTGATGATGTGAACATAGTTGATTCTTGTGCTTTCTTTATGTGATTGATTGTTTTATGTGGTAAGCTTGTAACCGTAAACTTATAAGTCAATGCTTAACTGGATAGCATAGGCTGCGTACCCAAATTTAGTTTGGACTTTGAACACAAAAGTGAAATCTGTGAAGAATCAAATTTGCTTTGAAACCTTTTAGCACAAATGTTCAGAGTAATTTCTAAGCCTTTAGAATTAATTCAGTTAGGCCTAGATGACATGAGTTCAACCTAAAATCACTGTGGTAAAAGATGGTTTATAACTTCCGTAGATGATTGTACGAGGTACTGTCTTGTATACTTGCTTAGGGATAAGGATGATGCCTTATAAACCTTAAGATGTATAAACTTGAAGTTCAAAACCAATTAGAAGCCTTGAACATAAAAACTGTATCCTTAAGAAGATGATAATTGTCATGTTGATTAGTTCAGGATTACCTGCAGCCTTGTGGGGGGAGGCAGTCATGTTAACTAGTATATGATAGACGCATTTATGTGTCTAATATAGCCCAATTGTATATATTGTTAGTACCCATTTTTGTACTTATTATGTTATTTTATTTATTTGTAGGTGTTTTTAGAAGAATAAGGTTTTGCGGCGAAATTGACTGAAAATGCGGCGTTTGGACCTCCGTTGATAGAGTACCGGAAGCACCTCAGAAATACCCCGGAGGAACCCCGAAAAAGTGCGGAAAATGTCTCAGAAAACTCACTAAACGGATCCTCAATTTTGGATAAAGGGTAACCTAATTACTAAGGGGTGACCCATTTCCAGGCAGCTGCTAAAGGGACACCGGAGTTGGATGGGGGGCATCTCTTCTTCACATTTCAAATGAAGTTTTGGCGGGAAAGTGAGTTTGTTAACTGGCAGTTTTTGATCGGAATTTTTGAAGGAGCCATAGTGCGATTAAAGGGCTGGAAATGTTTGGGCTTACTCTATGGACTTATAGTAAGCTAACAAAGGTGAGTTTAAGGGCCAGAAGTGGCTGGAATGACCGAGAGAAGAAATCAAAGTCCAAACAGGACATGTATGTTGCTGTTCACGTTCAAATATTTTGTGAGAAATTTTTGGGAGACTTTCACGCTGGATATACATGTATTTGGTCTTGTTCAAGTCCTAAGAATAGTTTGGTTGATATTTCATAGCTAACGGCAAGCTTAGAGAGTCACAGGAGAGATTTTCTCTCAACTGCATGCGGAGAAGAATAAAAAGAATGGTCGCTGTTAGTAGAGATTTTTGGGGGATTTGAAGGCTATATAAGAGTGGGTTTACGTCATAGAAAGGTTTAGAAAGTTTTAGAAGAGGTTTGAGGTCGAGCAGAGACCAGAGAGAGGCTAGAGGAGCGAAGAACGGGAGCTGCAGGAAGGAGGAGTTCTGCTGCTGCTGCTGCCATTAAAGAGCACGAAGAACAGACTCCAAAAGACGGTCGTTTATCAACAGTGACAACGACTTGCTTCTGTGGGTCTTAAAACAACAGCGTCAACATCAACAATGAGGTATCGTTATTTACAGCAGTGGTGTCTTATCGTTCTTCTTTGGACGCTTAAAGAGGGTCGTAGTTTCTCTGTATTATATTTATCACTCTTTTAATCATTTTTTGAGCATCAAATATTTATTTTTAGAACATGATTATTATGAGTAGCTAAAACCCAATCCCAGGGGTGATGGAGGAAGCCATTCTTCTAAAAGTTATGTGGTAAAATTCATTTAAATTTATTTATGCAATCCTTTTATGATTAATTGCACCGAATGAAAAATGAATAAATGATTTTTATTAATTAATTGTGTTTTCTCTTGATGAAATATTCTTGGTTTATTGCTTTTGATATTTCATGCTTGCGATTAACAATGGATGTTTTGAAAATCTGATTTAGGCAATGATTAGAATCACAATTGTTTTTGATTTGAATTATAACGTCTAGAATTGCATGATAATATATTATTGAATCACATGAATTTTGGTGAATGGTGAAATCCTAACCCCTGGTCTTTCCATAATATTTACATCACCTTTGAATTTAATTTGTTTTATCTTTAATTTTTTATTAAGTCTAAAAATTGTTTTCTTTTCAAGTCCGAGAAACGAACACCTTATTTACCGCAAATTTAATACTACAACAAAATGGCGCCGCCGACGCGGACTTGTATATAGATTTGTTTTTAGGTTTAATTTTTTTTTATTATTATTATTTGTTCCTTTTTACGTTTCTTTTTGTGTCTTTGATTTACAGATTCGAAGTGGAATACTAAGGACTTGGGAACAAAAAGATTAAAGCTAAAAGCTAAAATAGAAGAAAAAAAAGACATAATTTTTTTTTTTAGGATTTAATTTTTATTATTATTATTTTTTTTGTATATAACTTTTATTTATTTTTAGAATTTGTAAATAGGCTTTATTTTTCATAATTTTTGTAATTTTTGGACTTTTTATTTGGACTTTACTCTGGACTTTGGACAATTTATTTTAATTTTAAACCCTACATAAGGGTATCCTTAATACAAACTGTTTGCAGGGAAGGACGACGATTACGATATCGTCTCGGCCCCTCGGGTTCGCACACGGCATAGGAGTCGTGGCCCGAGTCGACTTCAACGGTTCATCCCCCGTCTGGTACGGGAGGTAAGTCCAATCGAAACACCCGCGAATCTCCTGCAAGCGGGTTACTTTCTGCCTTAAGGTGATAATTGTTTGAGGACAAACCGGACTGTCTTTATTTTCCTAGTAAAGGGCAAGGCCTGGCCTAAACAAGATAAGGGTTCGGATTTCATCACCGTTCCCTTCTTGCCCGACTTAGGAAAACGAAACCTAACGCGAACCCAAGCTTTAAAATCTGATTAGAAAGAAGACCTATAGGGTATCGAGCTTGTTAGGAAAATTTTTCGAAGGATATTGGTTACCTTTTAAGCAATTTCAAAGTTCATGATGACTTCTGGGAGTTGAAACAAGCCGCCTTGTAATGCCGGTGAGGCCTTGGGTATCAAAGCTCCATTGAGCTTCCCTCGCCTCAGTTTCATCTCACATTAGCTCGGATTGATCCAGAGGGGTTGCTCAAACTGTAACGAATTCCCTTTCGAGAGATAGAAGCTGGTCTAGAAACAATCTAAGTGGAGCCATCATGCTTTTTGTTTGCTAGAAATCTTTAGGTTTTCTTTGGTGGAGTCGAGTCGGCCTTGTTTGTGATTGTATAGAATCCCTCTGTAGTTTATATTTCTTCGGTGATGAATCCTTTTGAGGAGACTCCACCTGCGATGACGTTGCGAGAATATATGTCTAGAAATTCTCGTTATCAAGAGACGTCTTCGGAAATGACTCTTGGTGAATATATGCGTGGGCAGTAATATATGGATACTCCAACTTTTATTGAGGAATCACCTCTAACGATCTATGAGAAATATTATAAACATAGACCATGTAGTTGGGAACAAAGCTTGAGAATTCGTGAATATCAAAAATTATATTGTGATGATGATGAGGAGGAGGATGATGATGATGATTATAATGATATTTATAGTTCAAATCCAAATAATTTTAGAGGTGAAAAATAATTATGGCGGTCCATCCGGTCAAAGATTATATTCTCCTGCACAGAACTCGAATAATTCACTTGAGGAAGAAAAACAAGGCTAAATTGGGGGACTTGGAAAATAATTAGGGGCCCCTAGTTACAGGACGAAAAAAGGTTATGAAATAGTAATTGATGATTAGTTCTTATCCCAAATTTTTTTAAATGGCTAAACTACCCTCAAATGATTAATGTTAATAATTAGTTAAATTAAGTTAATTAGTGTGGTTAGATTAAAATAAGATGTTAGAATTAAAATGTGGAAACTTATATGGAAAGTCGTTAATGAGTTGATACCACCATTGACGATTCAAACCTGCAACTTTTTCAGGTTATGAAAAATCGTCATGATAATATCATAAATCCTGACGACTTTTTCATGTTATGAAAAATCGTCATGGTAATATGATAGATTCTGACGACTTTTTCATGTTATGAAAAATCGTCATGATAATATAATAAATCCTGACGACTCTAATAAGTGTCGTCACCAAAATTTTTATATATAAACGATCCTGATATTTCAAATGACTACCTCTATCATAATTACTAACGACCCTCAAGTTAGAAATGATGAGTCGTTTACTTAAGACCAATTCAAAACACAATCGTTAAGCTTCCTGGAGTAATGAAAAAGTCAGTAAAGCCACATGAATTAGTTAGTAAGGCCACAATCGTTAAGCTTCCATGTGGAATCTGAATGGGTTAGTAATGCCACAATCGTTAAGCTTCCAAGACTATTCAAAACACAATCCTTTGGTAACAACCCTCGACTTAGCAACGGTGGAGCCAACTTTTTTTTAAGGAATACTTCCTAGAATAAATTGACGACCCTTTTAACTTTTGTAACAGAGAGGCTGTTTGTTTTCCGCATAGAGTCGTTAGTTATTAAAAAAGGGTCGTTCGCAAAGGATCGTCATATGTTTATATATTACGGTAACGACTCTAATCCAAAGCGAAAAAAAATGAAAAATCATAATTTGGGGCGTAATCTCCCTCCTTATATACCGTAACGATTTTTCATAGTTTCTACATGGATATGAAAAATCGTTAGGCTTTCGCATTTTCGGGTTGACGATCCTTTAACTGTAATTGATTATTTTTTTCTTCATATCATTAACGGAAGAGAAAATGGAAATGAAATAGAGGAGAGGAGGTTCCGATTTTTTTTTGTTAAAAGATGAAAATAAAATGAACGCTTAGAGGTAAGGGTGAACAAAATTTGAAGTTTTATTATAAATTAAGGACAAAATAGTATTTTCGCAATATTTTGGAACCCCTTAAAATAAATGGGGTGGGTAAAAATTTGGTGATGCCCCAATTATTTTTCGGGGCCCAATTAAGCCTTGCATTTTAGTGCAAAAGGTTTCCCCACCTCGTCGAAAAGTTTACAAGGAAGAAAAATCAGAAAAGCAGGGAAATTTGTCTAGAAAAGATGCCAGTGGACTTGATTCATCCAGTACAGGCAACAAGCAACAGAATGCTTCCGATTCTAATTCGAACAGTGTTGGATCAAGACAACGTGATTCCGAAAATCCTCGTGATGGAGACATCAATGCAATTCTCGAGGTCAGTAAATTCATTAATGTCCACCAAGTCTCATATCCAGTTCTCTTTTTAGCCAATAGACTATTATTTTCTTTTATTGGCTTTTTCAGCATGACGTAAATTTTTTTACGTCCTTAAGTTTATTCATTTAATTCTTCAGGAAGAGAATGCGCTGATTGCTGCTCATATAAAAGAAGTTGAAGATACAATGGAGATTGTCCGTGAAGTAAGTCTAGACTCTAGAGTACCATCTCTATTACAAAATGTATTTTATTTGTCTTTTTGGAAATAGCCTTCGAAGCATTTCTAATGCCATCCTAAACATAATACATCAGGAGATGAAGCTATTGGATGATGTGAGTCAACCCGGCAGCCTCATCGACAACTACGTTTCACAGCTGAGTTATGTGCTCTCTCGCAAAGCAGCAAGTCTGGTCAGTCTGCAAGCTCGTCTTGCTAGATTCCTTTATTTATTTATTTTGAAAATACCCCCAAAAAAAAGAACATTGGAAACAATCATTGAAACTGATAAACACTATCAAAAAAATAAACAGTCTTTGAATTTTTTTTCGAATATATTGTAACCCCTTTGACACCAAAAAAATAAAATAAATATGGTATGAGATCCTTAAACCAAGTACATCTAGTTTTTTTTTTGTTTTTAGTTGCGCCCATCAACAGAGAATACTTGATCCCCTCAACTTAGTCAATCATTCACCAGTAATTTTCTCTTCTTGCTCCGCATGGTGAGACTGGGGATGTCTATGCCGCATGACCACACAATTCAACCATGGTGAAATTGACAATCTCAAAAACAAATACACATTAAAAATAATTTTGTTCATTAAGAACATAGCCCAGCCGGTGCAAACAATTTTAACACATTGAAGGTCCTTATATTTTTGCATCTTCTTCTCCAATAGCTTTTAACGAAATAAAGCTCTGAATGAAAGGATTTAGTGAAACAACCCGTCCAAAAGTTCCACGATCGGCATGCCAAGGAATTTGAAATTTCAATTCATCCACCTTCTCTAAAATTCCAGTTTTCGAATTACAACGATATAGAGTTGTTTCGGTGTTGGAGTATTGTTGAATTAATCCAAAATAAGGATTTACCCAATTTCCTGTTGGGAGTTTATTCTCAATGTATTTGTGCGACAATAGAAGCTCACCACTCTTGGTAATGGCCAATGGGGTAACAACTTGACAGCCATTTTTTATGTTTGGTACACTGAACTCCTTACTCCAATTCCAAGATCGGTAATATTCTTCTTGATCATCATCTGATCTTATGACCTTATTACTACTAATATGATTTCTTTTCAGGGCCCATGTTTCTAGTCTCCCTTGAATACACAGACATCCACCCAACACAAAGAGAGTAGAACTATGAAGAGGTAGACGAGGAGATGATGGTGGTGATGGGACCAATCGAAACGTCCCATCCGTTAAATGGAATGCCCAGATGGCTTGGTTATAATCCATCCAATGAAGAGCTCCATTTGTATAGACACCCGCTAATGGTGTCAGTGAATACGTAAATTCAGTGGTCTTTCTCCATCCAGCTCCACGCTGTCCGAGTGTGTATACATAAACCTCCCCAACACGACCTTCATGCTCGGGGGGATAGTTGATTCTGATAACCTTGTACACATCGGTGGAAACGTCGTAACCGAACCCAAAAATCCTTGCATTACGGAATCCTGGTTTACTGAAAATGGGAAGTTCTACGTACTCTCTAGTCATGGGATTAGATACGTAAATTGTATCAGATTGATGACGGGGTAATGTTGATGATGTCGTATGTAAGTTCATACTTGGTACAAACATAATCAGACCATTACATGTACCAACAAATGAAGATTTGGATCTAAAACTAGGATGATCTATCTTAGTAACTGTCTTGTGAAAATTCCTCTCATTATTTTCGTCATATTCTGCATAATAAAGTTCTGTTATCGAGTTAGTAAACTCTACTAGGAGAAGCATACTCACCTTAGATGAAACTGTGTGTCTGATTTCGTGATCACCGACGTCGTTCTCACCAAGCTGTTTAAGCGACAACTGGCGACCCTTTAAGTGCATACGGATGAAAGTATCTTCAAGGAGGAGAGATTGCCAGGATTTGCATACACGCTTAGCTTCCAAGACCGCGTCAAACGGTAAGCGAGAAAGAATGTCTAGTTTGATCTCTGCTGGAAAAGAATCATATATCCCCATCCGTTTTCTTTTGAGGCTACGTAGGTTATTTTTCTCAATACTAAGAAGACCTAATTATATATGTCTCTCAGTTAAGTAGTGGTAAAACCGTTGGGAGTCAGATGCAACGATCGAGTACCCTCTGATTACCGAATTATTAAAACTTTCAATTGGCTATGTAGTTTCCGATGATGGTTTCTTTCCTTGCCTAAGAGGAGATACCTTTAAATAGAAGAATATATTAGATCTGGTATAGGTATCGGTTTCCTCCTTGTCAAGATTTGTGCTGGTTGTAACTTGTTTGTTTTGGGCCGGTTTCTTATTCTTGTTTACAATAATTTCAAAACATGTTTTGAGGCATACTCATTTTTTGTGAGGCATACTAAATGATGATACCATGTAGGGTATGTTTATAAGGGGTATCTAGCAATGGGTAGATTACTAAGTTATCCTTAATTATTTTAAATATTTAAATCTAAACTAATCAAAATTAAAATCAAAAACATAAATATTAGCATAAAGTTTCTCAGATTATTAGCATAAAGTTTCTCAGATTACTTAGTTGATACCATCTTATACAACTATACCTGTGTATTATTAGCATAAAGTTTCTCGGATTTCTCATAAATCTCTAAAACCTAGGTTTTTTTTTCACTTCTTCTTCCTCTCAAAACCCCAAACTCTCTCACAGAAAAATAGATTTTTTGTACTAATTACTTAACTTTAATCAATATAACAACACGAATTAATCACAATCATTAACATCTAATCATTATCATTAGCACTAATTAAATAAGGGTATACTTTCCAATATAAAAAATGGATGAATAAGAGGTGATGGTCTTTTTTATCTAGTGATCCTATTTTGTCATATGCCTCAAAAAAATCAGTATTCCTATAGGTTTCATTTCCTATTGGTATAATAATGATGGATGAAGGTGACACATCTGACGTCTCAAACGGGCCTAGGATCTTAGGCTTGTTTAGCAGCTAAGTGCACACCTAAGAGCATCACAATCAGAACCAATTATACCATATATATGTCCAAAAAAGATGAAAACAGGTCATGAAGTAGTAACCTTGTAAGACCCTATCCAACTAATTTTGGTAGTGGAATTCTGTGGAAAGTCTTTCCATGCCTTTTCCAGAAAACTGATTCCATAGAATATGCTTTGTTTTTCTTTCTTTGTTATAAAACACAACCTTAGAGCAATTCATATGGGATCAACAAACATGAAGTTTGATCCCACTATGGACTCAAAAAATATGAAAAACGAATAGCAAACTAACAAATTTGTTGGTTTGTTGAGTGAGATGGAAGAACAGACGCGCACTTGATGGAACGTCGGGCGGTTGAGGCATACTCACTTGCTCGCGTTTGACCCAGAAACGCTAAATTCAGACATTCTTCACTCTCAAATCATCTACAAAATGCCTCCCAGTGTTCGTGGTGTTAGATTCACTCAACAAGAGGATTTAGCTATTTGTAAAGCCCTTGTTTTTCACACACAAGATGTTGTCGACATGAATGTACCCGAATCGACGTTGTGTTTCTGGGAGAAAGCTTATAGAATGCTCGTCGCTGAAATGGGGAACATTAATTGGCGTGATTATCACGTATTGTCACATTAGTTAGTTTAATTATTCGTCATGTATTGGAATTCATCATTGTACAAGTGGAGAATCACAAAAATAAACTCAACGGTGAAGTTGTACATGAAGTAAAACCCAAAACACTAGCTATATGGTCAGTATCTCACGGCGGACGTCCTTTTGACTTGCCGTCTTGTTTCAACATTTTAAGGTGCTCAACAGATACGATCCTTTCATCGTCCTAGGAATTCCAGCACCCGACGAGAATTGACGCCTATATAGTGGTTGTTTTAATCTAATGTATTTCTTTTATCCTCATGTATGATGTGGTTGTTTAATCCAATGCAGTATGTTTTTATTTATGATATTGATGGTGCAATGTTTAATCAAAGAATTTTTTTAATTAATTATGAAATTGATGGTGCAAATTAAGAGATCCACATGTTTGGTTTAGATAATCGTAATAACACAAAATAAACAACAAATAAATAACATAATACCATAGTGAATCGATTTTTCCTTCAACTTTAATCAGCCAACTCCACCAAAAAACACTAGGACATTTCCAGAAATTCCTTCCATATGTGTCTTCTTCAGTAGAAGTGCACAAATGCATAAAAGGCATGCAACCGAGATTTGAGCACCCACTTATTTTATACGGACAACGTTTGTATTCGTAATCTCCGTCTCCATAATGCTTGAAGTGTAATAACTTCTTCTTCGATTTGGCTTTAAGTTTGAAGTTTTTGCAGAGTGTTGCAAACTTTTCTTCTTCTTCTTTAATCTTCATAACATCATCAAACATATGTGGTTCTTATGGAAAGTTGGGATCTTGACATTGCAAATACATGAGATTTTTCGATTGTGATTCAACCACCATTCTGATGCGTGAAACAACCTTCCCGCGGACACTTTGAATACATCCAAGAACATTGCATAAGAATGTGGTTATCCATGAAACATAATGGACAAACCTCATTTGCTTCGACATATAATATTTGTTTAGCTTTGCCTTTAGAAAACATGATGGATGTTGTTGGCTTAAGAAAGAAATCTGTTGGTTTGATTGAGAATGAAACCTAGTGTTGTATTTATAACTAAAAAAATAGGCGTTGGTAATTCAAACGGGCGGTTGTAGTAAATCAGCACGGTTTTACTACAAATGCCAGCTGCTTGATTTTCTTTCTCGCCCTATAAATTCCATTCTTCCCATCTCCAAATTAACATCTCTCACTCTGCAAAAATATTTGTTATAAATCGTGTTACCAAGTTTAACGAAGAATATGATATAACTATATGCAAAGCATATTTTTTTATAGGGTAATCGTTGGTATGGGCTTTCAAGACGGTTCTTTTTGGGAGAACGTTTTTATAATGTTCGTCTCACTGACGGGGAACCCGGAAAACCGAGATGCTCGTCGATCGTATGCTCGTTTTCAATCTATTAGGCTTTCAGTCCAGCCAACAAGGGATGTTGATCCACATAATATTGGATCAACAAGGAATGTTGATCCACCTGCTGCTGTCAGAACAGTTCCAGTTGAAGTTGAAGTACAGATTCAAGATAATGTTGAAGAGCAACATGAAGAAGCAAGAACAGACACAGTACAACAACAAGAAACTACAAGACCAAGAAGAAAATATATCATACCTGCTAGGTTGAATGATTATATTGTATCAAGAGATGATGAAGATACTGATGATGAAGTAGTGAATTTTGCACTATTTGGAGATTGTGATCTTGTAACTTATGAAGAAGCATCAAAATAACAAGGTTGGATTCAAGCTATGAATGAAGAACTGAAGTCAATTGAGAAGAATGATACATGGGAACTAACAGAACTTCCACCAGGGAAGAAACCCATATGTGTTAAGTGGGTTTATAAAACAAAATACAAGTCAAATGGTGAAGTGGATAGAAAGAAAGCAAGGTTAGTTGCTAAGGGATATAGACAAAGGAAAGGAGTAGATTACTCAGAAGTATTTGCACCAGTTGTAAGATTAGGAACAGTCAGAATGATAATTGCATTAGCTGCACAAAAGGAGTGGAAGATTTTTCAAATGGATGTGAAGTCAACATTTTTGAATCGAGTATTGGAAGAAGAAGTTTATATTGCAACCAGTTGGTTACATTATGGAGGGGAAGGAGAATGAAGTATACAAGCTAAACAAAGTTTTGTATGGTTTGAAACAAGAACCAAGAGCTTGGTATACAAGAATAGATTCTTATTTCATTAAGAAAGGATTTACAAGATGTCCACATGAGCATACTTTGTATTTGAAAGCTGATACTCTTGGAAATCTGTCTATATGTGGATGATCTTATATTTACTGGAAATAGTTCTGAGATGATTAATGAATTCAGGGAGGATATGGTGAAGGAGTTTGAGACGACAAATCATGGTTTAATATCATATTTTCTTGGCATAGAGGTACAACAAACTGAAAAAGAAATTTTCATCAATCAGCAAAGATATGCAGAAGGAATACTAAAGTGTTTCAAGATGGATAATTGTAATCCAATCTTAACACCAGTAGAAGAGAGATTGAAGTTGACAAGAGAAGGCTCAGGAGAAATTGTGAATTCAACAGACTTTAAAGTTCTTGTTGTATGTCTTAGATATCTGACTACTACAAGACCCTGACATTATGTATGCAGTTGGATTGGTTAGCAGATTTATGGAAGAACCCAGACAATCACATTTACAAGCTGCAAAACGTATTCTGAGATATGTCAGGGGTATAAGCAGTATGGGAATTCTCTATAATGTTTCAGAAGATCCAAAACTAGTTGGTTTTATTGATAGTGATTGGGTTGGTGATACCGAAGGAAGAAAAAGCACATCAGGTTATGGATTTCAGTTAGGAACTGGTTTTTTCTCTTGGTCATCAAATAAACAACAAGTTGTTGCATTATCTACAACAGAAGCTGAGTATATAGATGCTAGCGACTGTGCTACACAAGTTGTATGGCTAAGAATGACGCTAAAGTCATTGTTTCAAGAACAGAAGACACCAACAACAATAGTTTGTGACAACAAGTCTACAATTTCATTAACTAAGAATCCAGTGCTTCATGGAAGGAGTAAGCACATTGATATTAAGTATCATTACATTAGAGATCTTGTCAGTAACAAAGGAGATAGCTGTGGAGTTTGTTGAGAGTGGAGAGCAAGTAGCAGATATTTTCACCAAGTCTTTGAAGTCTAACACTTTCATTTACTTGCGTGGAAAGTTGGGAATAATTAGCGAAGAATATCTTGGTTTAAGGGAGGATGTTGAGAAGTAAACCAAGATACTATGAAAAGGATAGAAGGGATCAACAATGTGTGTTGATATAGTATGAAGAAAATGATATGGATCAACAGTGTGTGTTGATCCAGTATAGTATGGATCAACTGGGACAGTTGACATGAAGTGGATGGAGAGTTGTTGATCCATGGTACGGTATTTAGAAGTTTACTTGGGTTGCAAGTATTACTGGTTTTAAGAATTTGTTTACGTGAGAATTGTCTAGAAGTTTCTTGTTAGAGTTTGTTTTTGATTAGGAAAGTCTTTTTACTTGAGTGTCAAGTTTGTGAGTCATATAAATAGGCTGTTGAGTCATGAGAAGAAACACATCAATTGAAGAGAGTTTGTTTGAGTTAAATTTTGTGTTCTTTTCATTAAGTCTTTGATATCAGATTTTCTACATCACGTAATTCCTCTTCGCTTTTGTATTCCTTATGTCACTTAGGAACTCCCTTTCCCAATTCCTCTACAAACTCACTACGTCACTTGAGTGACTAAACTGCAATTCACTTTTATGTAGGCTTAGTATGTGACAGACTTTGTTGCTCATGCAATAAGGTCATTGATGCTCTCAAAGCAGGGAGGTAACTCTGACTTTATCTTGGTGTACACAGAACAAATCCAGGTTAAAGAAATCAAGGTGCATTACTTGTCTAATTTTCTCTTTTTCTTATGATATTTATCTTGGTGGCAAGGCCATCGTCTTTATATTATGGTATGCACATTTTAGTTTAACAATCTCTAGTGGTTTTCAGAAACTTTAAACATCCAAATAGGTTAGATATTCTCGTATCCAGGATTTTAAAAGATCTTCTCTGAGCAATAGTGCTTAATGAATGTAATTTGTCTAGGTCTATAGATTCTTCAAGAATTTATTTTTACTGTTTCCTAACCTCTGTGCTAAATGGTCGTTCGAAACTTCAAAGTTGGGTGAGAAAACGATACAACATGTTAGCTTTCTTAAGGTTAGTAATGGGGCTAGTTTGGTAGTAAGCTTGCTAGAGGTTAGTATGGGTTCTGCACTTCTACTTGTTGCATTGTAAATTATGTCAGGCTTGCTTGAGGTCTGCATGGATTCTCTTCATCAGTTGAGGTGAATTTTTTGAAAATTATCAATTTATATGAGTTTGGGGTTTCTTAGCCACAATGGTGTATTAGATAAAAAGTCCATAATGGCCAATAGATATAGTTTTGGAAACGATGATTGTATTGCCAATAGCTAGTCTTGCTAAAACTTCAAAAAGTTCAAAATTTTAAATAAAAACTACGTTCAGCATCAAGTGTAGTTTTGAGCGAACATAACGTTTTTACATTCTTTACATATATCCAACTCCTCTAAACAGTGCCAAAAGTAGAAGTCAAAGCTTTTATAATGCCATGACATAGCTACATCTTACATATGATGGATACACCACTCTACAGCTTTGAAAACTTGGGCTCCTGCCTGCTCAAAATCTCCGGTCTTTGTTGAGATTCCAAGATTTCGAACGTACTCTCCTACACAATTCTGTAAAGTTGCATTCAGTTTGAACCAGTTTATGTGGAAGCGGAACCATAGAAAGGAATTTAGCAGGAAAAAATATTGTGACAAATTTTGTGAAGCAGTTAAAGATGCAAATTTATTAAGCATATTCTTTTGCTCTTCTCAAGAAATCGGACTTTTGGTACTATGTTGAGAAACTAAATAGTTGTATAGTAAAACACAAGATATAATAGGGAAATAAAAATTGGAACGAGTAGACATTACATAATTCCACAAGCAGGAACTAGAAATATCGTGTAAGCAGGTACTTTTAGAAGAAACAATGTCAATCAAATGCAAAAGATTAGTGCCGACAATTACAGGCTAAACATGGTTTGCAGATGACTTCAATAGTCCGACTTACCAAGCTACATTTCTGCGTCGCTGATCTCCTCTAGAATTGGATGATACTATCCCTTAGGTGACAACACATACAAATATACAACGATCCCATTGTTGTCGGAGTCGGTGTCATCCCAACGGCTCTTGTGTAAAAAAATGATACAAATATACAATATCAAAAAATTGATACAGGTGTACAGTAGGCAAGAAATGTGCGGATGACACTAAAACAGACTAACAGTAAGCTTTATCTAAAACTTATTAAGATACTGTGAAAAGGGCTATTCAAAATCAAGTTGAAACCCATATAAATATATAGAATACTACTTCAGAAGCACAACAAAGATTACAAGTTAATACCGTACCAGGGATCTCATATTGCTAACTACGTGCTATGTCGTCAAATCACGGCTTTCTGTCTCCTCAGTTTTAGCTGACTACATTATTTCTATATCGTTTTCTCCCAATTCTTTTAACGAAATCAAGGTGTTCTTGTGAGTGACTATTTGCCCGATTGCAGGAAACTGCGCGAGCTTTTTCGAGGTTGAAGCTACTGGGTCATAAATACTGAGAGAGATATCCTTGTAACATAAAACACCACCATTCTTGGTAATTGCTAATGGGTCTCTTTCAAAACAACTAAACTCTTTGCTCCAACCCAATGGCTCGTGCTCCACCGGCTTTTTCATGTCAAAAATATCGTTCTTATTTTTCAGTAGCCATATGTCAAAAGATGTGCATTTGGTGATTAAACTGTAGCCTCTGATAGCATAACACAAAACCCCACTCGAATACCCTATAGAGTAACTATACAACATATTTGCGTCTATTGGTGAAGGAGGTAGCAAAACATGTTTACGGAACTTTTCCTCAGCCAAATCAAAAGCCAAAAGCCTTCTTTCTTCTTCCTCCACCAAATGCCGCGCTCCTATCCAATAAAGTGCTCCACTCACAGACACACCTGCAGGCTTTTCAGGTATTACAGAATCCAACCTCCCAACATTCCTCCACCCATTGCCAGTGCCGAGGATGTAAACCACAACCTCTACAGAATCAAGGTCTCCCAATAACTTATACAATTGAACAACTTTATACTCATTAGTTAAAGGGACGTAACCAAATCCGCTCGACCAGTAAATATAGTTATCATCACAATCCCTCTTAATTTTTTGAAGCATGACATATTCTCTGGTCACAGGGTTACAAATACAACAAGCATTATCTCGCCATCCAGACAGACTAAACCATTGATCGAACCAATAACCTCATAATAAGGATATAATAATGTAAATGGAGGGGTGAAACTGATCTTTCTGATACAGTCAATAGGTGTCTCATCATTGTTCTCATTATATTCAAAATAGTGAAGTTGTTGATTAATATGAGATTTAACAAGAAAACTCAACTTACCAGCAGAATCATCAGGGTGATTTAGATGAATTAGATGCAATTCAGAAAAGGATGGATAATGAGAAACAAGATATCTCCAGGGTTTACATACCAATTTACACTCTATTACGGATTCGGTGGGTAACCTAGTTAAAATCTCTAGTATGATCTCTGTTGGAAGATTGCTCAACTTCCCCATGAGAATTCTTGCTGCGAATCACAGAATCGCATAAAAATAATAAGTGACAGAGATGATTTCTTAGGGTTAGAAGAAGAACACGGTGAGGGATGCTGGAGAAAGCATGCGTTTGTTTGTTCACGGCAAAGATATGCAGATTAATTGTGTGCGAACAACTTAATAGAGATCCACTAATGGGCCAATTGCGAGTAGACAACTTCGTATTTCTACGGGCCTTGGCCCATTCTTAACTTCTGTTCGCAATAGCAGCACCACCAGAAATAGAGTAGATTTTCTTCCTTCCACATGCAATAAGTTGAGTCGAAATTTTTGCCATTCATTTGAGAAGGGAAGAATAAGAAGAGAGTAGAGTGGACCATTAAGTTTATACCCATAGACTACATGCAAAATCAGAAGCGGGATTTGCTTGCCTTTCTGACGTACGACCACTGAAAACCCAAAATACAGCTATAGATAAAAGTTTTACATTCCATATAAATATCCAACTCCTTTAAAACCGAGCCAAAACTAGAGGTCATAGCTTCTATAGCCACTTTTATAATGACATGAGATAACTGGATATGAAGGATGCACCACTCCACGGATTTGAGAAAAAATTACAGCTTCTGCCTGCTCCAAATCCCTGGTCCTCGTTGAGATTCCCATGTTTGCCAGGCATTTTCCTGCACAATTCTGTAAAGTTAGACCCATGGCTGCAACATTAGCACTTCAGGAAAGTAACAGTCAGTTTGAGCTAGTTATGTGGAGGTGGAATTTACATGCATGGGAGAGCGTTGAAATCCCAAGAATGCCTACTTGAAATCCCATTTTCAGCTGTTGATAAACCTATCCAAGTTGAAACAATGGCTGATATGAAAAAACTAGACCCCCTGATCTCCATGATTACATTTATCATAATCTGCTAGTCTATTTGATAGAGAAACTAAAGCTATGTATCGAGAAATCTGACTATTCCTACTATGCCGAGGAACTAAAACTTTGTATGGAGGGAAAAAAAAAAGATATCATAACGATAACAGAAATGGGAACTAGTGAGGCAAGCATATTTGAGCTCACATAGTTCCATAGATGCGACATTCCTAGTGTCGACTACTACAGGTTAGGCATTGTTTCCAGATCACACCAATCTCCAACTTGCCAATCTTTGTCTTAGGTACTGATATCCCATAGAATTTGGTGATACCCTCTAAAGGTGAAAACAAAGGGAAATCTTGTGTTAAACAATGATGTAACTTGGATCTAACTGAGCCTGTATGAAAAAACTGATACAAGTGCGGGAAATAGGAATGATATGCACGGATAACTTCAATTGTAAAACTCATCCAGTCATAAGAAAATGGCGGAATCTTTGCTGCTGACAGTTACTGCATACTTGGTACTAGTGTGTCAGGTACCTAACCAGAAATGGTCTTTCCAACGGATAAGGAAACATAGCACTATTTAAAGACTAACAATGAGCTAGATTGCATTTAACCACAGAGCTGAAACGCAAATGATGACAGCTATCACACAGAAGTCTGCCTACTTGGCTGTAATGTTCTTAAGGAATTTACTAACGAATGATGACGGACTTTAGTGTTGTTTCCTATTCAGACTTCCAATTCTATGACATGAAAGTGACCGCATCTTAGCCTAACTTGCCAGGGTACAAAATTCGATTCCCGAATCATCTGTAAAGAAGTAAGAAACAAATAGACTCCTTCATACTGCTGGTAAAGCTCTCACTTACCACCATTTCGCTCTGATACACCTATTCGACTTCAATATATGTATAAGATGAAACAAGTTTGCTGAAGTACGCATCAGGTTATCCAATTGCAATTAGATCAGGTGGGGAACAAATTGCACATCAACAAATCAATATAGCTTATTTAAAAAAAAAAAAAAAACTCACAGTAAAGATTACCGGGTATCCAGGGATTTCATCCTGCAAGCTGCTATATCTTTGAATCACGGCTTCCTGTCTCCTCAGCTAGCTCCATTATTTCTATATCTTTTTCTCCCAATTCTTTCAACGAAACCAAGGTGTTCTGGTGAGTGTATATTGCCTTAAATGCAGTAAAATCCACAACCTTTTTCGAGGTTGAAGCTTTTGGGTCATAAATACCCAGAGACTTATCATCATAAGATAAAACACCACCATTTTTGGTGATGGTTAAAGGTTTTCTTTCAAGTGAACTGAACTCTTTACTCCAAGTCAATGGATCATCTTCCACCTGCTCTTTCATGTCAAGAATAACGTTCTTTTTCAGTAACCAAATGTTAAAACATATGCATCCGGTGATTGCACTGCGCTCTCTGCTAGCATAATACAAAACCCCACTCAAATCCCCAACAAAGTAACTATACCAAACATTTGCCTCTTCTGGTGAAGGAGGTAGTAAAACATGTTTACGAAACTTTTCATCAGTCAAGTCAAAAACAAAAAGCTTTCCTTCTTCTGTAAGCAAATGCAGGTTAAATGCTTCTTTCCAATAAAGAGCTCCACTTGTAAACACACCTGCAACTTTTTCTAGTATGACTGAATCCAACCTCGCAACAATTCTCCACCCATTGCCACTGCCAAGAGTATAAACTGCAACCTCCGTGACATTAAGTTTTTCCTTTAAAGGATACAATTCAACAACTTTATACTCATTAGTTAAAGGAAGGTAACCAAATCCTCCCGCCCGATACCGATCATCACAATCCCTCCTAATTTTTGGAAGCATGACATATTCTCTAGTCACAGGGTTACAAATACAATGAGCATCATCTCCCCATCCATAAAGACAGACTAAACCATTAATTGAACCCAGAATCTTATAAAAAGAACATTCAAATGGGGGATTTATGTTGATCCTTCTAGTATAGTGAACAGGTGTCTCATCATCATTATACTCTAAATAGTGAACTTGGTGCATCTTAGATTCAACAAGAAAACTTAACTTACCAGATTCAGCAGCAGAATGATTAAGATGCGTTAGATGCAATTGAGAGAAGGATGGATGATGAGAAACAAGACTTCTCCAGGGATTGCAAACCAATTTACAATCTAACACTGATTCAGTCGGTAACCTAGTTAAAATCTCTAGTAACATCTCTGCAGGGAGATTTCTCCACTTCCCCATTAAAATTCTTTCAGCAAATCACAGTTGATGAATTAAGGGTTGGATTCTCAGGGGCTAGAAGAAGATTGAGAGGGAAGATGGAGATCTGGAAATGAATGAATTGGGGATTTAGGTTTTGCAGACAACAAGAGAGAGAGAAGTGAAAACCAATTTTTGTTTCTCACTAAACTAATTTGGGAATAGTTTTAACGGGTTTTACTTTTACCGCATAGCCGCCGTAACTAGTGAAAAAAAAAAGTGAAGTCCGGGTAAAGCAAGCTAGTTGATGATTGTATTGCATTTTTTTGCTTTTTGTTTTTTATAACAAAACTAGTGACAAAACTCCGAGGTGAACAAATTAGTGATAAGAAAAAACCGGTCATATTATTTTTAACAAATAAAAACCGTTTCAAACAAAACTGGGACAAAAACCCCAATTCAAATAAAAATTTTAAAATTTAGTTTTTATTTGATTTCTAAATTCCAAAACTGACCTTCCGTATATAAAAACATTTTTCAAAGGAAAGTTTGTTTGAAACGAAACAGTAAAAACAATATTTGTTCTCTCTGAATCCAAACAAATCAGATACTAGTCTAATTACGATTCTTCTTTCCTAGTTTTCTTCTTTTTTTTCAGTTCCGTATCTCGTTTAAATTCAAAGATTCGTCATCGTCTTCTCCCAATTTCAATTCAAATATTCAGAGAGCAATTTTAGGTTTGATTGAAGAACCGGAAGAGAAGCTACAAGTTTTGAGATATGTTTATTCGAGATACGTAGAAGAATCAAATTCAGTTGTTTATTCGAAAAGAGAAGATAAACATAGTTGTTTTATTCGAGATCTGGTTGCAATTCAGTTTAGCTGAAATCATATTTCCGCTTTTCAAGTTGAAATTGAATCTCGAATTGAAGAATCCAGCTGAACAATCAATCAACTTCGTGTTGATCATCTTCGTCTTCGTATTAATCTTCGTCTTCAATGAATCAATCAACTTTTCAGGTATTCAATTCTCTTTTTTGTGTTGATTTTTGATTTTGTTTGTGTGAATTTGCTAGTCACTCTTGTCGAATAAACTGAATTCATGTTCGCATATGATTTTTTATGTTTGTGTTGATGTTCTTATAAAGGATTCCATCTCTTTGGAACTGTTTTTCAAAAAAAAAAATTGTTGTTGATATTCACATCTGGTGAAACTGTTTTTGGTTTCATCATTTTGTTCTGTAGATTATGGATTCTGTTCTCGCACTTGTATGTCACAAAGAAGATTGTTTAACTCTTCGTATTGTCCTCCAAGAGTCTTTTGCTAATTTGAAGACTAGTATATGCTCAAGTTGGTGTGAATTCTCTCCTCCTTCTATGGAAATTTTTCACATGGTTGATGATCAGCAAAAGGTCATTCATTCTGATTTTGATCTTCAATGTTTGGCTCTATTTAGTATGTATAATAAAGAAGGGATTATGGAGTTACTCGTAAGTCACAAAGCTGAGAGTTCTGGGTCAATAAGTTCAGGAATTATAGCTTTTGATGACCAGCCACAAAGTTCTGGAATTATACCTTTTGAGAAGCCACGGATTGATTATGATGTTCCAGATAAAATTAAGGAACCGTTGAAGTCTGCTCACTGGTTACATCTTTTTCAAGGAGTTGAACAGCTGTTTCCGGGAGGTGTTGAACAAGTTCGTTGTGATTTACAGAAGTATCATGCAGCAGCTGGTTATGAATACACGGTATATAGGAATGAGAAGTTGAGGATTGGTGCACGTTGTGCTAATAAGAACAAAGAGGATAAATGTGACTGGCATTTATATGTTGTGTCTGTTGATGGTGTTGTAGGAAGTCCTTTTATTATCAAGGAACTAAATAATCAGCATACTTGTGTTGGTGGATTTGTTAACATGCCACGGATATCGAAGAAACTAGTTAGTAGCTTGATTATTGATGAAATTAAACAGGATCCTAATAAGAAAACTAAGCATATTATCGAATCTTTTACGAGAGACTTCGGCTTTGACATTAGTCGTTATTATGCATACGCAGGTAAGAAGCATGCATTGAATACTTCATGGGGAGAGAACGAGAAATCCTTTATGTTCTTGAACTGGTATAAAAACAAGTTGATTGAACCCAATCCTGGTTCTCACGTGGTTTTGGAAGTTGAAGAAGGGACCCATAAATTTCAGAGGATGTTTATCTGTTTTGAAGCTTGTAGTCGTGGATTCAATTTTTGTCGTCCTGTATTATTCGTTGATGCGGCTCACTTGAAAAGCAAGTACCTTGGTCATATGATGGCAGCAACAGGTCTAACCGGAAATGATGGTAAGGTTTTTATCATTTTTTTATGTTGGTTTCATCATTTTTTATGTTTGGTTTTCATCGCATCTTATGTTTCTGTTATGCTTTCTGTTCATGTTACAGAAATCTTCCCTCTTGCTTATGGTGTGGTTTCATCGAAGAATGAAGCGAACTGGAAATGGTTTTTGGATAATTTGAAGAAAGTCCTTTCTCCTTTGCGACCAAAGCTTACTTTTGTGAGTGATCGAGGTATTGGATTGGTAACACAAATTCCTATTGTTTTTCCTGAGGCTTTTCATGGTTGGTGCTACAGGCATATGGAATGCAATATCAATACATGCTTACTAAAGAGCTGCAAAGTTTATAACAAATATGTATTGGGACTGTTTAAGAAATGTGTGTATGCTTCTACTCATAAAGAATTTTTAGAGAATTGGGATAAGTTGAGGAAGGTTCAAAATCAGAAGTTACAAGACTATCTAAGTAGATATCCTCTTGATAAATGGGCAAGTATTTTCTTCAAGGGTCGACGATATGGTAGGTTGTGTTCAAATATTGCTGAGAGTTTCAATGGTTCGGTCGTTGAAGAGAGAGAGAAGCCTATAGCCATCATGGTTGATGAGATCAGGGTGAAGCTAATGGACCAAATGTGTAAACATCTCGAGGACTCTGCTAACTTAATGAAATGGCGTCAAACTCTGTGTCCAGAATATGAATCTATGCTCCACGATAACAAGATGCATGGATGTAACTACCCAGTCACCAAGTCGTCGGAATATGTGTTTGAAGTTCATGCTTCATTAACACAGACTGTCGATTTGAAAAGAACATGTTCTTGCAACCGTTGGCGTATTGACGGTTTCCCGTGTGCCCATGCTGTCCGTTGCATCATGGTGAATGGAGAAGATCCTTACAATTATGTTGAGCACTATTTACAGTAAAGTTCTACCGAGAATCGTATAAACATGCAATCAATCCTGTTCCCACAGTCGAAAAGCCCGTGACAGTGTCGCCGAAATCGATGGTTTTTGGTCCGAATAATGGACCACAACCAGGACGTCCATCGAAGAAGGAGGATTCCTAATACAGGTTCAGTTGCCAATAAGAAGATGAGAACCTGTGGTTCCTGCAAGGTTTTGACCACCCATAATAAACGGACATGCCCTTCTCGTCAGATTTCATGAGAACTTGTAGTCATTTCGACTACTACAATATGTGGTTCCTGCAAGTCATCGAATTTTACTCTTAGTTTCGTTTGCTAGACTACAATATGTGTTTCATTTACTATTTCATTTTTTTTTTAGAAGTTAATATGCTGCAGGTGTTTTCATTTTATATTTTGTCTAAGAATAATTTGTTTGAAAGTTTAAGTTTTTCAGAATTTTTACAGGCCTTTATAGTTTGGTGTAACCGAATCAGGTTTCATCATTTTTTGATGAAACCAGAAAGGGTTTCATCATTTTTTTGATGAAACCAGAAAGGGTTTTATCTTATTTTGGTGGAACCATTGTTTTACTGTCACTTTTTCTTCTATATTTTTTGACAACACAGTAGATGATGTTTTGTCTACTGTTTTGGTGCCGCAAATATATGACACATCATTTATGGATAGTTTTTATAAAAATGAGACATCATATTTTGTAGACATAAGCTTTTAAGGAAATACAACTGAAATAGCACGAAATCGTTTTTTATATAAACTGTAACCATTTCACAAGTACTTTAAACTTCAACTAAAACTTGAATCTGCAAGGAGAACTGTATGTCAAGGAGTATCATCATTACAATAACCATTTCAAAAGTAATTTAAAATTCAACTAAAACTGAATGTTCAATAGGACGGGCACGACATGCGAGTATTATTCTATATTGTCAAGGAGTATCTTCAACGCCAACTTTGGTCTCATATTATGCACCTTTTCTCGTATATCATCTGTAGACATGTTTCCTTTCAAGAGGCTCTTCATGTAATAGCAAACATGCAGGCCACAATCGTTCCTGAAAAACCAAAACAATGTCTCAATTGTTACAAAGTGACTAGCTGAGAGTGTTCTGATATTAGTATCTATATGTAAAGCATTCGGTTACAAGTGATGTAATGATTTCAAGCATATGCATATGTGAACTATAAACTTCCAAACATAACTTACCCTATTTGTTCACAACATGTAGGGTTGTGCAAAGAGTATGTTGTTGGCTGACTTGCCTGCTGATCACAGGGGAGCTTTGCGTCGTGCTGTGCAAATGCTGATACTATACGTTGTTTCATGCTTTCAGCACTTTTTCTGCATTCCTCTCCCGTGGAAGCCAAGGAGTTGTAGTGATAAAATTCCCCGGTTTCAAAATCAAAAGAAAGCAATGTCCAATGGTTTACATCTCCAAGTGATGTCAGCAACGGAACGAACAAAAACCGCACGCTATAATCCATTTTGTCGATGAAGCCTTCTATTACAGCACCACATTTCTTTCCTAATGAGTGACATGTCTGAAACAAAATACCAGATAAAAGCTCCTTAATTAGTTACAGACATGCAAGTTTGATGAAACCAAACTTTGTTCCATCAAAATTAACCATATAAACAACATCATTTTTTGTTTTCCACAACTATTTTTTATGCCAAAAAATTTACATTAAAGAATTTCGGAGTAAACTTACATAGGCAAATGTGCTTAAAACACAGCTCTCTGGTACTTTGGAGAACCATCTTGTTTCAACTCATTTTTTTTATGTTGTTTTGCAGCTTCAAAATGTAGAACTCTATAATGTCTCCTGCGACGTCACCCTCTCTCATCAAATTATCCATCATCTTCCCCGATATATGTAATTGAAGATTTAAATGCTCCCACGCCGTTGACCTGTTAATTTTATTTTTTAAAAAGCTAGTCAATGATGGATAAAAAAAGGAGAAACAATGCATAACTTGGAACAAAATTTTGATGAAACCAGTCTTGGTTACATCAGTTATTTCCCAATTACCTTTCATTGTTCTTTCTGAAAAAAGTGGTCACGAGGGGTTTCTCATTTCTGTTGAGTACTTTCAAGATCTTCAAGTTATCAACTGGTTTCAACTTCACCCCCTGTACTTCCTGCACCTTCTTGTTCTCCTTGCACTTACGAGCTGTAACCTTTCTTCTTTTTTCACACTGGTGTTTAATCCTGCATTCTGATAGGTGGAACCAAATTCCTTCTGTCTTCCCTCATTCTTGTAACCATGTTACTCATCCTTTGCGCAGCACTGAGTTCTCCATGTCCTTTCTCTTGACTGTCACACTGCGACAGTCCTAAATCAAATCCAGGTTGTTCATTCTCTAACTCAAGTAAATCATTCGCCATCTTTACAGCTGGGTAGTAGTATACGCTTCCAACATTTGGCTTTGACGACGAACAACCTTTCTTATTGTATTCGTATTCCATTTTCCTGATAACATCTTCATCAATTACAAATTGAGTTTCGTTTTCTTCTTGTTCAATAATTTGCTTCGACGAAGAAGCTTTGCTCATTTCAGATTCCACCCGCTCTGCCACCTTGATATCCTCAACGGTATTTGGAGTCAACTCAGTACCCTGTCCTTCTTGTTCATCATTGGTGACTGGCATCGACGAAGAAGCTTTGCTCATTTCAGATTCCACCCGCTCTGCCACCTTGATATCCTCAACGGTATTTGGAGTCAACTCGGTATCATCTCCTTCTTGTTCATCATTGGTGACTGTCATCAATGAAGAATCTTTGCTCATTTCAGATTCAACCTGCTCTGCCACCTTGATGTCCTCGATAGTATTCGGATTTAACTCAGTACCATCTCCTTCTTGTTCTTCCTCGGTGACTGGCTTCGATGAAGTAGCTTTCTCCATTTCAGATTCAACCCGCTCGTCCACCTTGATATCCTCGATATTATTTGGAGTCAACTCAGTACCATCTCCTTCTTGTTCATCATCGGTGACTATCTTCGACGAAGAAGATATGACCTGCTCTTGTTCAGATTCTTGTTTAGATTCTTGTTCAGATTCTTGTTGATTTATCATGTTAACATCCCTTGTTATCACCTGCAATATTAAGATACCTAAGTTATTTTATTTTTCATCTTCCTGTGTCAAAACCTAATGCTGTAAAAATCAAAAACTTCTGAAAGAATAAAAAGAACTGGCCATTTCATCAAACAAACATTAACTTGAAATGATGAAACCAAATCTGGTTCCATCAAAAGAATGATGGAACCAAATATGGTTTCATCAAAAAAATGATGAAATGTATAAGAAAATTGTAATATATGCGAGTAATTCAATTGTTACTAAGAAAAATCAAATCTATCTTTGTACCAGTTGTTGTTCCCTGTCCTCGACATCATATTTTTCCAGCAGTGATTCTTCTTCTTCAGAAAGAACATATGTAGCATTGGTCCTAAGCTTTTCAATCAATGCTCGCGCAAATTGGTATTTGGCTTTGAAGGAGTTAGCTTCACTGCTAGCACCAACATTTTCTTCATCTTGCACTTTAACCGGCACTTCATTTTCTTCATCTGGCACAACAATTTCCACTTCATCTACGGGATCAGCCAAGCGCATTTCTGATTCGTCATACTGAAGCAAGAATGATCCCTTTCGGTGAACAATATTCTCCTGCAGTACACAAGAAAAATTGGTTTCAGCTAAAAATTTTGATGAATCCAAAACTGGTTTCATCAAAAAAGAAAATCTGAACAAGAAAATATTTACCAAAATTCGTTTAAAATAAAACAGAAGACATACCAAGCATAGCATTTTTAATGGTAACAAGTAATGGTAACAACTCATAACAATAATCTGATAAAACCCTCGAAGATTTCGAATATTGTCTAACAATAATATCAAATAAAACCCTCGAAGTTATCTAAGAAACAAAAATTCATCTAGAATTTTTGATGAAACTAAAATTGGTTCCATCAGAAAAGTAAATCTTCTAAGTAAATATTTACCTTAGACCAAAGTTCTGTTTTTTCTTCAAGATTCTCGAAGTTAGACAATACTTGTTGACAGATGTTGCTAAGGTTCAATCTAGCAAACCTCGGATACTTTTCTACCCCATGCTTTCTTTGTGCGATCTTTGTCATCTCTGCCAACCAATATTGCAAAAAAAAAAAAAACAACCAATATTCAAATTAATCATCAAAAACAAGTCGGTTATTATTCAACAACCAATATTGAAAAAAAAAATACTTAACTTATGAAAAAAAAAGAACAAATCTTAACTTACCAGAGGGTATATTACACAACCAACAACATTTTCTACGTCTGTTCTGTTTGTCATTATCGAATCACGTACATAGTCATGGAAGACTTCCGGCCAGCAGACCTTGTTCATATCAAACACCATATACAAGTACTTTCTTGCGAGAGTCCGCCCACATTTGTTAGGGACAAATACTGAAACCAACAGAAACATTACGAAAAACTTGACAAAGTCATCCGCTCTGGTTTCATCATTTGCGGCTTCCAGCATACGCTTTTCAATATCGGTTTTTTTCGTCTTTTTATTTCCAGCAAAAAAATTATCCACAAAGACGTTAACCTTTTTAACCAGATCTTCATCGATGTCGTCTGCTTCTACATAATTCACCATTTGGAAACCAAAAGTCACAGAAAAATGTTCTGGAATTGTCCGCAAAGTCATTTTCCTTGATCTTGCTAATTTGAAACAATACGGGAGCTTACCATCAAGTCTGTTTTCAATTGTACTTAAAAACATTATTACTTCTGTCTTTTTGATGAGCTCATCTTTGTTCATTACGCCATCATAGAACGGCTCAAAGAAACGCCAGAAAGGACATGATTTAAGAGCTTTCAAATGGAGTTGCTTGTTTTTTATCAACGCCTTAATTTTCACTGCTAGCTCGCAAAAATGATGCAATGAGCACCTGTATGGTTCCTTATCTCTTTTTTTACCTATTGTGAAACCAAAATTAAACCATAAGAGAATAATAAATAATAATGATGAAACCATAAGACATACACTTGTAATGATGAAACCATAAGCACGAACAAAGTGATGAAACCATAAGCATAATTGAAACTTGTATGAAACCATAAGATTACGTAACATAGCGCCAATCTCCACAGTTTGAATTCAAATCAACAGCCAATAACAACTCTAGAAGTAAACCAATAACTAAAAACGATGAAACCAATTTTGGGTTTCATTAAGAAACAGAAAATGATATTTGGTTTCATCGCAAATCTGTTACATCATTCTTGCATACCTAAACCTAACAAATGAAAAGTGATGAAACCAAAAATGGTTTCATCAAAAAGACCATATTATTATGATGTAACAGATTAACAATTGGTGGAACCAATTTACCAATTGGTTTTGTAAAATGATGAAACCCAGAATGGTTTCATAAAAAAAAAAAACAGATTATACTTTGGTTTCATCAAATAAACAACAAATGAAATATGGTTTCATCAAATAGAAAAAAAAATATCTGGTTGCATCAAATATACAAACAATTGAAATATGTTTTCATTTGGTTACATAAAACAAACTGAAATCTAAACCTAAACCAAAGAAACGATGTAACCAAATGAAAATAGAACCTAACCTAAGAAATGAAACCTAAAAGCAAACAGAAAACCAACCCAGAAATCAAATGAAACCTAATAATCTTTTGAATTCAAACTCGAAATCAACTTGAAAGCAAATTCGATTTCTTACCTTTAGGAGATGGTTTCGCTATTTTCTTTAGCTTTTCATCTTTATTTTTCGCCTGTTGATTTTGTTTCTTCGCCATTTGTGGTTGAAAAATTAGGTCAGATTTTGTAGCAGTGGTTGAAGTACGCAACCATAGAATAAGAGAAGAAGGTAAAATCGAGAAGATGATGACGAATACAGATTGATTTTGAACGATTTTGGCTTAGGGATGAGCAGATTGATTTTGAACGAATACAGGAGCGGATTGATTTTTTAACGAATACAGATTGATTTTGAACGAATACAGGAGCGGAGGTTTTAAGAAATTTTGTCCATTACGCAGGTTGTAAAGTAATAAATTAGTGGGTCGTTTTCTTTCTCAGTTTCTTTTGGGTTGAATTAGGGGAGGGTAGTTTAGACAGTTTATGATATTTGGGGTTGTTGTATCACTTTTGTTTGGATGGGTTTTTTATACATTTCTTTGCTTTTTTTTATAAAGGAAAGAAAACCATTTGTTTATTTTGCTCATACAATATGGATTCAACAAACATGAGAAATGAATGGACAAATCAATAAATTTGTTGGTTTGTTGAGTCCGGCTTAACATTAGGCGTTCGTTTAATGTACAAATGGGCGGCTAAAGTAAAAACGCCAGCGTTTGTGGAAAAAGCGATGGCGTTCAAGGAAAAACGCTGGTGTTTTAACTCCAGACGCGCGGTTTTTCCATCATACGCTAGCGTTTGATCAACAACTTCCAACGACTACTTTCCAATCTCGCCATCCAACGACTCTTATTCCTTTCTTTTCCCTATAAATTCAGGTCATTCCCAAACTTAAAACTCACACCTTCTTCATCTCTACTTCAAAATTTCACAATTTCATACAATCTCAATATTCATTTTTCCTTTATTTCAAGCACAACTACTCATACCAACTCAATCTACCAAAAAAAAAAAAAAACTCTATAACTCCCAACGATCACAACAATGAATACAACAATCATAACAAAAACAACAACAAAACTCTAGAATTTGTGGTGTCAAATTCACGATGGATGAAGACGAATCAATCTGTAGAAATTATGTATTATTTACATTAGATCAAATCAATGGTTTCTCACAAGAAAAATATACATTATATGGAAAGATTTTTAAAAAATTTTGTGAAGAAACCGGTAACATCAATCAACGTGATTCTGACGGGTTGTCTCATCGTTTTCACGCAATTTCAGCAGCCATTACTGAATACGTATCTTTGATCATATAAATATGGTGTGACAGAAAAAGTGGTGAAACTAAATCGGATGTGGAACGAAGATGTCGGAAGAGTAGCAAAGATCCTACAAAACTGGTTTCCAACATGAATCTTGTTTCACCAGTGCTTAACAAGTTTAATCCATACTTGCTGGAATATAATCAAGTGCCTAAAAGATCACCATATGGTCCAATCTTGTAGGATTTTCAGAATGGTGGGCATGTTTCCTCACTTGAAGGAAATGAATCTCCATATGCAGGGTCTCCAAGTAGTCAGGAATAACACATCTCCAATTTAGACGTTAACATCAATGTCAAGAGAAGAAGAGGAGGAGGTCAGAAAGCTGGAAAAGCATCCAGAGACACAGTCCAAGAAGGAGGTTCAAACAAGTTCAACTATACTGAGTACAAGAAATTCGAGATGAAGATAAAAGCAGATAGAACCAGGGACCGTGGAATTTCTATAAAGCAACTTTGAAAAAATCGTCTTTTGAGAGAACAAAATTACAGGGATTTTAAGATAAACAAGCTAGTCTCCTTGAACACTTCAACAATGAATGTAAGACAACTTGTTGTATGGACTAAGGAAATGGATATGGGGGAACAACAAGCACAAGCCCCTCAACAAACTGGCCAGTATGTAAATGTAGATGAAGTTGGTGCCGATGCTGCCTCGGAAAAAGACGAAGATGAATAACGTCTTGATTAGATATAACTTTTAATATAATAGTTAAATTTCGATTTTAAGTCTTGTTTAGTAGCAGATAAGTTTAATTTAATACAATGGTTTCGTTAAAATTATTTTTAACATAGTTTTCTTAATTTTAATTTTAAGTTTAGTCTTACTTATTGCATTAAATGAAAATTATTAAAGTCAAAAACAAACAACTTTAAAACAAATATCACATTAATAAAAATAAACAACACTAAATTGAAAAATTACATCTATTTGCCTCTGCCTCGCCCTCTTCCCAGCGCATCGTCTCTTGCTTATTTTAAAGCCCAAAGGTGATTAGTTAGATTTTCTCTTAGTTGTCCATATAGTCTCTGGTTTCGGATTCTGTTAGTGGAAAGTCTATATTCTCTTGCAGGACGACCATGATGCACCACAAGCCTCGTCCTTAATCTTCTTCTGGAAAACTAGTCCAGGTTGGGTCACGTATGGTTTTCTCAATAACCATGTTATGCAGAATGATGCAAGTTAGCATAATTTTGTTCATTTCTTGAAGATCAAAAAAACGCGTCGGGCCAGCTATGATGGCAAACTTACTTTTCAGTGTGCCAAAACCGCGTTCAACATCCTTCCGAAATTTCATTTGTTGGTCGTTAAAGTACTTTATATCCTTCGCAGTCGTCGGTCCAAAACCTATCTGACGGTAAGCTTGAACCAGAGTTGATCATTATGGATAGATACCGTCTGCTAGATAATAACCCTGAGTGTAGTCATGACCGTGGATGCTGAAATTACAGTGCGGCGCGGTCCTATGCTTAAGATCTTCAAACAATGGTGAATTATACAAAACGTTGAGATCGTTATTTGAACCTGGGAGTCCAAAAAAAGCATGCCAAAACCAACAATCATAAGTAGCCGAAGCTTCCAAAATTACAGTTGGTTTTGGATAATGACTCTTATATTGACCTTTCCATTCAACCGGACACGCAAGCCATGTCCAGTGCATGCAGTCAAGACTACCTAGCATTCCTAGAAAACCCCTCGTGGTGTTTTCAGCAGTGATTCTTTGAACATCTTCCTTATTAGGCTTTATTTAAAAAGTTGGACCAAAATGCTCGACTATTGTTTCGCAAAACAAATTTAGATACTTAATGAGGTTGTTTTGCCCATACGGATATAGTCATCTGTAGAATCCGTAGGTACCCTGTAACATAGTATACGGAAGGAGGCAGTGACCTTTTGTTCGGGACTAAATCCTCGTACATCCCGTGCATCAAACTGATAATTAAATAAAGGTTGTACCTTACAAAGCTTAGTAATAATCATTTGAGTTAAGTTGCGGCCGCGCGGAATTGACGCTGAAAATCCTCATTGGAATACACACATCCATGATTAAAATAATCATTCATCATCTTGTCGTGGTTAAAATGTCGATCTCTCCACGTCCATCTTCTAGTCATAACTTCATATGGCTCTAACGGCTTCGGTATTATCTCTGTTTGTAATTGCAACATAAAATTTCGCCTCCTTCTATCTTGAATTGCGTCTTCATCTATTTGACGCAAAATCTCCATATACATTTCTTCCTCTTCTTCATACAACATTTCATCCATCTCCATATCTTCCTCAGAAGATCCAATCAGGATTCATGGTTGAAAATCGAAAGCAATTGAAATTAAGAAAACATTGGACGGATGAAAGATTGTTGTGAATTTTTTAGATCAAACTCGAGTTTTATTTGTAGGGTTAGAACCTAGCCATTCCAGTAACCGTTAAAAAGTAGTTTTTGGCGGTCTTTTTCTACACGCTGGCAGCTTGACATCCAACGCCGGCGTTTCTTCTTCAAACGCCAGCGTCCCATCTTCGGATGCGTGTTAAACTGTCAAACGCCCACTACTTTTCCCATAGTGCCAAAACGTGTTTGGGAATCCACCTGGCTCAATAAAAATTTCAATTTGGCCATTGTCATAAGAATTTCCCTTGCTACATGGTAGCAGCAAACTGCGAATTGTCTAGCCAACAAACCTGGCTATGATGTTTGTAACCTGTGGCTGCTAACAGTTGGAGATTTTTTAGGTTTTTGGATTCTAGATCCTTACAAACTAAATTTGTGAACTGAGACTTTGAATTAAAAACTTCTTCAATGATGCCTTACGCATTCTTGTCTACATCTTCTGGTTGGCCATTCACCAATCTGGTGATCTTTTTATTTCCCCCCACTAGGTTGATTAGGTTGCTTTTCAAAATAATTGACCATGTGAGAGCTCTTAGGTCTGTTCAGTTGTCTCCTTCTTCCCTGCTCTTGACTCTGACATATAAGCTTCTTTTGCCCATCATAATTCTTGAAGATGTTTTGATGCATATTCTGATTCATGTTAGGTCAGTGTTTTGATCATAAACAGATAAAAAATTATAATTGATGCATTCATTATCTATTTCCAGTGAGTTATGTCTAATGTTCTTGTGTCTTCAAATGATGACATTCCTTCCATTATTTTCTTCTAGATGTTGGATAATGGAAGCACTTGTTGATGAAGGATCTAGTTGTTACTTCTGAAAGACCATGTGACACCCAAACATACCGGAATATGGTAGCACAAATGGCCTCCCATCTTCCAAAAGGAGAAGAGAAATTGTGTTTTTCTAAACCATGAACTACACCAGTTGTCCCAGTTGGTGGAACTCCTAGTAGCTCTATTTAGGTTTAGCTTGCAATTGACCCAAACTGCTTTGGTCAAACTGCACTGCATAAACATATGTTCTCTAGTTTGTATAGAACTTTTACATAACTGGAAATAGGGTCTATGGATTGCATGAAACGATACATGTAACCATTTATAGGAAAAATATTGGTCTTAAGTTTCCAAGAAAACTCGGATCCTAGGAATAGTGTATAGTTTCCTTTTTTTTTTTTTTTGCAACTGTCAATCGGTTGGGAATCTTTACTGGTTGGGATCTCATACATGGATTTGACCATAAATATGCCATTTTGGGTATGGTTCCATATGAGGATATCCCTATAGGCTGGTTTACGAACTAACTTGACAACAGATCTAGTTGTAGTCTTTTTGGTTCAAGGTATTTATGAAGATGGGGATTCCAAGAGACATTCATCATTAGATCACAGACAAGGTTTGGATAAGAGGATTGAGAAATTCTATAATCATCTATAGGATCAGATTGTCATGGTATCCAAATATCCTTCCAGATATTTATCTTCTTGTCATCTCCCACTTCCCAAGTGCAATGTTTTTGGAGGAGCTTGATACCCTTGTGCACACTTTTCCAAGCCCACGAATCCCCCTCCGATCAATAAGAATGGAAGGGATTTGAGTTGGGATAATATTAGGATTTCATAGTGGTGGTTATTAGAGAGTCGGCATGGTGAAAAAGTCTCCATCCGTTTTTAGTTATGAGAGCTAAATTCCAAGTTTTCATTTTCATGTCTTTCATCCCATTTCCCTTGTTATCTTTATGCTTGCAGAGGCCTTTCCAAGAACGTTGATAAAAACCTTTCTTGTCTATATATTTCCCAACCAGAAGTCCCTTATTAAACCGGTGGCTCTTTTGGTAGTAGCAACCGGTAGGATGAAGGTCGACACAGTGTAGACCGAAATAGATTCTATGACGGTAGGTTTCAAGAAAGGGCAGGGGATACCATTTACCATAATAGTAGAATAAAAGGTACTAATGCATTAAAAGATTAGATTGCATTAGTGCTTACTGAAACCATTTTCCCAGTACATGCAATGAGGAAGTTTCATTCCACCCTATCAAAGGCCTTGTCCATGTCGATTTTCAGGCCCATGGATCCCACTCAACTCCTTTTCTATTTCATAGAATAAATAGTTTGATGAGCAATAAGGATGTTGTCAGACATCATCCTTTGGTTGACAAAGGCAGATTGGAAATGAGATATTATATTGGGAAGAAGATGTTTGATTCTGTTGGCTATGACCTTAGAGATAATCTTGTATTTGATGTTATAAAGACTGATAGGTTTGTAGTCACCAGCACAAGTTAGGTGTTTAACTTTGGGAATGAAGGTTTGTAGTCACCAGCACAAGTTAGATTTTTGTTCATTCTTTTGAGAATGTGGCCACTAGAGAAGAAAGACTTGACAGTGTTGTGAATATCAGAGTTAACCAAGTCCCGGTTCTTTTAAAAGAAAAAAGTCGGGAAACCATGAGGTCCCAGACTAGCATCGGGTGGCATGCCAAACAAAGCATCTTTGATTTTTTCAATAGTGGGACAAAGACTCAACCTATCATTATCCTCCTGAGTGATACTAGTATGAATTAGATTGACAATATCCCAATTGATGGTAGGGTTGGAGGAGGATAAGAGATTTTCAAAATGTGTGGTTAGGCAGGTGATGATATAGTTAAGATGAGATGTTTTGGTTAAATCTTCCACACTTCTCTCGGTGGAGAATATTGCATACATATGAATTACATTACCCTAAATAGGGCGTATATTACATGAATGAGAATAACAAAAATATTGTGCAAATCATGCCTTTGACACGGTCATACAGCTATGATTAGAGATTGATTCTCTGGTAGCTGGCATACTAAAGGATCAGCGCTAATCAAGTCACTGATATAGGCTTTAGATGTTGTATCCTTAACATCCCCCCTCAAGTTGATCGTAAGTCGACGAATGTTCAACTTGTCTATGAGATATTGAAACCTTGGTGAAGTTAGGCCCTTGGTAAAGATGTCTACAAGTTGATCTTTTAAAGAAATAAACTTCACTTCTAAGTTCTAACTGTTTGCTAGCCACTCTTTCTCTGTCAAAATGGTAGTTGATTTTTATGTGTTTAGTACGCGCATGGAATACTGGATTGACTGTAAGATATGTTGCTCCAAGGTTGTCGCACCATAAAGAAGGAGTAGATATAGGAATTCCTTGTTCTTTGAGTAATGACTGAATCGATAACAGTTCTAACGTAGCTATTGCGATGCATCGATACTCTGCTTCAGTGCTTGATTTAGACACAGTTCGTTGTTTCCTTGCACTCCATGATATCAAATTGCCACCAAAGTAGATACAATATCCACTTGTTGACCTCCTGTCATCTAAATTTCCTGCCCGGTCGCTATCAAAATAAGCATGAAGTGATAAATTTGTTGATTTTCATATGGCCACACCATATTCAATTGTGTGCTTCCGATAATGAATAATACTCTTCACTAATTCCTAGTGTTCCTCGTAAGGATCGTGCATATATTGGCAAACTTTTGCAAAAGCAACAACACCATCTGGTCTAGTAAGATGAAGGTACTGAAGAGCTCGTACGACACTTTTGTACAAGGTTTGATTATCAAATTTGTTGCTGCCAACTCGTTATACCTTTGCATTAGCTGCAAGAGGAGTGCAGATAGGCTTTGCATCATCCATGGATGTACGTTTATGAAAATCAGCAATATACTTACGTTGGCCGAGTATTGTTGCACTTCTTTGTCTGATCACCTCCATACCCAAAAAATAATTGAGATTCACTGCACCAAATTTAACGTTTAGCAACAGCTTAAATCTGTTGCTGACTGCGCTTGCAACAGAATTTTGTCGTTGCTAAACACCTTGTCGCAGTTTTTCGCGACAGCTCTAGCTCTGTTGCTAATTTCGGTCAACAACGGCAGTAGCAACAGATATAAGATGTTGCGAAACTAACATATAGAAACAGAAATAAACAGTTGCTACTTTGTTGCTAATTTTAGAGTTATTCCGGAATATATTTTAGTAGAACAGGGTATAGGTGTTCTGGTTCAGATTTAGCAACACATTTCTGCCGCTGCTAAACTTTTACAACAACAAAAAAATGGTCAAGTCTTCGTTGACCTAGTCAAAATCCATTTCCCCCCAATTTATCCTGCAATACCCCAGTTCCCTGCAAAATTTTGATTCATCCTATATCCAGCAATTCAATCTGATAATTCTCATACTCTGCATTCCCACATACACTCCCACAGGTTTAAACATTAAAGACATTCTACAAAGAAAGGGAACCAGAGACAATAAAGCAGGGAATTCATGACATCAAAGACATGTTACAGTTTGCATTAACAAATCATGTGTCAAATTGTACTAAAACAGAGCTCAACTGAAAGATTGCATATGTAAATATATTCTTGTTTCTTACATTGTGCTTGTGCAACCATGTTTGTTTTAGCTTCTAAGGATTGCATATAGAAATGGAATGTTACAATTTCTTACAGTGAGTAATCATAATGCAACAGATTATTGTGGCTTTGAGAGGATGATCACACGATGATGCTGAATTCTCGTCTTGTAAATACGACCCAAGATGATGAAGAAACTATAACAGATGCATATAGTTAGAGATAACAAATAAATAAAGAAAGAATACTTTAGAATTCAAGGTATATACTCTATTGCCAATGATTTGCTTATACCTGAAAAATACTAGAGACCAGGTGAGACCAATGAGACTCGAGTAAGTGTTGGGATTTCTGATGAGTTTTCTCTGTACCATGGATCAAAATGACCCTAGTCATGACACTAGCAGGTGGCACAGTAGCGGCTTTGGATTCTTTATAAGCAGCTTCAGGGTGAAGCTCAAATTTGGTGCTTCTCGTTCACCACCAATTATGGCATGTCTATTTCCTGAATTGAACTGATCATCCCAGCGATATTATTCAGACTTCGAAATTCATTACAAGCATCTAAATTTAGGTTTCACAATTCATTTTTGATACACATAATCGAAGAATCGATAATTATAAAATAAAACAGAACAACTTCATTCTAAAAGAAAAAATGGACATAAATCATGCAAGATTTTATTCTAATTTTCAACTAAACATATACTTTGTGTAAACTATAAACCCTTAGAACAATTTAAGTGTTTGCAATTTAATCACTGCACTTACAATCTACATTACCTGGAATATGATAAAATATAGAAGATGAAGAACCACAGCTTGAACCAAACCAAATTATCATAGAGCTTTACCAGCTAAGTCTCTTAAACAATTTATGCGCCTCCCATCTTTTCGGTCGCTTCTTTAACTAATAATGAAAAGATTTCAAGTAAAATCAGATATTTCCATTTTGGTAAACAACGAAACAAAGCCAATGATCTACCTAACTTGATAAACACTAAATTTTTCGAGAGTGGATATGTCTATTGTTTTACGAAAACATGTCAGCCTATAGTGTAAGCATGACAGGAACAAAAAATAGAAGAAGCTTCATAGTATAAGCAAAAGATAAACAAGATACTCCATTCAGAAACGAATTGAAGTAAACCCAGTGATAAAAAAAGATGTGTATACGTTATCTTCCTAGTGTATGAAGAAGAATATGTATTCTACAAGTTTCAAATAGTTTATCCATGGTCATCTTAGTCTCATATTTATCCATCTCAAGTCAAAGTCGATGCTTCAATTTCTCGAAGAAACATTAGCCTTTATCAATATGTTAGGCCTATAAATTTCAGGTACCTCATACTTAACATGCACAATATAAGAGTCCTATCATCTATGTTATGTACTTCTCACTGTATTCTAGTCACTGGGAATAACTACCCTATACTGCGCAATTGCATAATGATTCACCTAAGATGACTCATTAAGATGCTCCACATGACAGAATATAGAAGTAAACAGAAAAGTGTTGCACCTCGTCTTATCCGAAGGTAAAGAAGCAAAATAGGGAAGTGAAAGTGTAGTAATTAATGAATTCAAAAAAAAGTCTGAGGATTCATTGAAACCAAGGAAAGTGTACTATTTGGAGATGGCAGCTAACATTACCGTGAAAAACTTAGCCGTTGTTAGAGACCTTGCATACTGGATCAGGGACAGAATTTCCATTATTTGACACATGAAATGTTGTAACCGAAAATCTTAGACGAATAATACCAGTGCATGAGCATCTACAGAAGACTCCCCACGAAGCATGTCTAGAGCCTGCAAAGCAAATTCTGAAAGATTGCTATCTGGGTGAAAATACTTCATACAAGTTGCCTGCTAGATGAATACTGGTAAATTAAAGAACAAAAGAGAAACTATACTCAGCAAAAACCAAAAAACAGCAGACAAACCTTTAAGAGATTCTCAATAGTTAGCAATCAGCATCATCGAAGTTTTCTTGTATGAAACTTGTCTAATAATTAATGCTTGCAATAATAAGTAAAAGTATTTCTGGAAGACCCAATGAACATCGCAAGGGTAAGTTAAAAAATCTCATCATCACAAGATTGAAAAATATAAAAATTTGAATCACCAAACTCTAAATGAATATATACACCGAAGAATCAAGCCATAGCCATGTTCTTCATATCCCGATAATTATGAATAGAATAAAAAGGAAAGAAAGCAACATTTAATCTGTCTATATTTACACGATTGGACCAGAGCTAATAGCCCATAATTTTATCAAACATTAGAATGTGGATGCAAGTAAATAAGTCACGATATATCCTGACCTGGCTTAAGATTGTCCAAATCCTGGTCCAATATTTTTTGCACACTCAAAAGCTATATATCATATATGATGTGGGAATAATGCCTAACAGAAATATCGTTCTGCACCAGTTTTTTACTCTGGTCCAGGGTTTAGAAGAAAAAAACGTTCAATCTATGACGCTAAAAGAAGACATTTGATACAAATGTAAAGGAAAAAACAGATTTCTGCAAATCTGTTATAAAAACGCTCGATCTGTATCTCCGTAATGGAGAGATGTAATAAGAATAAGAAACTCTATGATATTTACCACATCAAGAAACTAAATGACAATTTAAGCTATTAGAAGCCAAAAGAGTGTAATGATCACAACTAAACTACCTTTAATTGGTTCAAAAAGATATTCCAATGTTCTGACTAACATATAAACCTCATAGCTCTTCTCCATTAAGCACAGCAAAATCAACTAGTAAGCAGTATAGAGACGAACACATATATGCTACTTTAGTAAATTCTCATAAAAGAAAAATGATGAAGGTGTTTTTATGTATTGTTGTTATTATAGCCATGGCTTATATGATGGTTGAACCAACCCAAGCAACTTTTACATGTACCGATGTTAACCTGTGCTTTGTGCAACGCATGCCATACTTGGTCAGCACTTAATTGTGCCTACTTCAATAATTGAGAATGTGGCCTGTGTCTTTAGACTCCGTAAGTTGTTCATTATGCAAGCCTCGAATAGTGGCTACTGTATCAGCTTAGTACTGACAAAGATACTGTTCTGTAACTTCGTAAAGCTGTGAGTTGGCAGCGCAAGTCTTTCTCTTGCTCCATAAGTTGATCCTTGAGTTGTACTAGTCCACGGCCTGCACATACGCTTGAGATGATCCGCAACTTATTATTCTCCTCCGAATGACATGTTGATCATCCAAAAAGGAGGAGCGCAGTACGTTCTAGACTGCTTCTCCTCTCCTTATACTGGACTGTGCAGCTCCGCCACGCTGCAAACTTCATTGTTATGTGGAATTTGAGCTGCTTGGTATGTTATGAATATCAGTTATCTTCATACTTTCATGTTCTCAGCTTTCACCTAGAGATACCTTTGGGCAAATTGAAAAAACTCATCCCCACGAACTTCCAAGAAAACTCCATCTTTTCCTGAAACATAACATTTAAAAATAATCATCTTTAACAATGAATTACAATTTTAAAAGCCAGCAAAACATAAACAACACTTTTATGTGAACACCAAATTAAACCTAATCCTATGTATCAAACACGAAATTAAATGTAACAACAGAGTTTCAAGAATACAACAGAAAAGTATACCTAGAAAACTAAAATACTTAAATCATAACCCTAAATTGCTGGGGGAAAATAAATAAAATCCTAAATTATCAATCCAGATAACAATGACATAAAATAAAACATGAAGATAATCGAAGTTAAACAATATGCAGAAATATGAAACTTGACTCATAAAGAAACTAAAATAAAAACGACATCTAAGAAAAATGATTTTTCTAACTAAGATAAGATCGAACCAGGTAGCTGACCTTCACAAATTTAACATTCTACGTCTTAAGTTCATCATCAGTGAAATAATCAAATATCGAAAGAAGAAACTCGAAAGGAAGAGATGGTATGATTTTTTGGGTCGGAGATTTTTTTTCCTTCGAATTTTTTCTCTCTGAGAGGAAGGAAGAAGAAAGAGGTAGAAGAGGAACTTATCTCTTCGATAGAAACAAGTAGTAGAAATGGTCAAATGGGTCAAGGGGGTGGAAGTATATCGATACACTGTAAAGGATAAAAAATATGGGCTGAAAAAGAGTTCCAAAGTGTTACCTGGAAGCATGTGAATCGCACACTTATGATCTTCGCAGTTGCTAATCTCAACAGGAATGGGTAGTTGCGAGTTTCGCAACAGAAAAAGGCTGTTGCTAAAATTTGGCAACTGTTTTCCCTGGTCGCGAATTAGCAACAGCTCTAGAGTTGTTGCTAATCTGGGTTACTAAATCCAGAATTTGGTGTAATGATTACCCAAATCACGAACTGAAAACTCTGTACTTAAGTCAATAATGATTTTATTGACAAGTAGTGAACTTGAGCCTGTGACTATGAGGTCATCGACATAGACAAGTACATAAGTGATACCTTGTTTTGATTTATGAACAAATAAGGAGGAATCAGCTATCGAGCCCTTGAATCCCAAGTCTGTGAGATAAGAGCTGAGCTTGGAGTACCATGTGCGTGGAGCTTGTTTTAAACCATATATCTACTTGTTGAGTTTACACACATATGTTGGGTTCTCAAGATTAACATATCCAGGAGGTTGTTTCATGTAAACTTCTTCTTCAAGCACACCATGAAGAAACGCATTTTGAGCATCTAGTTGTTTCATATCCCAATTATGTATTGTTGTTATAGAGAGAACTAATCTTATAGTGCAAGGCTTGATCACTGGGCTGAACGTTTCACCATATTCATCACCTGTTTTCTGATGATAACCATTTGCAACTAGCCGTGCTTTTCTTTTGTCCAAATATCCATTCGGCTTTTGCTTAACTCGAAACACCCATTTGGAACCTATCATATTCATTACATCATTATATGGTACTTTGGTCCACGTACCATTACGTATATGAGCATTGATTTCTGCATCTATAGGTGGTCTCCAGTTTGGATCCTTAGATGCTTCTGTATATGACTTTGGCTCGAAAAACTCATCAGTTTGTAAGGGATATTTGGTAGCTGCTAAACACAATTTCTTGAAAGTGTTTCTGATACAATCTTTAGCTCTAGTCACCATAGAATGTTGTTGTCGTGTTGTTGAACCCGAAACTATTACAGAAGTTGTACTAACAGTTGTGTCATGTTGTGTATTGTAAATAGATGGTTGAACTGAGGATTCTGGCAATGCTGACGACGATGGTGTTGGTGATTCGGTAGCAACAGTTTGCTCAACTAGTGGCAAGTTCTGCGTAGGAGACACTGGTGATACAGAGAGAGTAGAAGAAGATAAAACTTTAGTAGACAATTGACTCTATAGTGTATCAACTGAAGTTACCTGCTGCTTGGAAGTAAATGGGAAAGTATCCTTTTCAAATTTGACGTAGCGAGAGATATATAGACGATTGGATGGAAGATGCAAACACAAATAGCCTTTGTGATCACTATTAAATCCTACAAACACACAAGCTTTTGACCTCGGTTCTAATATGTTAGAGACATATGGTCGTAAACAAGGGTAGCAGAGACATACAAAAACTCGTAACATGATGTAATCTGGGAGTTTGTTAAACTTAAACAGTAGTTCTAAGGAGTTTTGAGTTCAGTTTGAGAAACTGGAAGCCTATTAATCAGGTAGCAGGCAGTAGAGAAAGCTTCAGACCAGTAGGAAGTTGGCAATGAGGCTTGAAATAATAGGGCTAGGCCGGATTCTGTGATATGTCGAATGCGACGTTCAGCTATGCCATTTTGTGCTGAAGTGTGAGGACAAGAGAACCTATGTATTACCCTGACTCATTGAGAAAATATGTGAACTTTTTATACTCTCCACCATTGTCTGACTGGAATATTTTTATTTTATGCTCGGTTTGGTTTTCTATCATTCTTTTGAAGTGAACAAAGACATGCAATGCGTCAGACTTACGATGAAGTGGATATATCCAGGTGTAATGAAAAAAGACATATAGGAAGAGAATGTAATAACGAAACCCATGATTAGATGATGTGGGGAAACCCATAAGTCCGAAACAATCAAGCTATGGCTTGTCAATAACAGTAGTATTACTAAAAAGGGGGAGTTTACGACTCTTGCTAACATGAAAAGAATGACAAAACTGAAACTCTTTATTGCGAAATGGAAGGGAAAACTTCTTAACGACTTTAAGAACTGTGATGAGCATCAGATGACCTAGATGTTGATGCCAAATAGGAATAGTTTTTGCAACATAGGTAGATGGAACTGATTGATGTATCTCTCGCACTCCCTCAAAGATGTAGAGCCCATTATTACTCCTGCCTTGCAGCAACATTGTCCCCGTGTGGATTTCCATTACAACAAAGAAACCAGAGTGAAACTCAAAGCATACAAAATTGTCTTTGCAAAACTGCGAAACTGATAACAAATTAACTTTAATTTGAGGAACATGGAGTATATTATTTATATTGAAAGAGCGACAATTGACTGTGAAAGAAGATTTACCAATATTCTAGATTGGCAGTGCATTACCATTACCAACATGAACACGTTCAATGCCAGCATATTCGTGACGAATATTTAGATTGTTGAGATTTGCAGTGAGATGGTGGGTAGCACCAGTATCAGTGATCCACTGATTGTCAACACCTTCTCCTGGAAATGCAAGATAAGCAGCTTGTCTAGGCTTTCTAGGAACAAAGTTCTATTTGAAGCGAAATCAGCAATGTAAAGCATCATGGTTCTTACGGCCACATATATGACACGGTCCTTAACCCTGATCGACTTGAGGATGGTTCCTTCTTTGTTCTGGTCGATTTGGTGGTCGATTAGGTGGTTGGTTTTTTCTCTGATCCGACCTCTGAAAGGGTCTAGCACTTGAGGATGCAGCTACATGTGCTACTAGTTGTTGAAGCAAAGACATATGTTGCTCCAATCGCGTATCATAAGTGAGAAAATGTGCGTAAAACACATCTGATGGACACATTTTTGTGTCCCATTTGTCTCGATTCTATATATTGATAGTGCTCATTTTTGTACTTATTATGGTATTTTATATGTGTGTAGGTATTTTTGTCCAATAAACATTTTTGGAAAAATCGGCTCGAAAAGTTGCGCGGGGCACCTCGGAGGACAATTGCTAAACGGACCCCAGGATTGGCTTAGGAGCACCCAGGATATGTATAGCCCAAACTTGTCCGCAACACCCACTTTTGTCCATAGAACCTAAGTCAGATGATAAAGGCACCCCTACTCTGGATTAGGGGCAACCATCTTCATTATTTGAATTCTGGTTTTTGGCGGGAAAGTTAACTATCATACATGCAGATTTAGGGTTGAGGTTTTAATCGCGTTTTGAGGAGATTCAATGGCTGAAACTTATGGCAAGCATCTGTTAGAGAAAAACAGGGATACTATGAGTGATTTCGTCGATTGAAAGTGGTTAGAAATCGAGTTATAAGGAAACGGAGGTGTGAACTTTTCACGGGTATTTCAGGCGAGAGCTGGTGAATTTGTTGCTGGATTCAATGGATGCCGTGGATTGGATATGTCTTGCTAGGCCCAAACAGGGTTGGTAATCACTTCAGATTCGGAAAATCAGGGTTTAATTCGTGGGTCAAGCAAAACATGGGAGTGAGTATGCACGGGTCGCTGCATGATTTATTTTTGGAATTCTAGAGAGACTAAAGGCGAGATATTATGTCCAAAGATACTTATCTATCTAAGAAAGAGTTTGGGATGGGTTGTACGGTTCAGAAACGTGTAAATAAGTTGGCAGAGAGATTATTGCCGTGACTTGCACGGAAAGGAAGAGAAGAATTTTAGTCGGGAGTTTTAGGTTTCCGAGGGATATAAAAAGCGTTGTCGAGTTCCAGGGGGGGTATGAAAGTTTCGGAGAAGTTAGGGGAAGTTTAGAACACCACAGAGATCAACAGGAGGAGTTGCATGAAATCGAGTTCTGGTGGTGTAGAAGGAAGAACATTAGAATCCTCAGGACAGTCTTTTATTCTACAACATACGCCTTCTATCGTTTCCTGTAACAGTCTATTGCAACAGTTCTCTATAACAGTCAGTTTGTAACGCCCGTAAACCGTTTCAAACTGTCTGCTTAACTAGTTTTCTCTTGTTTTTCACCCTTTTGAGCTATGAACACCTTTTTTGAGTATGTGAATAATATGAGGAGCTAAAACCCTTAGACGAGGCGACGGAGGAAGCCATTGTTCCATGAAAAGTGGTATATTTCTATTTTAATTAATTCTTGCAATTTCTTTTATGATTATTTGCATGGAACTAATATTGTAAAATTGATTTTTATTGAATGATTGTGATCCATTTTGATGGAGCATGCTTAGTTTAAGACTTTTGATGTTTCATGCTTGATGTATACAATTGTTACTTCAAAAATCTACTAGAGGCAATAAATAGAATCACTTTAAACGCAAAGAATTGAATGAATATTGATTAGATTAAATCACTTAATTGTCCAATGGTGGAATCCTGAGTCTCGGTGCTTTTTATAATCTTGATAACAACTTCATCTTGAGTTTTTATTTTAATTTAAGTCTAAAACAAATCTTCATAAGTCTGAGCGAATGGCAACTTTACTACCACTTTCTACAACAACATAAAAACCACATCAGCATCCATATCAACCTTTTCCATCGTCCTTAGAGATGTCACAATGGAATCATATGCTTGATCCAAGCCGCTCAAGATGGCTTGTTGCATATCCTCCTCTGATAGAGCATTGCTGGATGCTACAAAAGCATCAAATAGATTTTTAGATTTGGAAAAATACTCTTGCATAGAGTTTTTACCTTTTCGAAGACTATGCAGTTGTCTTCTAAGATTCATATGATGAGCTTGAGTCTTGGGTGCATGTCGCTTTTCAAGTGCATCCCAGACTTGTTTTACAGATCCAAGTCCTGAGACACGACCAAGAACACCTTCTGTGAGCGATGATAAAAACCAACCAATCAAGATATGATCTTTCTCTTCATATTTGGTGTAAGCATTATTAATAGTCTGAGTGTTTGACAGGGTTCTTGCTGGTTTTGTATAGGTTCCATCAACATAACCCATCAATCGATAACCTTTTAGAAGTGGGTTAAACTGTGTTGTCCATAGGAAATAGTTTGTGTCATTGATCTTGACACTGATAAGGTGATTTACATGAATATGTTGTAGTGTTGTAATCTCTGGTGTTGACATGATGAAAATGAAGAATTTCTGGTTTAAGCTTGGTTTATAGGATCGCTGCCGAGATATCAAGTTAAGATGAGATGTTTTGGTTAAATCTTCCACACTTCTCTCGGTAGAGAAATATTGCATATATATATATATGAATTAAATTACCCTAAATAAGGAATATATTACATGAATGAGAATAATAAAAATATTGCGAAATCATGCCTTTGACACAGACCATACAACTGTGATTAGAGACTGATTCTCTGGTAGCTGGCATACTAAAGGATCATCGCTAATCAATCCACTGATATAGTCTTTAGATGTTGTATCCTTAACAGATATTACTTCCTTCAGTTTAAACATTGTTGATATCATATAAGCCAGAGATATTGGTCCTTGTGTTCCTAAGGGTGGCATGGAGATGGAAATGGCTAGTGTTTTTATCTTCCAAGGCTAGGAATTTCTCTTTTCCTTTCACTTTACCTCCTCATATTGGTACAGCTTGATGAAATCTTCTTTGTTTTTAGTTAGGATAGGGTCAGTGAGATAATTAGTATTGTCCACTAAAATATTATGTATGGTTGTTTTTAGAGAGTATATATTGGTTAGGATGTGCCCATACTGATGTTTGTTCCACTTTTTCACACCATTCTAACATTTAAAAGTTTATCATATGATTTGCAAGAACAAGAGCAATGTTTATCAGTATTCCAGGTATTGTTGATGATCGATTTCTCTACAGCTTTGCTCTTCAAGGAAGAGCCCAAATAATTAATTTAAAAGGTTTGAAGTTGTTGTAGTTCTGGCCTTCAGAGTTTAGGATAATAGGGGAGTGGTCAGACCCTATGGCAAAAAGATGAGAGAGTCGAGTTAGGGAAAAGGGTAGACCATTCAATATTATCTAGGCCTCTATCCAATCTAACCTTTATAGGATTAACCTCTTTATTGTTGGACCAAGTGTAGGGAAATCCACTAAAGCCAATATACATCATTCTGCCATGTTAAACATGTTACAAAAATTCCTAATGAGAGTTTTATTTGGTGGTAATCCACCACTTTTTATTTAGGACTCAAGATAAGGTTGAGATCACCTAAAAGAAGCCAAAGGATGGAGACAATTGAGTTCATTTTTTTTAAAGCCCAAGACTCATCCTCTTTTTTTCTTCAGGGTATGGTAATCCATACATACATGTTATTAACCATTCTGATTTGGTTTTATCAGACCAACTCAAACAATCAATCTGGTTTATTTTCGTGTGGAATACCTGAAGCTTATTTCTTGAATCCCAACAGAGGTCTAGCCCCCTGCTAAACCTAGGGGCGGAACAAAGGAGTGGTTTTGAAATTAGACATTATTTAAAACTTTCTCAACAAAATCAGAGCTATATTTGGTTTCAGATAGGAAGACTATATTAGGTTTCTCATCTGTAATCATTTTATTTTGGTTTTTCTTAGTATTAAGGGAACCCAACCCCTGGCAGTTCCAAGCTAGGATTTTGATGAATTTCCAAAAGTAAGAGACTATGGGATATGAAATGAGAATACTAATGTTCCCAAATATGATTTTTAGTCTATTAATTAGAGCATTGAACTTACCATGCTGTCTAAAAAAGTCTAACATCCAAGAATAAATTATAAATTTGGAGAATGAGGTGGAATCATGTTCCTAGTCACTCATGATAGTCTCTTGCGATTAGGCCAAACCAGCTTTCTTAATCATCCCCAAGTCCTACTTAGCTTCCTTCTGGTTTTTGAGAGAGATGAAATTTGATGGAAATTTCTTATCCCTAGCTTCCTTTTTGCTAGAAACACCAGTATGACCAGATCCAATATCAAATTGGACATTTGGGTATTGAAGGTTGTTGTCTAGAGTAGTTACAGGTTTGTCGATGATTGAGTTCGTGATAGGTTTGGATTTCTTGAACGTTATCTCATGATCATTGAGGATTTTCCTCTTATCTCCATTGTCTGCTGAAGGAGAAGGAAGTACTTCTTCACTGTTTAAGGATTTATGTTTTTGGGGGTTTTCCTTGTCCATTTTCTGAGGTTAATGGTTTTGATGGTGTTTGCGTAGGTTTTGATGCATTTATGGAGCGGGTAAGGTCCAAAACCCGGAGGGCGAAAATGGGTAGTATCCATGGACTGATCATAGGTTTTTAGATTTTATCCCTGATTTGAAAAAGGTTAAAACCATAATCTCCAAAACTTTGATCTTGAAGTTGTTTAGTCTTGTTGTTACTGCTAGTGATATGAAATACTTCAGCCATCTCATGGAAGCTTGGAGTTATTTCCGTTTTTTGCTTTAGTTCTACGGATATTATCAGTTTTTCATTTTAGCTCTTTTTATAGAGACAGATAGAGTATTTATTTTGGATTGTTAGGACAAATGTCTCACTTGTTAACTGCCTTTTAAGATATACATATTCAGGTTTTCGGATAATTTATGTGACGTTTCATTTATTGTTTGCTCTGACATAGTGATATTCTTTTTTCATACTCCATTCTACCTTCGATTTTGATTTCGCCACTCAATTTTACATATGAATGGAGTGTATTTTAGTTGGAGAAGATGCTCTAGATGGCTTTGAAAACATCTCATATCAACGAGGCTATGTCCAGTAGGGCCGGTCAATAGAAAAAGTTAGCAAAGTTTGAATTTGGGGCAGCACAGGAGGGGGCAACAAAAAAAAATCCCTAAGAGGTGTCTTATGTGAAAGAAAAAAATATGAACGTCCAAATCGTGAGTAAATAAAAATATAAGGACATAAAAGAAGGGCATAATATAAATTAGAGTTATTGTAATGGTGTAATAGTAAATATGAATTAGCTGACCTAAAAAAATCGAAAATCTTTCTCACTTCTAAATTTTCTCTCTCGAAATTTTTGTTCTCTCTGAACACTCTTTTTTCCCCGTTCTTTCACAACTCCATAGCAGACCAGCGGAGGTATCATATTTAATTAGAGTAGGTAAAATTATTCTATGAATATATTGAGTTTATAATCTATGATCGGTATATCCTATCTAGTCTTTGAAGATTGATTTTCATCAGTATTCTTAAATTGTATTTCTAGGGAGAAAAACTCTAAACCCCCGATTCAGTCGATTTCATGTTCTCTGATGTTCAGAGATGAATTATCCAATTGTTAGAAGTTAGTCAGTTCCAAATTTTTTGTTGATAGTCAGTTCCAAATTTTTTGTTGATTATTGAATTACAATTTAGGGTTATTTTGATGAAAAATTTTTGTTTGTTGTTTTGGTTTGTTTTCCCTTTTGTTTGCTTGTTGTTTAATTAATTTAATTGATTGATCAATTGTAGGCATGGTTCTAAAAAGAAAACAGAACACTGGATGCAAAATAGGAAGAACCAGAAAAAGAGATTAGAATCTACTAAATTTCTTGCAGGTTCTTTTGATAAGTTTTTGATTAGGAATCAACCAATAATTAATAATAAAAGCGATGAAAATGGTTGCACAACTGATAATGGTATGGATGAGGCCCTTGGGAAAGAGGGTAATGATATGAATGGAAATAGGAATGGTGAGTATCGTATAAACGTGTGCAGTAAAATTCATTTTGTTCGTAACGATAATAAGGAGAATTAATAATGAAAATAGAGATGCAAATATTGTTAGCAGTACAATACTTGCCCACTCATACTAACTCAAAGCAATGGAACAAAGAATAAAAACCACACAGAGGGAGAAAGACGAAAAGAAGAGGATAATAGCTCTTCTGGACACAAATTCAAATGTAGAAGTCGAATTCTTTTTATAGGCAAACGGAGAGGGTGAAATCAATGCATATTAATGTGCGAATCAATACTGCATGCGAAATAATGTTGCATGGTGTCGACATAATTTTGTCATAAAATGGAAGAAAAATGTCGACATCCATGCACATAAAGCCGTTAAGAAAATTATTTTTGGTTAGAAAACAAATTCAACCAGGTCTCACGCCCCACACATTTAAGACAAAATTTTAATTTGATTGTAAAATATTTAAGGAAATAATTTGAAATCGTTTTGTCAAAGTGATAAGTCTTGGTTGATCCATGTTCACGGCGAAGGCACGAGCCCGAGCCCTAATATTAAGTGAAAGAAAAAATATTTCGCCCCACTCGTTCCACCCACATTGTTTTACTAACTATCCATAAAGGAATAGCTATATAGTTGAACTCCTCTTTAGATATACCCAATGTGGGACTAAAGGTTCTATTACGTTCACTCATAAGAAAATGAGCAAGTGCTCTTAGAGACACAGAGGTCCTAAGTTGAATTCCCACCAAGACCATAAAACCAAAAAAATAAACTCATTTTCTCCAACAGATATTACTGAATTCCCTATAGGACAATAAAACTTGTTTCTCTGGCTATCATTACTCACGCAAAATGAGTAATTTTGAGAAACAAGATAGGAGGTGGTTAGTGTATTGGAAATATTTGGACAAAGTATTCTGTTTTTGTTGTAAATTTTTCACATTTGTGTTCTTTTTCCAAACTCAATTGGGTATGCAGCCTACATTAGCTAGTTTATGCATTGACTTATAATTTAATCTAAGTCTACCATGCAAAACATTCAAACACACACAAAAAATTAAAAAGTTCATTTCATCAATTTTTCTTTAAGCTTATATAAACCCTAAGTCATATAACCGATGCCTGAAAAATCATTTCCCTTAGTTATAACAAGTTTTCCAAATTTAATTAAGATCTTCAATCCTTTACCATCTACAACAGAACAAGATACAAGATTCTTGCATATGCCCGGAACATGAAAACGTTATTCAATGTGAGAATATTACAGATATGAGCTTCTGCTCGACCTTTACCTTTTATGCAACCTCTGTCACATATGAGTTACTCATATAGAGTTTCTCGACATCCTATATCCTCTAATAGGAGGTGAACAGGTCTCTGTTTCAACACACATGCTTAGTGGCTCCAAAGTCCACCCATCATATATCACATTGGTTATTAAAATAACTTCCTACATCATGCCACTGAGCTCGTACTAGTTTTTTTTCAACTAATTAGCATTAACTTTCTACTAATTAAGGTTTTACGTTGTCTACAATTACTGCCATTTGACCAGGAATTTTACAAACAAAACAATCACCCTTAATTAAAGTAATGCTAGATTTATTTCTACGAAACATACCTTTCTTACAAGATCTATGCATAGTGTTGCGTTTGACGTTCTCACCTTTGCCATCTTTGGAAGATTTATTTTCAGCCACATGCGCCTATTAGCCATGTCCCTTGTAGATGACACCTTTATTTACAAAACACAATTCCGAATCAGAAATTATAATATGAATTTTGAAGATAACATCTGGATTCACAAACTTCGTTTGAACCACCATTTCAAAAGACTCATGGTTACACCATAAAAACTAATATTGTCAACTACAAATTTCTGCTCGTCAGAATTTTTCAGGAACATTTCTCTGTTTTGTAAAATATCGAAAAACTTTTACAACTCCAAAAATTCCGAAATTTTACGTGGGTAACTATCAAGATGTCTACTACATTATTCCTTAAGGGTTTATCAAAATTCTTTATAGGGTAAGAGATAAACTCGAAACTCTACAGCTGGCCCAAAAATTCATTTTTTGCTTTTTCACTCCACAAATAACATCCATGATTGTTGGGTGCTATAATTAAATACAAGGAAAGATCAAATAAAAAAATTATTGATACTTATCCCCTTTATAATGGAAGTGATCGGATTGACAAACCGGATGAGATCCCCAGAAAATTTTGCAGACCCATCAACATCGTTCTTACCCATTGGTACAGATAGAAAAGACTATCGTGTTAAGATTGTTGCAACTGTAACAATAAAATACTCAAAGAAGATGTTAGAAATAAATTTCTGAAACGCTTAAATAAACACTCAATGGAATCAGCAAACAGAGGACAGAGTCACGTGTTCGACACGCTGTCCTTAACACGATAGTTGACCGGTACGCCTCACGAATAAGTGATGCCTATACCCTGTGGTCAAGTCGTATCCAGGATAAAACTGCCCGTTGCAAATATTGTTAGTAGTACAATACTTGCTCACTCATACGAACTAAACAACAATGGCACAAAGAATAAAAACCACACAGAGGGAGAAAGACAAAAAGAAGAGGATAATAGCTCTTTTAGACACAAATTGAAATGTAGAAGTCGAATTCTTTTTATAGGCAAACGGAGAGGGTGAAATCAATGCATATTAACGTGCGAATCAATACTTCATGCGAAATAATGTTGCATGGTGTCGACATAATTTTGTCATGAAACAGTCAAAAAATGGTAAGAAAAATGTCGACATCCATGCAAATAAAGTCGTTAAGAAAATTATTTTTGGTTAGAAAATAAATTCACCCAGGTCACACGCCTCCCACATTTAAGACATAATTTTAATTTGATTGTAAAATATTTAAGGAAATAATTTGAAATCATTTTGTCAAAGTGATAAGTCTTGGTTGATCCATGTCCATGGCGTAGGCACGAAACCGAGCCCTAAGATTAAGTGAAAGCAAAAATATTTTGCCTCACTTTTTCCCCCCACATTGTTTTACTAACTATCCATAAAGGAATAGCTATATAGTGGAACTCCTCTTTAGATATACCCAATGTGGGACTAAAGGTTCTATTTTGTTCACTCATAAGAAAATGAGCAAGTGCTCTTAGAGACACAAAGGTCCTAAGTTCAATTCCCACCAAGACCATAAAACCAAAACAATAAACTCATTTTCTCCAACAATCCCCCACATGAATGAAATACCGATAAAAATCAGAAAACGGAAAGCGAGAAATACCACTTAAGCAAGAGGTGTCCATGAGGTCTTGAACCTTTGCTTAGTGAGAAATTGTCGGGACTACTTGATGGACAGTGAACGCGGTGTCTTGAACTGCCATTGTTTGGTGTAATCCGCGATAATAACCACGCGTGATATCTCTCTAGGTGCTGTCAAGTTCGTGTCGTTGTGTTCTTTTTGGCCCTGGACAAATCCCGTTTCTCAGAATGCTCTATAGAATCGGCTCTATTCTTATAGGAAGCGACCCACTTCCACATTCAGATAGGTAAGTTCCATCAAGAGTGTTTACTGCTACCCCACTTCAATCATAAATTGAAACTATAGAACTCATTAAGAATTAGTTAAAAGTCATCCTTCACATGCTGTCACACTATCACGTCTACACCATAGGGAAGGGGCAGAGAATGAAATTCTCTGATAGTGTTTACCTTGACCCACCACGAATTAGTTGTCTCATTCAAACCTTAATCTTGAGATCTCCAGTTAGCAAGGTTGAGTATCCTTCATGGCAAGTTTATTTAATGAGCTTAAGCCCCATCCCCTTTGATGCATAATTAACTATATCTTTCGATAAACTTTTCTTCAAAGGGTCTGCGATATTCTCCTTGGACATAATCCAACCAATGGAAATAACGCCAATTGAGATTAGTTATTCTTAGCTTTAGCTATTACAGCTTGGCTAACACAAAGTATAGATATAGCTGGCACAGGCTTATGCCAGAGAGGAATGTCTTCTAAAAAGGTAATACTCGGACCCCTCTCGTGCTTTATCTAACGTAATACTCTCAAATTACATAGTGAATTTGAGAAAAACATGTCTGTTTGGAAATCTTCCAAAAACAGACCCTCAAACTATAGTGAAAATATATCCACTCGTAGATTAGACTCCTCTGAGTCAACTATCTAGTTAGCATCACAAAGTCCCTCAAGGACAACAAGATACCTTTCATAAACCAAACAAAAGGTAATAGAGTATTTTAGGTACCATATTACTCTTCTAAGTGTATCACAATGCTCTGGATTGCAAGTTATATCTACTTAACTTACTCACAATATACGCCATTTGTGGACTCTTACAGTTCATTAAATTCATCAGACATCCTATAACTCTTGAGTATTCAAGTTAAGATACTCCTTACCCTTATATATCTTGAGTCTAAAAGAAGAATCGTACGGAGTACAAGCAGGATTACAATCATACTGATTGAATCTCTTAACCAAAAATTCAACATAATGAGAACGAGTAAGACTATAAATAATAGATTATCTTGTAATCCTCATCCATAAGATTACATCAACAGGGCCTAAGTCTTTCAAGTCAATGTTCTCATTCAACGCATGTTTTAGTGGAATTAATCACATCTATGTTTGTATCAAGTATAAGTATATCAACAACATATAGGCATACAATCACACAGGCATCCTCAACAAGTTACTTGTAAATATACTTATTGCATCCACTACTCATCATCATATGATCAAATTTTCATATCACTTTTTTAAAAAACCTACAAAAATTTGTTCAACTTATAAACTTTGTCTTCATAACCTTTCACTAAAAAGTCCTCAGGTTGGTCTATATAAATTTCTTTATCTAATTCACGTTTCTAGAAAAGTTTTCTTAACATCCATCTGATGTATCTCTAAGTTGTTTATGACAGCAATAGCAATTAGCATCTCAACGGAAGTAATTCTCGTCACATGTGAATAAGAATCAAGAAAATTTACACCTTCTTTCAGTTTATAGACTTTAGCTACCAACGTAGCCTTATATATATATATATATTCACAGTTCCAACTACCTTACATTTCCTCTTAAAGACTCATTTACATCTTATGGTCTTACTCCCTAGAGTTAAACTAGCAAGCTCCCAAGTTTGGTTCAAACGGACTGAGTCCATTTCACTAAATGAGGCTTCTTACCAGAATGGGATTTCGGTAAATATTATGGCTTCTTTACGAGTTTGAGGAGTTGTCTCGGCTAGTGTTATGAAGTCAGGTCCAAAGGAAGTTTTGGTTTTAGCCCCTTTACTTCTCCTATGATCAATTTTTTACTTCATCTTCCTCTAAAGGTAAAGTCTGACTGGTTGAAGGGACATCTAGGGGATCAACACCCCTCTTACGAGAGTCAAAATTTAATGAAAAAACATTTTCAAAAAACACGGCATCCCTAGATTCCATAATAGTATTCACACCAATTTCAGAAATTTCAGAACTCACAACCTTAAATCTATATGCAGTAGAGTGCTCAGGATACCCTATGAAGACGCAGTCAACAGTTTTGGGTCCTATCTTGGTTGTTTTAGGTTTAGGGATGTGAACCTTAGCCAAACACCCCCACAATTTGAAGTATGCAAAAGAAGGTTGTCTACCTTTCCACAATTCATATGGAGTTTTATCTGATCCTTTAAAGGGTACTCTATTCAAGATATAGCAGGCTGAGAGGACAGCTTCCCCCCACAAGTTCGAAGGTAATCCTGAACTAATTAACATGGCATTCATTATCTCCTTAAGGGTACGGTTCTTACGTTCAGCTACATCATTCGACCGAGGTGAATAAGGAGGGGTAACCTCGTGTATTATGCCATGTTCTACACAGAAATTTCCTATCGGAACTATGTACTCACCACCACAGTCAGACCTAATGGTTTTAATGGTAGTATTCATTTGGTTTTCAAATTCTAGTTTATATCTCTTAAAGGCTTCTAAGGCATCATCCTTACCTCTAAGCAAATATATATGACCATACCTCGTACATTCGTCTATAAAAGTAACAAACCATTTCTTACCACCTCTGGTTTGAATCGATTTAACGTCAACTAGGTCTGACTGAATTAATTCTAAGGGTTTAGAATTTCTATGCAAATTTCACATTTGTTTTCTTTTTCCAAACTCAATCAGGTATGCAGCCTACATTAGCTAGTTTATGCATTGACTTATAATTTAATCTAAGTCTACCATGCAAAACATTCAAACACACATAAAAAATTTAAAAAGTTCATTTCATCAATTTTTCTTTAAGCTTATATAAACCATAAGTCATATAACCGATGCCTGAAAAATCATTTCCCTTAGTTATAACAAGTTTTCCAAATTTAATTAAGATCTTCAATCTTTTACCATCTACAACAGAACAAGATACAAGATTCTTGCATATGCCCGGAACATGAAAACGTTATTCAATGTGAGAATATTACAGATATGAGCTTCTGCTCGACCTTTCCCTTTTATGCAACCTCTGTCGCATATGAGTTACTCATATAGAGTTTCTCGACATCCTATATCCTCTAATAGGAGGTGAACAGGTCTCTGTTTCAACACACATGCTTAGTGGCTCCAAAGTCCACCCATCATATCTCACATTGGTTATTAAAATAACTTCCTACATCATGCCACTGAGCTCGTACTAGTTTTTTTTCAACTAAATTAGCATTAACTTTCTACTAATTAAGGTTTTATGTTGTCTACAATTACTGCCATTTGACCAGGAATTTTACAAACAAAACAATCACCCTTAATTAAAGTAATGCTAGATTTATTTCTACGAAACATACCTTTCTTACAAGATCTATGCATAGTGTTGCGTTTGACGTTCTCACCTTTGCCATCTTTGGAAGATTTATTTTCAGCCACATGCGCCTATTATCCATGTCCCTTGTAGATGACACCTTTATTTACAAAACACAATTCTGAATCAGAAATTATAATATGAATTTTGAAGATAACATCTGGATTCACAAACTTCGTTTGAACCACCATTTCAAAAGACTCATGGTTACACCATAAAAACTAATATTGTCAACTACAAATTTCTGCTCGTCAGAATTTTTCAGGAACATTTCTCTGTTTTGTAAAATATCGAAAAACTTTTACAACTCCAAAAATTCTGAAATTTTACGTGGGTAACTATCAAGATGTCTACTACATTATGCCAGAAGGGTTTATCAAAATTCTTTATAGGGTAAGAGATAAACTCGAAACTCTACAGCTGGCCCAAAAATTCATTTTTTGCTTTTTTACTCCACAAATAACATCCATGATTGTTGGGTGCTATAATTAAATACAAGGAAAGATCAAATAAAAAAATTATTGATACTTATCCCCTTTATAATGGAAGTGATCGGATTGACAAACCGGATGAGCTCCCCAGAAAATTTTGCAGACCCATCAACATCGTTCTTACCCATTGGTACAGATAGAAAAGACTATCGTGTTAAGATTGTTGCAACTGTAACAATAAAATACTCAAAGAAGATGTTAGAAATAAATTTCTGAAACGCTTAAATAAACACTCAATGGAATCAGCAAACAGAGGACAGAGTCACGTGTTCAACACGCTGTCCTTAACACGATAGTTGACCGGTATGCCTCACGAATAAGTGATGCCTATACCCTGTGGTCAAGTCGTATCCAGGATAAAACTGCACGTTGCAAATATTGTTAGCAGTACAATACTTGCTCACTCATACGAACTCAACAGCAATGGCACAAAGAATAAAAACCACACAGAGGGAGAAAGACAAAAAGAAGAGGATAATAGCTCTTCTAGACACAAATTGAAATGTAGAAGTCGAATTCTTTTTATATGCAAACGGAGAGGGTGAAATCAATGCATATTAACGTGCGAATCAATACTTCATGCGAAATAATGTTGCATGGTGTCGACATAATTTTGTCATAAAACAGTCAAAAAATGGTAAGAAAAATGTCGACATCCATGCAAATAAAGCCGTTAAGAAAATTATTTTTGGTTAGAAAATAAATTCACCCAGGTCACACGCCTCCCACATTTAAGACATAATTTTAATTTGATTGTAAAATATTTAAGGAAATAATTTGAAATCATTTTGTCAAAGTGATAAGTCTTGGTTGATCCATGTCCATGGCGTAGGCACGAGCCCGAGCCCTAAGATTAAGTGAAAGCAAAAATATTTCGCCTCAATTGTTCCACCCACATTGTTTTACTATCCATAAAGGAATAGCTATATAGTGGAACTCCTCTTTAGATATACCCAATGTGGGACTAAAGGTTCTATTTTTTTCACTCATAAGAAAATGAGCAAGTGCTCTTAGAGACACAAAGGTGCTAAGTTGAATTCCCACCAAGACCATAAAACCGAAACAATAAACTCATTTTCTCCAACAGATATTACTGAATTCCCTATAGGACTATAAAACTTGTTTCTCTGGCTATCATTACTCACACAAAATGAGTAATTTTGAGAAACAAGATAGGAGGTGGTTAGTGTATTGGAAATCTTTGGACAAAGTATTCTGTTTTTGTTGTAAATTTTTCAAGAAAAAAGAAACTAATTATCAGTTGTGTAGTACCGGGTTCAACGATTGGCCAAAATATAAGTGGAAGAATTGGAGTTCATGAAAACTTTACATAGCATATCAACTGTATGAATAGGTGGCTTGATTTGGAATTAAGATTGAGAAAGGAAAAGACCATTGACAAAAAAATACAAGAACAAATCAGGAAAGAGAAAACACATTATAAAAAAAAAATTGGAAAAGATGAAGGATGGCATGTTGTTTCTAGCGAAAAATGGTTTAGCATTTCGTAGAGATAGTGAGAAACTTTATAAAAAAAATTGTGGTAACTTCTTAAGCTTCATAGAGAAACTTGGAAAATATGATCCCATGTTAAAATATCATCTAGAGAGCATTGAAAAGAATGAAATCCGTACTCGTTATCTCAGCCATAAGATTCAAAATGAACTGATTTCAATGATTGCCGATGCGGAGATAAAGCTTATTGTCTACAAAATTCATGAAACCAAATACTTTTCGGTTATTCTTGATTGTACACCTAATGTTTCTCGCAGGGAACAAATGTCAATAATCATCCGATGCATAGATGTTTTTGTAGCAAGAATCGAAGATTGTTTTCTTGGGTTTTTGCAAGTGGAAGATAAAACATGAGAAGGTTTATTTTTTGAACCTGAAGATGCATTAGTCAAGTTTGGGTTAAACATCGATGATATGAGAGGACAAGGGTACGACAATGGAGCAAACATGAAAGGAAAACATAAAGGTGTGCAGGCAAGATTGCTCGAGATCAATTCAAGAGCCTTCTATACACCATGTGCTTGTCATAGTCTTAATCTCATACTTGCGGATATGGCTAAGTCTTGTCCTAAAGCAAGTTACTTTTATGGATCCATGCAACGTCTTTGTACACTTTTTACAGCTTCTACGAATCGGTGGGATATGTTTAAAGCGGAGATTGGATAGAAAGGATGAACACTTAAACCATTGTCAGATACCCAATGGGAAAGTCGCATTGCAGGTGTCAAAGCAATAAGATACCAAGATCCAAAAATACGAAATTCTTTAGAGAGATTACGAGATTCATCCCCTATTTCTCGAGAAGTCAGCACTGCCAACAGCTTAGTAAGTTTTGACTTTTGTAATTTTGAATTTTATCTTAGCTTGACTATTTGGTATAGACTTTTGTTTGTTGTTAACACTATGAGTAAGTCGTTGCAATCTAAAGATATGGACATTAGTGTTGATGTACAACAAATTAAAGGTCTTCTTGATTTTTTTAAAAAGTTTAGAGCAAGTGGGTTTCAAAAAGCATTAGATGAAGCTAAGGAGATTGCAAGTGCAATGGGCACTGGACCTATATTTCTTGAAGTTCGTACAAGTCGTACTACCCAACCAACATCAGGTGAGGAACTTTTTATAAGAAATTACTTTTTATATATAGTTGACAATGCTATATCTTCATTTCGGACCAGATTTGAACAATTTCAAATGTACGAAGAACTATTTGGATTTTTGTTTGACTTGAACAAGTTGAAATCTATGAGTGACGATGAATTGATGAGTGCATCTGTTGCACTTGAAGGTTATTTGAAACATGGTACATCTAGTGATATTGATGGAAGGGAATTATACATGGAATTAATCGTCATGCGAATTGTACTACCTAATGTGTATAGAAACCCAATTGAAGTCTTACTAAGAATGGATGGTTGTTATCCAAATGCATGGATTGCTTATAGGATATTGCTTACGATTCAAGTCACAATTGCCTCGGCGAAAGAAGGTTTTCTAAGCTAAAGTTGATTTTATCGTATCTTCAATCAACTAAGTTGCAGGAGAGACTAGTAGGATTATCTATGTTAGCAATTGAAAATGATAAGGCTATGCTAGTTGATTTTGAAATTGTACTTACTGATTTTGCATCTAGGAATGTAAGAAGAGTCATTTTCGAATAGACGATAATCTATATTATAATTCGAATAGAATAGCTTTTATTATTATTGCTTTTTTAACAATACTTAGGTATATTTATAGTTAGAGATATTTGATAAGTTTGTAGAAATATTTGACAACTTAATATAGGTATTTAGGCTTATGGCAGAAAGCGATGCTAACATATACACCAGTCACTTCGTAGTCACTGGTACCACCTTCAAGGACCGCAGCACAAACCAAAGCCAAAAACTACATTTAGGCCACATTTATCAATTGAACCATACCAGACCACCTTCACCAAGATGAATAGAGGTTCGATTATGCCGTTTCGCGAGTAGTCTCTCTGGGATGCCGGACCTTGCTGCCGGGCGGGACTAAGTCAGGTTGGTTTTCAATTCGAGTATTTTGGTTTTAACTGCAAATGATGGATTAATTTTCGTTTTCTTTTTCCGGCTTATCTCTTGTGATGTTCCTTCTGTGTATTTAGTTTTATTTAAATTCCCTTATTTATTGAATTTTTCTCTTGGGTTTCCTTGTTCCTAATCATGATGATCAATTTTGGGTCGATATTTGTTTTTCTGTTTTAGGATTGGGGTTTCCTGTTCCTATTAGGTTCTCCAAGTTTACTCTTTTGGTTTATGATGGTAGTTATTTGGTACGGCAGTATGTTTACAACGGGGATACTGATTTGATATTGAAGAAGCAATTTTAATTTTAGGGACCAAAACTTTCTGATCCTAGGGTAGTGATTCTCAAAATTGTAGATGAAGGAATTTTATTCCTGCTCGTTCATCTCTCGGAGAAGATGAAGTTGGTCCGATCCTAATCGGCCATCTTGGTCTCTGTTGAATCGGTTCTAAATCGGTGTGTTAGGAAACTTAATTGTTTTCCTTGGTCTCAAAGTTTTGTTTTGGGAATTGTGCGGGACTTGCTTCTGTCGATTTTTGTGATGTCACACGTCAGCAAATTAGGTGGTTTATATGTTTGACTTCCTTTTTAGTCAAGATTGTTTATGTTGCCTCACGTTAGCAAATTAGGTATGTCTGACTTCTTTTTAGTCAAGGTTAGCTTAATTGATAGCTTATAGTAGAGTTCGGACTTTGGAGTCCTTTTAGGGCCCTGATTTAAACGATTTTTCAGTAACGATGGGTTTTTTTTTTGAGACCATGATCTTATTAGACCAACTTCCATATACTTATAAGGGGTGCCCTAAAATTAGGTAAATACCCATTTACCCTTTAATTTAAATTAAAACTAACTTAATAACTATATAAATCTAATCATATACATCTAATCTATATGAATTTATTAACCAAAATCAAAATCAAATCAAAATCAAAAGAGCAATCGAAAATTTTTAGTATTGAAAAAAAGTTTATTCTCTTCTTCTTCTCTCTTTCCTTGACGTTTCTCGTTCGATTGAAAAACCCATCAATCTTTTTAATTCGATTTTGGATAGGAAAATTGAGTAGAAATCATCAAAACATGGTTTAAATGGATATTAAAGTGGCATGTTCGGTTAGGAATAGTTTTAAAAAAACTAGTTTTGTAACCGAACATTCTGAAACCAAGAACACGAAGAACACTTCGGTTATCACGAATTTAATTTTTCATAACCGAACTCCGAGTTCGGTTGGTTCACAAAAAAATCTAAAACTAGTTAGTAACCGAACTCTACCCATAATACAAAAAAAAAAAAAATGTAACCGAACTGTGTTATTTTTCCTATTATGTTGAGTTATGATATAACCGAACTTTACCTACCTTGTTCGGTTGGTTCGCAAAAATTTCTAAAAAACTATCTAGTAACCGAACTCTACTTATATTCCAAAAAGAATTTTTTTTTTTAAATGTAACCGAACTGTGTTATTTTGCCTACTATGTTTAGTTTCAATTTAACCGAACTTGTTCCACTATGTTCGGTTTGTTCGCAAAAAATCTTGACAAACTGAACTCTTCACTAATTGCATGCATGTGGAGTTCGGTTAGATATGTTGTTGGGTTAAAGTTTGCGAACCAACCGAACATTACTCTGTAAGTCCTATAAACAAAGTTCGGTAACCTGCGTGTATGGAAAAGGTAACCGAACAACTAAAAACCTCCATTAAAGAACGAGTTCGGTAACCTGCGTATATGGAAAAGGTAATCGAACTACACTTTCAGATGAGTTCGGTAACCTGTTCTTCACATAAGGTAACCGAACAAGCCCACATCTACCCTAAAAATTTACAGTTTTTTGAAAATTTGGAACAATTCAACCAACATTATCTAAGTTTGAAACATACATGGATACCCAAATACTCTTACTTCGGTTGTGGTTGGTAAAATCCTTTGTTTTTCATGTTTTCCTTCTTAATCTTCTCCAACTTTACTCTCTCAATAATTCTGCTTAATCATTTTACTAATCACTACACTAACTATTATTAACACTAACTAATCATTACCAAAAAATTAATCAAGAGGGTAATTTAGGTATTAATATAAATATCTAGATAAGGGGTGACCTAGATTTACTTCTAATGTCTTTACCCAAAATAACCTGATTTATCTATCTAGTTTTTCACCCAATTTGGGTCCTCATGGTATTTTGGCCCGTTTTTTCGAGCTCCCACTTTGGGGCTGCTCTCATCATTGGTTTCCCGACTTGAGAAGCTGATTTCCAGGATTTTATAGACGTTTGAGGGTTCAATGCTTTTACTTGTTTTTTTGTAAAAATCGGTCGTTTTATTTTGCTTGGAAATGTTTTCTCATTTTCTCAATCCATCATTTTTTGCATGTTTAGTATACTCTTATTGTTTCTCGAACAGAACCAAGTCTCGTTTCGGCGCAAGTAAGGCTCTCCATTTCAATAAATTTCTTATCTTTTTTCCTTCTCAGCTTTGATTTTTAGCCTTATTAATATTTCTTTTATCCATAATTTGTATTTCCTTACTACCAGAATATCCTGCGTCATCCCCTTCTCTCCCTCCTATTTATTTGTCATATTTTCTCTCCTGCTGCAAACCTCTCTCCACCTTTACTTCTTATCATCATAATGACTATCCTAGCTTGGAATTGCCAAAGAATAAACATTTCATCCTCAATTCAACACCTGAAAGGATTGGTCTCTCTTCACAAACCTAGTATTTTGTTTCTGTCTGAAACTTTAGCTAACAATCAGCATATGAGAAGCTTATCACAATCCCTGCAGTTCCATAATCACTTCTCAGTCCCAAAAATTGGAAGGAGAGGCGGTCTATGTTTAATGTGGAAAGATTCCCTAAATATCCAGATCTTATTTCACTTACAGAACTACATTCATACAATAGTTACACCACCACCCCCTGGACAACCTTGGATCTGCACTGGTATTTATGGCCCGCCACATCCAGATATCAAGAAAAATCTATGGAAAGAATTTACAACAATCTTCAACAACATCAACCCGTCCACACCATGGCTTTTATTATGAGACTTTAACGAAGTCTTAGATCAATCAGAAGAAAAAAGGAGGAAGGAAAGTAACCTATGCTCAGTCTCAACCTCTCCTCTCTCTAATTGACCAGATGGGTTGATCTGGGGTTCCGAGGAGACCCCTACACCTTGACAAACAACCAAATGGGTCAGGATAACATTCTAGAAAGACTAGATAGAGTAATGGCGACCCAACATTGGCGGACTGCAAATCCACATGCAGCAGTTACTCATCTTCCAAGAATACCATCTGATCACGACCCAATACTTCTACAAGAGAAAGCAATGGACTGGCAGGGAACAAAAAACTACAAATTTGAACACCTATGGCTCTCTCATCCATAACTCAAACAAGTAGTTGAAACAGCTTGGGAACAACAACAAGATATTGAACCTAACATTGATCTCCAACTAAAACTCATAACAACCGAACAGAATCTATTGGAATGGAACAAAGATATTTTTGGCCACCTACCAACCATGATCAAGAAATCGACAGCTAAGATAAAACACGCTCAACATCAATGTGCTACACAATCAGGAGACGACCTGGAATTTTGGCTGACCCAAGAAAAACAACTAAGAATTGATCATGATAAGATACTACAATGTCATGCGACATACTGGAAGCAAAGATTCAGAATACAATGGTTGCAATCGGGAGATCTCAATACAACCTTTTTCCATACTAAATCCATCATTCACAGAGCCTGCAACAATATACAACAATTACAAGACCCACAAAACAACTGGGTTGGAAAGAAAGAAGACATTGTTCAGCTCATTATGGATCATTATTCTCAACAATATACGTCCCCACCTACGGTGATAAATGAAGATCTTTTTACAAATATTAGGCCAAGATTAACTCCCAGTTCAGACCTACTTACGAAGGAAGTAACTGTAGCCGAAATCAAACAAGCTCTTTTCTCCATAAATTCCGAAAGTGCTCCTGGTCCAGATGGCTACACAAGTAAGTTTTTCAAAGTATTCTGGGAAACAACTCATTCTCAATTGATAGCAATGGTTCGAAGCTTCTTTAATAATCTAAACATGCATCCTCTCATGAATCACACAAACATAATACTAATACCTAAAGTAGACCATCCTTCAAAACCATCACAGTTTATGCCCATAGCACTCTGTAACGTCACGTATAAAATCATTTCAAAAATCCTAGTCAACCGAATTAGACCCCTTCTTCCTTTCTTAATAAGTCCATACCAAAAGTGCCACAAAGATCAATCCACGATAACATAGCAATTGCCGAAGAACTCTTCCACCTTATCAGAACCTCAAACCTCACCAAAGGATCCAACAATAGCTCTTAAACTAGATATACAAAAAGCCTATGATAGTTTAGATTTGGGTTTCATCAAAACCTCCTTTACAAAACTTGGATTTCCTTCATCCTTTATAGAATACATTATGCTATGTGTCACATCATTTACATATTCGATCAACATAAATGGTACACCCCATGGCTACATTAACCCAAGTAGAGGTATCAGACAAGGCGACCCATTATCTTCCTATATTTTCATCATATGTGCTGAAATCCTATCTACAAATCTAGGAAACCTTGAAAACCAAAAGTTAGTTCAAGGACTAAACATTTCAAAAAAAGCACCATCCATTTCTCATCTAATGTATCCAGATGATTTACTAATTATCTATAAAGCCTCGGATTAGAGCAACCATCACCTTAAGACCCTTCTCCAATCCTATGGCACTTCTGCAGGACAGGTAATTAATACCTCCAAATCAGTAATAATTCACCACCCAAGACTAGACCCGATCAAGGTAACTGAACTACAACAATTTTTCGATATGTCAACAACATCAAAACCTCCGACTTATCTAGGCATCCAATTCAAACAAGGAAGAATATCCAATCAAACCTTCGCATCCCTTCTACAAAGATTAGCCCGGAAAGCTAAAGGATGGATGACAAAATGCCTAACTCCAGCTGGAAGACTCACTCTCATCAAAACCTCCCTTACCCCCACCTCAAACCACATTATGCAAACACAAAACCTACCTAGTACTGTTCACAAAAAAAAATAGACCGTATCACTAGGAATTTTTTCTGGGGACATGACTCAACAATCAAAAAGCTCCACCCTATAGGTTGGGATAAAGTAACAAAACCATTATCTGAAAGGAGGTTAGGTATAAGGAAAAGCAGTGATCATAATAAGGCTCTCCTCATGAAAAGGAATTTGCATGAACAACCTAACTCTATTTTCGGAAGTCTCTTCAGTGCAAAATATCTTGATCAACAACCTATTCTACAAGGCATTCATACCATACGTTCCTCTTCCAGTCCTCAAAGGAGACAACTGACATCAATTGTCCCTGCCATGCAACAACTGATTTTCCATCGTATTGGAAATGGGTTATCAACTCCAATAGAAGCCAGTTGGATTCCACACTCACCACCTCTAGACCCATCACAATGCTACCCAATCCGAATGGTAGCAGATATCATCGACCCAATCTCTCATACATGGAATCAAGAAAAATTAAGCACCCTTCCAAATCATATATCCCATAAAATCATAAACATCCACCTTCCCCAAAAGAATACACAAGATAAAATTATCTGGCCACACTCAAAATCTGGAAATTACACTACATCTTCGGGATACAAATGTCTAACCCATGGTCAACCAACTCATACCCCTCTTCCGCCCACCAAATTCCTGTGGACTTTACCATGTCCACCAAAAATTCAGCTTTTCTTGTGGAAAGCAATCAATGAAGGATTACCAATCTTCTCTCTCCTACATCATATCCACTTGACCCATTCTGACATATTCCCCAGATGCAATGCTGATCCAGAATTGGCAAGTCACCTTCTAATTCACTGTCCAACGACGATTAAATCCGGGAACACCGTGATCACTCAACTTACAAACACATCAAACTCCAACTACCCCCTCACTCTCACCTTAACACCTCAGACATCCATCTCCCAAATCCTACAACAATCTGCACCAACAGTTGTAATTTCCTCCTTTTGCTTCCTTTTTTGGACCTTATGGTTAGCTAGGAATGACCTAATATACCGCCAAAAACAAACAACTTCATCTGAAATCTTAATCTGGGCTCAAAAGCTACAACAAGAATTCACTGCGACACAAGACTCCTTACCACCGGTCCTACCAGGAGATGCATCAATATATAACCATCCAAGAGGAGACAAAAGAGTATATACAATATTGGTACGATGGTCAATTCCAAACATTAACTGGATTAAGATCAACACAGATGGGGCAGCGAGAGGTCACCCTGGTTTTGCGGGAGCAGGATTCATCTGCAGAGATTCCGACGCACGAACTTTAATGGCTTTAGCTCAACCTTTAGGAATTACAATTGCCTTACCCGCAGAAACTTGGGCTCTTCTTTTGGCTTCAAGAGCGGAAACAGAAAGACAATGGCCAAAAGTTCTCTTTGAAACTGACTCAGAAAATCTTTTGCGCTTCATCACATCCTCTACCCCCCTGGCACATCTCAGGAATGATTGAGGAAATAAAGAAGAGATTCAGACAGATCGCGCAGGTTGCCATTCAACACAACTACAGGGAAGGAAACCAAGCCGCAGACGGTTTGGTCAATCATGTAGCAGATGGAAGCCAATTAGGAAACTTATCAACCAAAATATGGGACCAGGCAATCCCGCTTGTTATTAATCAAATTTTACTTCACGATTCAGTGGGTACCACATACCCATGACAAATTGTAACATAATCTCCTATCAATAAAATGCATGCTTCAAAAAAAAAAAAATTATACACCACCTTATGTTCCTGACTACAGTTTCTTTTATGTGAGGAGGCAACATTTTTTAGGTATGTTTTGGGGCAGCAAAATGTCAGAGCCGGTTCTGATGTCCAGTATAAGAGCGAAACTATGTAAGTTTTCAAATGATGATATTGTGTTTTGATACAATAGTAGTAATTTGATAAAAATTTCTCATTTCATTTTTGAAGTGAAAAAAGTGACAACATAGATAGAAAGGGAAATAAGAATGAAATGAATAGAAAGAAAAACAACATTGGAAATATCATACAAACATTAGAATTGACAACATCAAAAAAAAAAATAATTAAAATCGTCCCATACACCTAACTAAAATCGTTTCTACATCTCATTTCTTGTTTTGGTCATAAATTAGTGAATGATGTAAGTGACGAGCAAAGCAGCAAACATCAACACGTATGCGATCCCTTGATCAATTGCTACCCCTGCAAACAAAAAAAAAATCATCAGAGAAATTGACAAACGCTAAGATCAATTGTAATGATCCATTCTTGGGGTGGCCATAAAATAAGTCTAGCAGTGTATTTTACGTTAAGCAGTGTGCAGTTGAAAAGATGCGTCTAGTGCTTGCAATTTCGTTTGTTTAATCTTAATACTTGTGGTTCAACAATGGACACAAGGCTCTTTAAATGATATTTTCAATCCAAAGAGAAGAAAAAAGAAATCAACAAAATAAAACGGAAGAAGAATAAAAAGGGGGAAGTAAACAAACCATCACTAGTAGGAGCCATGGCAGGTCCAGGAGTACTTTGAGCATTTACAATAGCTGGGAAAACCAAAGCAACAATTAGAGCCAAAATCGCCATGGTAGCTGTGGATGCAACTCTATTCAACTCCATGTTGTTATTTGTTGCTGCTTTCTGTCTTCCCCTTAAAAGGAAAAATGTTGCACTACAGAATGATATTGGATGAATGAAACGTAAGAGATGAGTTTGGGTTTATAAAGAGATGGACACTTGAGAATTAAAGAATCCAATCCTCGTCACCTTATTATCTCAGTCAGTGCAGTACAGATTACACCATTGTCTGGATATGTTCATCCAGACTGTAACACAACTGTATACAGACTACAAAAGTAACCCTCCCTCCCCAACCCTATTGATCGACGAATGAGTTTACGCAACGTGTACGGTTGAGATTCGAAGCATGTTCTTAGTGATTATTGGTTTGTTGTTTTAGGTAATCTATATTGTTTTTTATTGATGAATAGATAACTAAATAAACTTTTCTTCACATGTATCCATGATTAGATGATTGAAGATTATTCGTCTGTCAGGATAATTTGTTTTGTTTTTAAAATGTGCAACTAGGCATATAGTTATATGAGTCATCAACGCCGTGTTTGGCTCACCATGTCTAATCTCTCAAATGTACACATGGTTGGGTGTACCCTCACCGGGAAAGTACCTTTAAGTCGGCTGCCAAAATTTTGAGCCAATGGGCAATGGATTCGATTTTACTCAAAATTACTCTGGGTGCACTAAAGGAGCTCCGATTAATCTTTTTGTATGGAAACACCCTGAATTTGGAATTGGGCCCAGTGGGACCTCGGGCCCACGGTAAACATTCACAATAGCTAAATGGTATTTGCCAAAAAATTGTCTGTAGTTAAATAGTTAAATGATACTCCTTCCGCTTCAAAAAAAGGCGATACTTCAACGATTTAGTAAAGTGAAAATACCACCGATATCAACGATTGTCTCTGATTAATTAGTACTAATCTAGATGATGAAATGATTTTTAATCAAGTTAATTCTGAAATTAATTATCATTAATCCATCATTGAAACTTGAAAAAAATTTGATTTTTTATTTTTAAAAACTCGACCCATAATCGGTTTATGTTAGTGCAGTAATGGACCAATTATGGGTAAGAGTTTTTTCCGCTGACGAAGAAAACCCATAATCTGTTTTTTTCAATGCTCACGCAAACCAATTACAACAATCGGTTTCTACGAATAACCACATAATCCAACTATTCCGTACTTTCAGAAACAAAATATGCATTATATAGTTTAGGAAATTAGCGCATTACAATATAGGATAATTAAGTATGTGAATTCTTGAATGTGGCACACCAATACATCGTCAATGAACCTACGAGCACCACGACACAACACCACAAATTCCTTGCGGTGAATGAATTTATTTTTCCCATTGCGAATTCTCCATAAGACGTTGAATCGTTCTAGCTAAAATTAAATCAATTATACGATGTTGTATGCAAACATTAAACGATGATATAGGTATTAAAATATCGGATTACTCACTTTTTCAAGAGGAGGAGCTAGTGGATGATGGTCGTTCACCATTTTTCTAACTTTAACATACTCTCGCATTGAGCTTTTGTATATTGCAATCGAAAAACTAAGTCTCTCCATTTACGATTTTTGGGATTAGTGGTGTGTTCCTAATATAACTCTTTGATTCTCTTCCAAAAAATTGAATATAGCTCGTCAGGATGTTCGTGGAAGGCGGGGATGAAGGATTTCACGAGCTGCATATCTTCTTTTGGATATCATTCCATTTTCTAGGCTCAGGGTGCGATATGGGAGTGGCTCAAAGAGCTTGTCTTTATATAGATGAGGACTCAACGACCATTTTTTTGCAAAATGAATCCACACAATCGGTTATTAGGAATGTCCACATAGACCGATTCTGGCCTAGAAAAATCATATAAAACATACCTCGCCACAATCAGTTTTTAATACTGCACATGCTATCCGATTATTGCTATAAAAAAGTTACAGAAAAAGTGCCTGATTAAAGATTTTTCGTGGTTTGTAGTAATGAAGGTTCAAACTCTCGGATTTGTGAAGGATAATTTTTTAGACTTAATAAAAATATATATATATACAATAAAATATTAACAATGGTGAGAGGTACTGGGACTAATGATTCGGCCAATCTTCATAACATAGAGCTCAATGATTTATTCTCAACAATAATCGCTCAAAACATATATGGACTCTTATTTTGCCAAAGTAGATTCTCAAAACATTGATTGTAAATGTTAAGCATGGAACATCAAATCACCTAAGCTAAGCATGACCCATCTAATCAAATAACACCCAATTTAATCAAATCATATTTCAATTAATTTTTAATGCAAAAGTCTTAAAAAAAATTAATAAAATTATCCATGTATGAAGCTCGGTCTCCTCCGTGGTCCCGGTGTTGGGGTTTAACTCATCATAGTAAAAATGCTCTCAAAATAATTTATTATGGCTCAAAAATGGTTTACAAATGATGAGAATATGAGAAATACAATAAAACCAGAGAACTACGACCCTCAGTGACAAAATAAGACTGTTGAAGCTCTGTCGCAAACGTTGTGGAAAATAAGACTGCCTGATTACGACCCACAGGTGTTAGTCGTTACTACTGTAGAAAAACGATTGTTGTTGCAGGTCCGTTCTTCGTGTTCTTCATGTTCATCAGCAGCAGCAGCAGCAGAAATCGAGTTTGGGAAAACTCGAATTTCTTCTTCTCTGTCTCTCCTCAGCCCCCCATCCCCTCTATGCTAACCCAAGAGTTATGTTTATACACCTTTGGACCAAGAATAACTTCTCATTAATCCAAAAAATCTTCCCATTACTCGGCAGTGAATGAAAATATTCCCGATAGTTTTTTTCTTTAATTCTCTGATTTGTTACGGATTGTTCCCTGTTTTATCTCTTCTCACGCGTCATCCCTGAGCTGTAGGGATTGATTCCAGCCAATAGAATCAAACCATGCACGTCTCTTCCATCCAAGAATTCCAAGAATAGAATATTTTTCTTATTTTAGAATATTTTCCTTGATTTGATTCCCACCGGTTATCTAACCAATTTTGACCGAATCCAACACCCATACCAGCTCTATCTAGGCCCTAGGAACAAACCCATTTAATTTGGGCCATTGAATCTCACTGGAACACCTTCAAATCCTCAACCCTAGTCACGGCAGTTCAAGAACAATTTTTTCCCGCCAAAATTTGAAATTCAAAAAGGTTGAAGATGATATGCCCCCTATCCTGAACTGGGGTGCGAATAGCAGATGCCTTGGGGGTGACCTGAGGTTCCCCTTAGTAATTGAGCTGCCCCTTAACCAATAACGAGAGTCCGAATAACAAATGTCCTCCAAGGGTGCCTCAGGCAACTTTTCGAGCCGAATTTTCCAAAAATGTTTATTTCCTAAAAATACATAAAAACACAATATCAGTACAAAAATAGAGTTCCAACAATACGGACATTGAGGACAAATTAGACACAAAAATGTGTCTATCAAATACCCCCAAACCAATTATTTGCTAGTCCTCGAGCAAAATTAATAAAAAATAAATAAAACCGAGTTAATCTCGGGAGGGTTTACCAGAGGTGTGCCCACAAAACCATTACTCCAGACCCTAGATTATCTATGCAGAACCTTGGAAGGCACTAAAGAATCTCCTTGGTTGGAATACTTATTGACTATAGGAGGAAGTACCCTGATGCGAAATTCCAATTGATGTACACGAGTTTGCACTCAAGCATACTAAAATTCATATAAAGTGACAGAGCTCTACTCAGATAGTTGCACTATACACATCATATTCGGAGTCAAACTAATCATATGGATAGAAAAAGGAGATGGAAATAGAAAAATGTAGATGGTTCTGATGTTAACCAAATGATCGATGTTTCACATATCTGTCTGAAGGCCACTGCCAGAATGAACCTATCCTAATGGACTGAGATACCGGTCTGACTAATATCAACACAACTCGCATATACAAGGGAACCAGTGATCAATAACTTAAATCTAGATCAACAAACTGGCAAATACAAGGGAACCAGCAGTTGACTACACAGAACAATAAACATTTTTTTTTAACGGCATGAATAGATCTTTTTGATCCAAGCGCATGCTTCGTGTCAACAGATTACACGATAGTTCCCACGGGTCCTGCATTCCACGCTTGCTTAGGCGACGGAAACAGGGAGAACACACGCGTATTGCTATCCAAGTGTTAATATTTATTCCGATTGGTCTAATTGGTCCGGTCTTAACTTTTTTTTTTTTTTTATATAGTAACTCAATCACTCTAATTCACCCTAGCAGTGGTAACAACTTGAATCGTGTGCCCCACCTAATCACTTAGAGAAACATAGTTTAGAATGAAAAAAAATAAAAATAGAAGTGAAAAGGACTCAACGAAATATGGTGAAACTATCATGTTATTTCTAACACGTGAGCTCTGTGCTTTTATGAATAGACTCTTTAGATGTTTCCATCTATTCAGATTGGTTCCTCAGCTCCTATAACCAAGATGTTCCCATCCACTTAGATTGGTTAGTGCAAACCTGAATACGCATAAATTTCTAGTCTCTGGAGTTTACTAATTGCAACTAAAAATTTTCTCCCATACCCCCAAACTTAAATCTAACATTGTCCTCAATGTTCTAAAGATGAAACTAAAAGCATGAACAAGGAGAAACTGTTACCATTTGAAGCGGAAGAGATAAGTAAAGATATTACCGTGTTACATGAGCATGGGATACCTCCCAAGAAGTGATAAGTTTAAAGTCTTCAGCCAGACTTAGGAAAGGATTAGTCAACTCGAACCATAAAGTAACAGTCGAAATAACTGTGGGTCTTCAAAACTAAATAGAGCTGACCAAAGGAAAGTGCAATGAACCAAGAAAGTGAACAAGACTAGCATGCCCTTACTTAGTTTCCTGATTCAGAAATTTATATCTAATTGTGGTTCAGGTTCAGGTTCTAAGAAAGGGTCTAAATAAAATATTTTCATTGGTTGCGTTTATTCATAGGTGGGATCCGAATCATTAGGTCTTATAGTCTGGAAAAACTCAAATATGATCTTAGAAGCGCACAATAATAACCTGAATAACTGAGGATCCTCTAAGTCAATAAGATTTGACTTACAAAATTGACCACAATGAGTATAGTGGTCACTCTTAAGCAAATGCGTCGATTCTAATTTCCTAAAGCATTTAGGTTTAGTCTCACAACTTAATATTCGACACATTTGAAATATAAACGTTCCCACATTTGGAAGAAAACTATTTGGTGAGAAAACAAAGTCAATCTGGGTATCATATCCTAGGAAACCACATCAACCAGAGGATGGGTTTCTAACGATTGAACTTCTTCCTAGACATCATTAGGTTCGGGAAAACGAGTATTAAGGTAATCTTACAAAATGGTCAAGGCAGAGATATCAAGTCCTAAGTGTGGGGACTTTCTGAGAGTTAAAGGTAAGGCACTAGGAAAGTGATAATCACCCCCAAACTTAGAGTTTTCAGTGTCTCTAGATAGACCTCTAATTATTTCTTGAATTTTCGTATCTTCAGAGTCCTTAAAATTTTCAAGAGATTCTTCTAAGTTATTATCAGGTAGTGCATCTTTACTCATCTCTACGGGTCTATCTTCTTCTTCCAAGACTATTGTTTCTAAGTCGCTAGACTCTAAAACAGTATTTTCGAAATGAACCCGTTCCTCTAAACCACTATCGGCTTCGTAATCAAAAGGAAAAACTACATCGTCTAAAACGGTGGTATCCCTAATCAAATCCTCGTCCTTTTGGAATAGGTGAATAATCATAAAGATTATTTGGATTTGAACTAGAAATAATATAATCACTATACATCTCAATTGGATTACTAGACTCCTGATCACTATGCCTACACACTACAAGAAAGTTGGTGTACTGCAACACCTAATCCATGTAGCAAGAACCCATGTTTTATGTGGAAAAATCCTTTTGCCACATAAAAACATTTTTCCACAACATGTGGAAACAACCTGTGTGACAAGAAGTTATTGCCACACCTCTAGTACACTGCAGCCATAGCATGGGTTTTTGCCACTCCCGTTAGTGAGGCAATTAAATGAGGCAAAAAGGTTTTCTCATATTTAATAATTATTTTCAGTTTTTATTTTATTTCATTAAAAATATTTTGCCACACCCGCAGTAGAGGCAATAAACGTACGGGAAAAGGTTTTATTTTATTAATTTTTTTAAAGATTTCAATTATATTTTCTTCAAATATTACACATCTTGGCCGCGGCAAGAATTCAAATATTATGGAAACCACAATCATGAACACATCAAAATTGTTTCACAAGCACAAAATTAAGACATAGAATTTTAATTTCATTAGAAAGTAAAAAGTATATATTACAGAGGAAGGTGGAGAATCCATCTTCACCATAAGTAATTTTTTTTGTTTCATTTACACAATTTCCGACTTTAACATTAACCTCACTCTAAATCTTAAAAACTTTATACTTCAAAACCCATTCTACGTCTCGTCCCAACCGTCCATTCCTAGTCCCTGCTTTCCTGCTAATCAAATTAAACAAACAGCACCAAGGAAAAAGAACATTAAGAAATGGCAGAGAATTGTCATGTCAAATGGAATAAAGCTTGAGCTGTAAGAGAAAAATTATACAAACATACCAAAATCTATGACCACTTAGAGCTATTTCGCATGTTTAAGATATTGTTTGAATTCTATGAATTCAAAATCAAAGAAGAGATACTTATAACCAGTTTGCGATCTGCACAGGTGCTCCCCAGGTCTAACAACTTTCTCCTCAAGTTTTAAAGGCTGCTCCCTAAATATATCAAGCTGCTCCAAATGCCTATAAGGCTGCTCCTGAGGAAGTGTTACAATCAACAGTTTTGCACGACCTGGTCAAATTTGGTTGTGGAAAGCAAAGAAACAACATAAAAAATTTGAATGGTAAAAGAGAAGCCAATGAAATGACTAAAATTAAGCTCACCCAAAAAGAAAGTTCTGATTGACATAAGAAACTAGAAAATGACATTCTTGCAAAACATAAACCAATACAGTAGTGATTGAAGGCTGCATTTACCATTATTTATGTCTCTATAAAGAAAATCAAAAGTGAAAAACAAATCGGAACACACAAATTCCTATTCATACCTCTAGAAAAGCACACTACAGAAATAAAACGCAAAGTTCAAAATCTATATATGGGTGAAGTACACCATTACAGAAACACACTAACAACATTTTAAAGTACTTTAAACATAAACACTAAAACCCATCACAAATGTAGTATTCACTAATACAAAAAATTATAGCGATTCATTGTCTTAACTCAAATATCCAAATGCACCAATCATCATTAACTACATCAAATTATGTTTCCTAAATTCTTCTAAATGTTGATGAAATACTGGTTGGGCCTGATTCACTTTTCTCGTTGAGCTGGTTTTAACTGTTGAAAAGTACAGAATGTACACGTTAAAAAAATATCATGAAGCCTGGTTGTACTTTTGTAATACATTCAACTTACTTCAAGGGATTCCATATATATGTTCAAGGCTTATTGGTTTGTCTTTAAACTGTGTTTTTCCTTACTTCAAACCACAACCTTGTGAATCAACAAACAATTCAATATCCATCTCTTAAAAGAGACAGTTCACCAACACACATTCATGCACAAAACAGAAAGTGACGTTCTTGAGAGCTAGTATACAAGAGACAGACAAAAAACAGTGAGAATATGCATAAATCGATTATCCGCAATTCATACATTCTGGTGAGATATATGAGAGAAGTTTCCACAAAGCAACAAAACTCTAAAAGCAACCTATAGTCATAAGCATTTACAAGGAATCAACAGATTATTGTGCAACTACCTACTTGACTGATCCCTTGTCTCCTAGGGGAATTCAGATTTGGACTAAGCAACCTTCTTGAAATTTCATGCAATTTACAATCATACAAAAGTTAAAATAATAAACTGAGTTGAACAATCAATTCCATCAAAAAAAAAGAAACATTAACATTTTCAGCAATCTATTACACTAGAATGAGTGAAATAAAATATAAGTGAAACGAGATAACATTACAATAGCTCACATAAAAACACCAATCTATAAAGATAATAACAGATTCAGTTACCTTATTTCCTTTGCTATGGTTCAAGCTTAGATCCAAATCTTCAACCTCACGGTAGTTTAGTTATGGCTTTGAGGAAAAAAAATCAAATGCAAATCTCTATTTCAGATCTCAAACCTAATTTTCAGAAATTAAAGAACAAAATTAGGGGAAAAACTAAAACCATGTTAAAAACTTAAACCCCAAAATCCTAATTTTGCAACAAGATTTATAATATTCACAAAATCAAAATGAATCATCTACAGATGGGCATATGATACTGTTCGTTTACTTGATTTCTCCTCTGACAAAAATAAAATTAAAAATACCAGAGGCTATAAACTGAGAGAAGAAACGCGATTTCATCTGCTAAGGGTATCGAGAGTGAAAAAGCTGCTTAAGATGATGTGAAGTCATTTTCTAGTGTTTTGAGAACGACAAAAAAATAAATTTTAAGAAGATGGAATTCGATTTCTAGGGTTTCATTAGAGATGGAGTTGGAGGCTTTGATCGATGGAGAGAAAACAAATTCGTTTACAAAAAACAGGTTGAGACGTGATCGGTTTCTGGCTATGAGAGGAAGTTGGAAATCTAGAATAAGAAAGTAATAATGTACATATGGTTTTCCGCCATACAGAGGCACTTCATAAAAGGTAAGGTAACTTCTTTCCTTTTCATTTCTCATTTATTAATTGATAAAATTAAGAAAATAAAATTTAAACCAATTAATAAATATCTTTACAATTTTAACTAATAAATTTAAACCAATTAATTATAATAATTACATTATTTATAATTATTGCCACATGTATGAGGCCAGAGCATTACTTATTGCCGCACCCCTAAATTATGCGAGGCAAGAATTGATTTTTTGCCTCAGTTATTCATGCATGTGGCAAAATGGTATACATGATGCCACACTTATTTTGCACTGTGGATACAACCAACTTATTGCCGCATCATACATAGATGTGTGGCAAAGAGGCGTGGTAACAGACTCACTTTCTTGTAGTGACATATTTCAGATTCTTCATTACTGCTATCCTCATCATCATAGTACGAAGATGATTGAACCTTATCTAAATAAGTAGTGTCTTTTATTCTAACCTCGTCCTCTAGATTAGGAAAATATTCACTATTTACATCAAGGGTAAAATTGGAAACACTATTTTGGAAATTTAGATCTTTTAGAGAAGTTCTATTCTGGGTCTCTAACAAAAGCTTTTGGGCCGACTCACATGAATTCCTGACGTAATCTAGAAAATCAGGTAAAGAAAGTTCACTCATTGCATTATTTTCGTCCATGACTAAGTTATTCATTTCAGCGAACTCACGTGATGTCTCAGCTAACTTACGTGTCGACTCAAGTAAAGAGGAATTAGCAGAATTTTTCTCGTATGACCGATGGTTGTGAGGATAGTGATTGGGCTCACCATGGTATGAACCATAACCTTGAAAAGTTTGGCGTTCCCAACCACTATTCCCACCATGGTAATAAAACTGATGATGTCCATATTCAAATTCAGGTCGATATTCATTGTATTGGCTTCTATCATACCAGCTCGACATTCTTAATTGCAAGGGAATTCTACACTTAGATTGTTTCTAGACCAACTTCTATCTTTCGAAAGGGAATTCGTTACAATTTAAGCAAACCCCTCTGAAATCAATCCGAGTCAAAGTAAGTTGAATTGAGGCGAGGGAAGCTCAGTGGAGCTTTGATACCCAAGGCTAGGCCTGTCATTGAAAGAATATCCGCCGGATATTTAGAAATCCGATATCCGACATGTTAAGCACTACCGGATATTCGATATCCGATAATATCCTATATGATATCAAAATCAGATATCGATTCCGATAGGCTAAGCTATCGGATATCCGATAAATATCCGATAGTATCCATTTATAACAAAAAAGTTTAAAAACCCTTGTAAAACATTTTCATAATTGACACTTATGGGATATTTATCCGACAATATCCGATACTAGACTCGAAATTAGGATAAATTACAAATAAGTTCCTATACTATCGGATATCGGTATTAACATTTCGGATGGGGTCTAATCCGTTTCCGATATGTTAAGGAAGAAATATCCGATAAAATATCCGATCTGATATCCGATATCCGATAAAACGGATAAAATCCTATAGGATCTCGAATACTCGGAAACGGATACCGGATATCGGACAAATATTGACAGGCCTACCCAAGGCCTCACCGCTATCACAAGGCGGCGCAGTCACGCATTCAACTCACAGAAACCATCATGAACTTTGGAGTGTGCTTAAAGAGCAACCAATATTTTTCGAACCAGTTTCCTATTAAGCTCGTTACCCTATCGGTCTCGTTCTAGTCAAGTTTTAAGCTTGGGTTCGCGTTAGGTTTCGTTTTCCTAAGGCGGGAAAGAAGGGAGCTGTGATGAAATCCGAACCCTTATCTTGTATTGGCCAGGCCTTTCCCTTTACTAGGAATTTAAAAAACAGTCCAAATTCGTCCTCAATCAATGAATCACCTTAAGGAATACAGTAACTCGCTTACAGGAGATTCGCGAGTGTTTTGATGGACTTACCTCCCGTACCAGACGGGGAATGAACCGTTGAAGTCGACTCGGGCCACGACTCCTATTTCATGTACGAATCCGAGGGGCCGAGACGATATAGTAATCGTCAACCTTCCCTTCACACAATTTATATAATTTTTTTTTATTAATAATAAGACCCTTCCGTAGGGTTAAAAAAAATGAAAAAAAAATGTCCAAAAGTCCAGAATAAAGTCCAAATAAAAAGTCCAAAAATTACAAAAATTATGAATAATAAAGCCTATTTACAAATTCTAAAAACTATATCAAAAATAATAATAATAATAAAATCCTAAAAAAAAATATGTCTTTTTTTTTTCTCTTTTAGCTTTTTGCTTTTAGCTTTTTGTTCCCAAGTCCTTAGTATTCCACTTCGAACCTGTAAATCAAAGACACAAAAAGAAACGTAAAAAGGAACAAATAATAGTAAAAAAAAAAAAACCTAAAAACAAATCTATAAACAAGTCCCCGGCAGCAGCGCCAAAATGATTAGAGATTTTTCGTGGTTTGTAGTAATGAAGTTTCAAACTCTCGGATTTGTGAAGGATAATTTTTTAGACTTAATAAAAAAAATATATACAATAAAATATTAACAATGGTGAGAGGTACTGGGACTAATGATTCGTCCAATCTTCATAACATAGGGCTCAATGATTTATTCTCAACAATAATCGCTCAAAACATATATGGACTCTTATTTTGCCAAAGTAGATTCTCAAAACATTGATTGTAAATGTTAAGCATGGAACATCAAATCACCTAAGCTAAGCATGACCCATCTAATCAAATAACACCCAATTTAATCAAATCATATTTCAATTAATTTTTAATGCAAAAGTCTTAAAAAGAATTAATAAAATTACCCATGTATGAAGCTCGGCCTCCTCCGTGGTCCCAGTGTTGGGGTTTAACTCATCATAGTAAAAATGCTCTCAAAATAATTTATTATGGCTCAAAAATGGTTTACAAATGATGAGAATATGAGAAATACAATAAAACCAGAGAACTACGACCCTCAGTGACAAAATAAGACTGCTGAAGCTCTGTCGCAAACGCTGTGGAAAATAAGACTGCCTGATTACGACCCACAGGTGTTAGTCGTTACTACTGTAGAAAAACGACTGTTGTTGCAGGTCCGTTCTTCGTGTTCATCAGCAGCAGCAGCAGCAGAAACCGAGTTTGGGAAAACTCAAATTTCTTCTTCTCTGGCTCTCCTCAGCCCCCCAGACTCTCGACACCCCTCTATGATAACCCAAGAGTTATATTTATACACCTTTGGACCAAGAATAACTTCTCATTAATCCAAAAAATCTTCCCATTACTCGCAGTGAATGAAAATATTCCCGATATTTTTTTTCTTTAATTCTCTGATTTGTTACGGATTGTTCCCTGTTTTATCTCTTCTCACGCGTCATCCCTGAGCTGTAGGGATTGTTTCCAGCCAATAGAATCAACCCATGCACGTCTCTTCCATCCAAGAATTCCAAGAATAGAATATTTTTCCTATTTTAGAATATTTTCCTTGATTTTATTCCCACCGATTATCTAACCAATTTTGACCGAATCCAACACCCATACCAGCTCTATCTAGGCCCTAGGAACAAACCCATTTAATTTGGGCTGTTGAATCTCACTGGAACACCTTCAAATCCTCAACCCTAGTCACGGCAGTTCAAGAACAATTTTTTCCCGCCAAAATTTGAAATTCAAAAAGGTTGAAGATGATATGCCCCCTATCCTGAACTGGGGTGCGAACAGCAGATCCCTTGGGAGTGACTGAGGTTCCCCTTAGTAATTGAGCTGCCCCTTAACCAGTAACGAGAGTCCGAATAACAAATGTCCTCCAAGGGTGCCTCAGACAACTTTTCGAGCCGAATTTTCCAAAAATGTTTATTTCCTAAAAATACATAAAAACACAATATTAGTACAAAAATAGAGTTCTAACAATACGGACATTGAGGACAAATTAGACACAAAAATGTGTCTATCAGTGCCAATAGAATCAGAATTCTGGGTTTTTTTTTTTTTTTTTTAAATCAGACTTTAAAAGTATTCGTATAAATCGATTCTGAACACTTACAAACCAGGTGAATGAAATTTCAGAATCGGTATATGTGGTGCATCCTCAAAAGACGATTATGAAATTGTACCCTGGATAACTGTCATAATAGGATTTTATATAGGTAAACGGAAACCGATTCTGACTGAAAAGACTGCCAGATCCTGCATTTTTTGCACACACATTGTAATTAGTTTATTTGTCGTTTCTTAGGCAAACACAAACAATTAATTATCAAAAAAAACCAGATTTAGTCATTCATAAACTAGAGAACATGGCCAAACATAATTCGACAATAAGTTTAAGACATAAGTTTTGACTCCATGATTATCCATAGTTAAGGACATAAGTTTGGAAAACAAAGAACCATTTATTCATCAACGAAAACACCAAGACCACGTCCACAACCACCTCGTCCTCGTTTAGCAGGTCTTTCTTCGTCGGCATCATGTTGGGCGTTCCTCGATTCACCTTGAGACTACCTTTTTGCGGTGGTTTTCGTCCTCTTTTTCTTTGTGTTCTTTACCACCGCTTCCCCAAAATTTTCACCCGTTCTACATCTTCGAGACTGTTCAATTCATCAATCATCTTTTCATTGGCCTTAACATTTTTTCCTTCCCTGAAATCTAGCCTTGCTTGGGTTATCAAGTGCCTGACTCGTCTTATCTGTTTCCATTGTAAACAACAAATCATCCTAAAACCATTAAAAAAAACCTTTATTGAGTAACAATACGTACTAGGTGTTCGAGAGTTGTATCTTTGTCCTGTATCTGGGTCCTCTCATCTACTCGTTTCACTCAAGTATGCGAAACTTTGAGATGCCATGGCATGTAACCTGGAATTGTCTCATTATCTGCTTTCGAATGACCACCCATATCATGTTTCTCGTACCTTCTCTTATCCCAGTATTTAGATTCTTAGACTTCGGTAAAGGGTTGTGAACAATCTCGACATCATTATCTAATGAATCTTTTTTTTCTCACTGATAGAAAACTTCTTGTGCTCCACATGGTTTTTTTGTACGTATCTGCATTGTCTTGCGACTCTCATCGGGTTGGACGTTACATATCCTCTTAGGTGAAACAAAGGCCTAAAATAAAGTTCTCGCTCGACGCACCCAACCATATTTCTTTTTCCTTTAGCCAAAACCCCCTTGTAAGGGTGAAAGAGAACATATTTTGTCGTCATCTTGTCCAACTGGCGTCTCAACTTTAGATATTCCTCATTTTGGGACTTCGACTTACTGTTGTAGGTGTACTTGTATCCAAAATTGATAATTACCGTCCCATTGCTTGTTCTCAAAATCCCTTTCAGCAAATATTGGGAAGTGCAAATATATCCACGCCTACAGAAGAGCCATATTCCCTCCTATTTGGTTCCTTTGATCTCTAGAAGCCTTTTCCAACTTGTTCAACGAGTGTGCAAGGATGGCAGTGCCCTAAGAGTATTCGTGAATCTCGTCAAATGGTTGCAACAGCTGAATAAAGTTGACGTTCACACGGGCATCAGAAACGTTGGGGAAGATAACATATTCCAGGATGTCAATGACATATGCATTGGCTGTAGTAAAGATACGTTCCTTGGTCACCTGTTTTCCCTCTGCGAGAAGCTTCTTTGTTCCCATGATGAGGTACCTCAAGTACGAGAGATGGAATATCCTCTGCTTTGCTTTACCTACTTGCATCTGTGACTTGGTCATCTCCTCATCCCATTGGAACACATTCTTAGTGAAAGTGTAAATCTTGTCCCACTCAAGCTCTTGCATGTATTCTTTGTGCTTCACATCTTTACCTTTTATGCTTAGCCCGGTAATCAACTTCGTATCATTTGGATTTATTTTTATTTCGTCAACCGGAAGATGGAAAATATTTGTTTCCCCATAAAATCTCTCTGCACAGGCGGAAGAAAGAGGTTTTCCGTAACCAAGAACCAAATTGTCGACCGCATGCAACAACCTCGTAGATTTTACTAGCTTGATTACTTCTTCAACTTCTCTTATGGTTGATTTTGGTGCTTCGAGTTCACAATTCTTCAACATACTCACCGACGTTCCTGACGTCATACTTCGAAAGGCATCCTTGTGATTCTATAAAACAATACAAATCCGATAGACAATAATCAAAACACTAAGCGAAAGTTTTATCTTACATAGCATAAGGTAAAGGTAGTTACTATAATATGGAAGATGGCAGTGGCCCAACTCTCTTTATACCCCCATAACAACTTTCCTCTATCACTGGGTAACTCGTAAACTAGATCATTAGGTATGCGAGGAAACATCTTCAGCGGGTCGGGAATGTGGTCCCCTTTCTTCTTCTTTGGACCATCACTCTTACCATCTTTCTTACCTTGTACTTGAGCGTCTTCTCCTTCGAATGGTTCTTGAACTTCTCTTCCTTGGACTTGTTCTTGCACTTGTTCTTGAACTTCTCCTATCTGTTCATCAACTTCATTCTCACTTTCTTCTTCATCACCTTCATTTTCACTTTCTTCTTCATTACCTTCTCTGCCACCACTTTCTTCTTCATTAACTTCCTCCTCACTTTCTTCTTCAACAACTTCTCTATCACCACCTTCTTCTTTAGTAGGTGTAGCAGAATCTTTTTTCTTTGTGTTGGTATCTCCGGTTGAGGTGGTGGGTCATTGATGCAGATCCCCTTGGCTTTACTCCCTGAGCCCCTTCGGTGGGAAGCATTCAAATTTTGACCACCCTCTCGACAAGGTCCCAAACTCTTAGAAGAATCAAAGTTATTTTTCCTCTTATCCTTCTCTGCGGCTTGCCTTTGTTTCTTTCCCTTGTTTTCCCTTGAGAATACAAAGATAAGCGACAAATAACTGACAAACAACAATGAAGTTTAATGGATATTTTTGAATTCCAGGTATACAATTGGTTTACTTGATACACATATAAAGTCCGGTTCCTAACATAACACATACACAATCGGTATATTATTTAAGTGCTCATGTAATTCGATTCTAACAAAAATAAGATACAGAAAAATTGGGCATTTTTTCTTACAATAATCGTTTACTCGATACACATACAAAGTACGATTTCAAACATAACTCATCAACAGTCGGTATATTATTTAAGTGCTCATGTAATTCGATTCTAACAAAAATAAGATATTATAAAAAAAACTGGGCATTTTTATTACAACAATCGGTTTACTCGATACACATATAAATTTTGATTCTAACATAACATAACATATCAACAATCGGTTTTTTATAAGTGCTCACGTGGACATAGAAGTTCAAAAATCAAAGGGTACACAATCGGTTTTTGTGGACATGCATGTAATCCAGATTCTAACAAAAAAAAAAGTTACTGGAAAACGATTATCCCTACGTAATTGAATCAGGTTATGTGGACATTAACGTTGACCGATTCTGGTTCAAATTTCTCAAACCAGAAAACACATGCAGGAAAATCGGTCTATGTGGGCATGAACATAAACCGTTTCAATATGCAATCGGTTCACGAGTACATTGACATAAACTGATTCTGGTAAACCCAGAAAAATTTGATTTCAAAATTCCAATTTTTGAGCGATTGCATGTTATTCAAACCTAATTTAGAGGATTGTGTTAATAGAAAAATACCTGATTCGAGCCATTTCTTCCTCTTGTGCGATCAAAGATGGTTCGTCTTCCTCCACCGTTTTCTTCTTCGGTTTGTTTCCAATCGCTTGAACAATTTCGGGATCACTCTCACTAGGATAATTTATGTTAGCAGCATGCTTCACTCTTGTTAGTTTCGACATTTCGTAGAATTCGAAAAAAAAATTAATCAATTAATCGTCAATAATCAACAATTTTTGTTTCAAAAGAAAAAAAAAAGAGAAAAAAAAGAAGAAAAAGAGAAGAATAACCGGTTGAAGTGATGTGGAAATGAATTACATTTCAGTAATTTTTTTTTTACTATTAGGATTTAATGAGGTAGATTGGTTTCTGCAAATTTAGACACCCCTTAATATTTAATATTTGGTAGATGAAGTAATCTATAGGTCCCAAATATTGTGCCTAGAAAAAGAGAGATGATCATTCAAGTAAAAGACGGCGTTAAGGATACTACACACACACAAAAGAAAAGGTTGTGGAAATATCCCGCCAAACAGAAGAACATTTTCGCTCCGCTTTTTCCTTCATTCTCCAGTAAATAATGGTAAGAGATCTTAAATTTTCGTCTTTATTTTATCAAATTTAAGTTTGAAACATCAAAATGTTTAGATCTAGATTAAGTTTTTGTTATGTTCAGTGTAATTTTTGATGTCGTTTTCTAGGGTCTAGGGTTTTAGAAGACTCTAGTACAATATAATTTCTCAGATTTCACAAAATCTATCTTGATTTTTGAACTATTGATGTGATTTTGTTTCATAGGTCATGTATTGTGGTTTAATTTTTCATGTTAATTGTAACTAATTTAGGGATTTGATTACTAATTTGGGGATTTCTGATGTTGTTTTTATGTCTATGTACAGTCGAAGAAAAGAGGGTTATCGTTGGAAGAGAAGCGTGAGAAGATGTTAGAAATCTTTTATGATTCCCAGGACTTCTATCTTGTGAGTAATTGATACAATAGTTTAAATTGAGCTTGACCTAGACTATCCTGTATAACTGGAGACATTTTCCGTAGCGAATATGGACTAATTTTATTTAAATTGCAATGCTGGCACCATTGGCATAGTTAGTTATGTGAATGACCTGTTAAGTTTCTTTGTTTTTGTGGTTGTCTCGCGGTGGAAACCCTTATAATGTGTATATTGCACTGAATGTGTTACTTGTTCTGTGGACCGATTTTCAGCTTAAAGAACTTGAGAAATTGGGTCCTAAGAAGGGAGTTATCAGCCAATCTGTTAAAGATGTTATACAAAGTTTAGTTGATGATGACCTTGCGTTGAAGGATAAAATTGGAAGTTCTGTGAGTACATGTTTTGAAATATGATTGTTACTTTAACTTATTTTGTTACTGAATATCTACTTCAAATGTTGTTGGGTATGACATTCTGTACTTATTTGTCCGGGATTTGCGAATATCCAGATTTACTTTTGGAGTCTTCCAAGCTGTGCTGGAAATCAGGTGAAAATTTTACGTACTTATGTTAGCTTCAGCATTACTGATACTAAATTTGGTTAATTCTGTCTTCGTTGTAATCGTGGTGATGGTTTTGTTAAACAGCTGAGGAATGTGTCCAACAAATTAGGATCTGATCTAAAAAGCAGCAAAAAACGGCTAGCAGAACTTATTGTACAGAGAGATAATTTAAAGAAGGGAAGAGAAGATTCCGTAAGTGTTTAAAGGTCTTAGTGAGGCAAATGTTCAGCACCATATACTTTATAGGAGTAGACTGTCTGGCCTTTGTAAATTTAAGTTTTATGTGTTGACAATAGGATGAACGAGAGGAGGCCTTGGCTGAGCTGAAAACCGTCGAGACCAAGTATAACGAGCTGAAGGTAGTTCTGGCCCTTGGTACACTAGTTTTTGTTTTCCTCTATGGAGAAGCATAGTTTTTGCAACTACTAACTGGAACCTGTGGTTGATTATATAGAGTGAGATGGGGCAATTTGCAGACAATGATCCGGCGACTCTTGAAGCAATGAGTTAATAATCTCTTACTTTTCCTATTTGCTATTGCTTAAGAGTCAAAGCCTTCTATATATTGTCTGAGCGTACTGATTCTATTTCCTTTACACGTTCTAATTCATTTTCTAGCAGTAGGCATACTGATTCCTTCATGTATGTTAACATTGGCAGAAAATGCAATTGAGGTCTCCCATGCAGCAGCAAACAGATGGACAGGTTATATATTCTACTTTTCTATTTGTTTTTCTTTTTCCATCACCCTAGTTTGTGGTTATCTAGATATGAATACAATACACATTAACCATTTGCTTTGGTTAACTATTTCCCAGATAACATCTTCACAATTCGTCAGTGGTGTTCCAAAAAATTTCCTCAGGCCAAAGAGCAGCTCGAACACCTTTATACAGAGGTATTTTTAACCCTCAAATACTTGATTTAGAATATTATGTTACTCCCTCACCAAGATACACTATCATATTGCATTGGAATATCTTGTACTAGTCAAGGTAACGCTGTTTGTTAGATTTTTACTCTTGATTGATATGAACCTACTTAATGTATGTATCTGAGAACCTTTGAGAATCCCCCTCTAGTAGAGTTGATGCCACATCACCTTAAGGAAGGTCAGGAGTTCAATATTCACCCCTCCCCCTATGGATAGGGTTGGAGGGTGGGATTCGTAGAGTTGGGGATGGCAGACTGGGCTGGATAGGTTTAATTACGAGAAAGGCCCGAATTTTTCATGTATCAAACAAATATAATTATCTGAAAACATAGATTTACTTGATGCTAAGCAAACAAAAACCATTGGAAACTAGTGATATTCCCTTGCATTATAAAAAAATTAATGGATCCTGAATTTCAGGTTGTACAAAACTTGATCTCTGACACCTTTAAATACCTTGATGCCTCATGCAGAATAAGTCAGTTTTGCCCGTCACTCTGTCTTAAGTTTAGAGAATTTTTGGCTTCTTGTTTGCCTGTTTTACATCTGCATCCACTAATTAACGCATCTACTCATACACACAGATTGGTATAACAGAGGATTTCGATTATTTGGAGCTTGTCAACCCGGTTATTGCTCAGATCTAGAATGTGATATCATAGGTAATTTAGTATGGTTAGAAGAAAATATAGATTATATGTGATTATATAATGTTTCACTGTACTAAATAGGTTAGAGCTTGACTGCTGGAATCCATCTCAATGCATATCCAGAATGTTTAATCCTTTTGAACCTGAAATTTCCTTTCCCTGGTATCTGTAATTGAACATGATTGAAACCTCACCACGTTTGTGTTTTTGTGGTACTCAAATTGCAACTTTGCTTTAGAAATGTTGTTCTCTGAAGTCACGAATGAAATTGTTGGTTTCATGAAATAGTTTCACCCAATACAGTTAAAATCAAGTAAAGTATATTCCATATAGATGAACTTTTGCTTCTAGACAAATCAGCTACATCCAAAACTTTTGTATGTCTGTGCACATCCAAAGATAAAATAATGAATTGTCTGCTATTGGATTATCCACGACTACCAGCTTGAGTCACATGACCAGGCTAATAGTCCAAATATAATCTTGATTATTGCTGCTTGAGTAATATTCTTGGTTTCATTTGTTAAATTGTAATGTCTATTCATTGACTTGGAATTTACCTTGTGCTTTTGAGAATCTATCTTTGTATCTATACATGTACGAAGAAATAATATCACAAATTCTAAGGAAAATGTTTACTTATGTTTGTTGACTATAATGCTACAATTGGGTGGTGAGATGATGCATTCTAAATTTCAAAACATGTTTTAAATTGTTCTGTTTTATTATAAAATCTGAAATATTCCTTATTGATTATTTTGTCTCTTGCTTTTTTGATCGAGCCCCGGTTTTACTTTTACCTGTATAAGATAATGCAAGTTGCAGCTGGGAAACGTTTTATATGTTTCAGGCACTACAGTGAGTCTACGCTGCTTAACGGGTAAACCTTTATATAATTGTATGGATAAGAGTTTAGATCGTTTACATCACGACTTAATGTCGCAAATCATAATTAGTCGTTGTTAATTAGCTGCACACAACTAAGTTTTAATCTTTTAATCTTTGATAAGTTCTAAGTGGATGATGAGTAAATAACTTAACTAAGTCAGAAATAGTGAAGTTTCCTTTTCCTAGTGACTGTATACATTTAGAAACTCCAACCATAGTTCCCTAGCCTTGAATTGATTGAAGTTCTAAGAATCAGGATAAAGATTCAAGAATGAATTATGTTGATGGCATTAAAGTCAAGCCGCTAAGTGATGACAATAAGCCCATATTTAGGCGCCTACTAGTAGGCAACAACAGATCCCGAAAACTGGTATAATCGAATAGAGCAGTGCATTTCCTTTTTTTCCCCTAGTTTATTATCTCCTAGATATAAATAGAAGAATCTTAGAATTTCAAGTAAAATTCAAGAAGAATGAATACTCTTTGTCAGCTAACATTTTGATAGGGTTTTTGACCTTAAAGACTAACTTTAATATCTCGGTGAAAGTTAATCCCTAGTTTTTTAATGTTGATTGGAATTTTTACTAGGATTATTGACCTTAATGACTTGATTATTTCTTTTTATTAAACCCTTGTTTGTTTTCATTCCGTAGCGATTCATTTACGTAGTATTAAATGTCTCTCTGTTATCACTCCAAAGAGTGTTCTTCCAAACACTACCTTGATTATCTAGTTTATTACTTTTAAAATCAGACCTAGCACTCTTATAGTTTATACTACTATTAGAAAATTTTAATCAAAATCTTTTTAGGAGCTATTCGTCAATTACGTCTCCTCATAACACACTTTCTTGAACCAATTTAAAAACCATTTACTTGTGAGAGTCATATCAATATCAAAAAAGCTTTCTAAGTTGTACCTATAGGGTAGGCATCCCTTTTATCTACGGTGGCTTTTACACCTATCTTTTGTACATTTGTTTTGTGTTTGGGTCATATATGGTACAAACCTATATAGGCCATAGGGTACCCAAGTGAGATAAATGTCATACTTTAGACTCCATATCAATTTTGAGAATGTACGATTCTTGTTTTTATCTGATCTGAGTTCGAAACTGGTCAATGTTAAATTTTTATGGATGAAATTTTGTTTCATGGTGTTTGATGAGTTATGTTGTATTGGTCTTTGGGGAGTCAACCATGTTGACTATGGTCAAAGGCTCTGAATGATAATGCAGTGTATCAGTCTTCTTTCTTTTGCAGTACGGCATAATAAAAGTGACTCCAATTTTTTAAATTGTAATGAAATGAAAAATAAAAGTGAGAAAAAGAAAGAAAAACATTACATAAGTATAGTAACATAGAATACTTTATATGATGTTTGAAAGTGTTTTTCTTTTGAGGTAGACATTTTCTTAAGCTTTGAATTAGCCATCCATGCAACTTTCATGACTACTGACTAGTCATCACACTACATTGCAGAATCTTCTTTTGGTGATCATGATGATCACATACACACACACATAACAACACATGACAAAGACCAAATCCCCTTCCTTGAACTATTATTATGGCTTCCATCATAATTTCCATAAAATACTATTCAAAAGAATAATAACAAGACTAGATTAGAATACTATTGTGTCCAAAAACTAAAAATCAAATTCTAATAATTATATTCATCATAATCTTGAAAACCATTACACTGAAAATTCCTTAAATTAGTTTGTAACACTAGAAGTGAAACTAGCATAAAAAGTTCTACTACCATTAGTAGAATTTGAAGCGACTACTTCTTCTTCACTAGTTTTCTCATGAAAGTTATTGCTGAAATCTTGAAGAAAATCATATGATGAGTAAGGATAGTTTAAACCAAAACCCATTAGAAATCCATCATCATAACTTTCAACAGTAGTGGTGGTGGCACTAAGATCATTATTATTACCACCGGAGTATGACATATAGTTGTCACTAAACCCTATTGATGATGTTGAAGATGTGGGAAGTAAAGGAACCACCCCCGAACCCGAAACTTCCTGTTGATGAGATGTTGTCGATGATGAAACAATATTGTAATCAAATTCAGATGGTTCCATGAGTCTTGGTAACGGAAAATGATGAATTGGTTGTTCTGTCTTAACAATACCTTCATCTTGGCCATGAACTTGGACAAACGGTAACGTTGAAGAGTAATTCTGATTCGAGAACCCGTAACTACTGTTATTGACATGATCCGACGATGAACTAAGTTGAATATGTTGAGTGCTGTTGCTTGTGGTGGCCATGTTACTGTTGTGATGAATGGGTTTTCCAAAGAACTTCTTCTTCAATTTTGTATTCCAATAGTTCTTCACATCATTGTCTGTTCTTCCTTGTAGTTTTGATGCAATGACAGACCACCTAATAATAATACATTCATACAAAAACCCAACAAACCATAAATTATTACTACTCAAGGAATAGTTAACAAGAAAATTCAATGTGTACAGAATTCGACAAAAAAAAAATATGATCAGTACCTGCTTCCTAGGCTTTTGTAGAGAGAAAATATGATTTTATCTTCTTCTTCAGTAAACCCTCCATGTTTTATGTCTGGTCTAAGATAATTAAGCCATCTTAGACGACAACTTTTGCCACACCTCTTTAGGCCTAATAACACAAAGTTGGACTATTAGTTAAGAGAATTTGGAGAGAAAAAGATGATCAAAACTTGATCAAGTTACTGCTGAAATCTGATCATATCTTAAGAAGCATGAGGAAAAGATCAAGAAATGTAGTTAGTGAAATGGTTTTTGAATTTGTACCTGCTTTTTGAGGTAGAGAAATCCAATTTCCACCGGTGCCATTTTTTTCAAGATAGTTTATGAGAGTAGCATCTTCTTCGGGTGACCATGGACCTCTTTTCACATTAGCTTTGTCACAACAAGGTGCTCTTCCCATCTTTCTCTCAGAGCCTAAAAGAAAACTTTGCAGATGTCTGTCTTTCTTTGAAATGAAGTTTGGGCTGCTTCTGTTTTAAAGGGGTGAGAAAAAAGATGAAAAAAACTTTTTTATCAACAGGAACTAAGCTTGACTATGTAATATAATATTTTCTATCACCTTTTTCTTCTTCTTTTTGATGATGAGAGAAATAAGAGAGAGAGGCTCAGTCAAAGTTTAGACAAGTAAGCAAGTTAGTAAAGTTACTACAGCAAGGGTAATTACAAATTTACTATACACTTTTTCCCCCCTAGCAAAGTTACTCTCGATGAAACACGTTATTTTCCAAATTGAGACAAATTACCCAAAACACAATGCAGTTACCAAGAAACAGACGAGTGAAATCCTTAGCAGTACAGTGAGTTTTGCATGAGACAGATCTACAAGTACTAGTGGACTATTTGTCTATTACCTTGGATCCTTAAATTGGGTGGAGGCAACTATGGGCAAGTGGGTCGGTTGTCTATCGTTGTCTAAATTTTGCAGAAATATCCTAAGCTTGTATTTGTTCGTCTTCTACGTAATGGTATTCTTGTTTCCTTTTCCTCTTCATACCTTCAATTTTGGCCCTGCTAAAATTTTCGACCGAATGCGTAACGGATATGGATTTTGGTACACCCCCAAAAAGTCTCGCAGTCTCGGCGACCCTTGTAGCAATCTTGTTGAATATCAAAATTTGCTCAAAAAGAAAAGTAGACATCATTAAAAATTGTATCTTTTTTAATCCTCACAAAATCAATCTCTAGTTAACATTATGAATTCTTCTTGGCTGTGTAATTGTGTTTTAGCTGAAGTTCCAAGCTGACTTACTTTAAGCAAAATGAATCAATGTGCTTGTAATTGACATTCCAAGTTGTCAAGGTAAACCATTGTTTAACAGAAAAAATGGATCCTGTAAGGTACATTATTGTTTCCAAAAAACAAAAACGATTAGAAAATGCTAAATTCTCTCTTAAGCCGCCTTCATTAAAAACAATGAACCCTAATTCCTGGTGGTTGATGCTATTATATCAGCCATGGACCCATTGATAATGTCTATAAACGGAGAATAATGAATACTACAAGAGAATAAACCCAAAACAACATTGATTTTCTTTAATTTTCATTGTTTGTAGTTAACATCTTAATATTCCTATTTGGTGGGCTACATCCGTACATAGGTAGGTGTGGAAATGGGCATGAACCAAGAGCACCCACCCAGAAAAAAACCCGAAACTTTACTTCACAGGGAATGTGATTTTAATGTTGTAACTTCACAGTGTTCTAAGTAAGTCACATGTCAATTAGGAATGTTGTGTTTTAAGGTGGTTTTTTAAGTCATGAGCCCATTACGATCGATTTTCATGAAGTATATAAAAAACAGCCAAAGTATTTCTTGGCAACATCGTTTATCACGTGGATGCCTTTTCACATGCTTTTTATACGAGGTAAAAACAAAAGAATACAGAACAAGGAAACAGTTAAAAGTTACAGAATCCTTTTTTGGATTACAAAAGTGAGGATTGTGAATTGATGGGATAAATCTCCATTCTAGGCATTCTCTGTTTCTCTGGCAAGGAAAACATGGCCAAATAAATACAACTTAGCACATAGCACTTGGACTAATTCAGGCTCTTCGGGGTATTTCTCTTTTCTTCTTTTATCTGCCGATATTCGAGCTTCCAGTTCTATTGATGATAAACAAATGATTCTTAATGTACTGAAAGTGTAAGCTAAAGACTCTGCACATGTAAAAGTAAAGAAAAAAGAAGGCGAACGCAAGACAAGCCATCATATTGTAGGGCTAAGAAGCTGTTCATCTATGACCAAATAGAGACAGCAAGGAGATCCACAGTGGCAGACACAATACTGTGGGCTACAGAACTGTGTTAACTTCCTTGGTCTACCATATACGACCCCGTTGATATAACATCAAATACGCAAAACAGGGTAAAAACGATTACCAGACGATTATACGGAGGATAAAGAAGAGAAAACAATTAGATCCTGTGACAAGAATTCAGAAATTAAAGAGATAAATTTTGTCTGTTACTTGTATAAAGCTCTTTGTACAATATTATCTTCCTTCGCATTTAAATGCACATTTAACACCCAATGTTTATGTGAATGTGAATGGAGTGGTAACTGTCCGACCGACATCTTCCCACCAACCAATCTTTACATGATTGATGATTCTTATGTAACTCTAGGCCTGATTTAGGACCTGCTATATACCAAAAAAAAAAAACAACCTAAATCAGCCATCTTACATGATATACTACTATTTTTGATTAAACTACAATATTTGATTAAACGCTTGTTCAAAAAGCATTTTTATACAAGGTTTTCTATGTCCATGAAGGAATTGAAGGTGAAAGTTACATAGAAAAAATTGGGTTCCAAAACTCAAAAGACATAATTACAGGCTTAACAGCCCTGAGATATACTAACATTTCTTAACATTTGTACTTTTCCAAGAATACCCGCAGATAATTCATTTCTAGAAAAGACTATGGACCCTATATTTGGGTATTCCTAGTAACTTGAAGCACTAAATATATCAGGATCATGAAAAAAACAAAACACTTAAAGGAACACTGAACTTTTTTGTAGCTCTACTTCTTTCCATAACTGATTTTCCTATAATTAGTGAAGATGAAAAGATGAGAACAAAAGACTAGGAGATAAGTACCTGTTCAGAGAGCCATCTCTGCCTCTAGTGCAGCCAACTCATCTTCCTCAGCTTTGTTCTTCTGAGGAGCAGGCCGTGTTGGTTGCCTTCCTGCCGGTACATATACTGGAGCTGCAGGAGTTTGGGTTGCAGGTTCTAGAAGTTGTGCCTCCAACTCTGCTCCTTCCAACTCCTCAAGTTCAGCTTCCAACTCATCCTGCAACCAACAAAGATAATTAACTATCACTCTCTGGTTAAGGTAAATTTAAGTCTGAACAAAAACAAATAAAATGTAAAAAGGTTACCTCATCAAAGTCGGCAGCGGCTCCAATGGGCATTGACAACGCTTCCTGAATCTGCTTCATGTTCTCAGTTTGCTCATTAATCTCATCCATCGTCTTGTCTACATCATCGATGTTTCTGCAATACAGTTACGACTTGAGTAAAAGACCTTTCGAGTGTAACGATACTGACATATGTATGTGCGAATAAGAGAGGGTGGCATCAAATTTCATGCAACGACATTGGAAGATACTCCAAAAGAGAGAGAGGGAGGGGGGCATCTACTTACGTTGCTTTTTGCATAGCCTTCATTGCAGCAGCTCCACTTCTTAACGCATCAACAGTCTCTGTTGTAGCTTTTGCTCCTTCCAACATAATCATCTAATTTTAGGACAAGGGTAAAGCACAATTAGAATCTACATAAGAAATGGGTTCACTATGGCAGTTACTTGAATGTCGCTAACAGTAAACCATACATACCTGATCATGAATTCGCAATTGGAAATTTCCAAGTTGTTCAACTTGCTGCTCGTACAATCTCTTCCTCTTCAAACATTGTATTGCAGCTACAAAATAAAATAAAATCAGAACCCATGAAGAATAAAGTTACCCACCATTCCTGATTACGCACAAAATTTGTGTTCCAAAACCAGCATATAATGCAGTTTAAAGTACAGATACTTGTACTGTTGTACCATATGAACATGATAAATCTCAAGTTACCTGAAGCTTAAAAGAGAAAGAAAAAAAAACAGTAACAAAGTAAATTTTTGTACCTCTTTTGTTCTTAGCTCTCGTGTATTCCTTGGCCTTCTCGACCTCTTGCCCAGCCTTTCTTAAAAGGACATTCTCTTTTTTCTCTAACATCTCAAGTGTCTACATAAACACATACATGTGTCAGTTGGTATTTGAAATGACAATCAATACATTAACCACACGAAAAGACTCATTATGGTTCTGTATCACAGAAAACAACATGCCGAAATCCGAATATAGAGTAAATCACATACAACGGAAACAGCAGCAAGAAATGTGAGATGATGACAACAAGTCACTTTAACCCAACAGACTATCTGCCTCACAAAATGAGACATCGAGTGATGACATAGGTTGCATATAACATCTTAATTGAAAAGCGAAACACACACTAGAAGATACATACCAATCAAAGCAAATTCACAGGTCATGTTATTCGGACTCAAAGATTTACTAGGCAAAAACGAAATCTTGAATAGGACATACCAACTAGATAACTACTACACGTGCAATGCACAAAGCACCATAATACACTATCCCAAGTAGTTGTTGCTGAAAAATTCAACCTCTTAGCCATAACCTTGTCACTCAAAAGGAAACACAATTTTTCAATCTTTCCAACTACCACCAAAAAAAGTAAATTCAACAACCTAATTTTGGTACCCTGAGTGGCCATCATGACCTTGCATTCAACAATCAATATAAATTGTAATCATCAACTTACCAAAAACGAAGTAATTTTCAACCTGATTGAAGGTAATAGTTACTAGTTTAGAAACCATGACACGGCTATGTACGAAACAATAAAACTAAAACTACAAAGTTATCGACTGCATATATATCATGGATTCGATATAAGTTGGTGATTTAGTATCATTAAGAGCCCAAAAATCCCAATAACACCCAGTACAGATCACAACATAATGAACAAAAATCTTCCTTAAAATTAAAAGCATGATTCCTCAAAAACCCACATAAAGATTAAGTTAAAATCACAGTCAAACCACAAAATCCAATGAATTACCAAAAAAAAAGATTGAATCAAAGAAAAGTAAGTATTATTACCTCATTCAATTTATCTAACGTTGTTAAGGCATTCGTTTCCTCTTTAGGTTTACCAAACATCCTGGAAAACATGATGCTTACACCTCCTTCTGTGAATACACAAAGAATCAGAATAAGCAAATAAAAACCCTAGAAACCCAAATCTGAAAATCAAATAAGAAGAAATTTAG